>NW_011889102.1:1580298-1584710 GCF_000151845.1 Pteropus vampyrus | reverse complement strand
AGAAATCATTTTCAATGGATTATAAAACCTTTAGGTTAAAGGATGATAGGAAACTTTGTAATGAATAAATGAGGCTGTCAGTTCCAAAAGCCAGCAGTCAGTCAATCTCAACATAACAGAGATAGTCAGACACTGAGAGTCCCTTGACTCAATGCAATAGAACCTAACCACCACTGCCACACATGAAATATGAGGGAAAAAAAAACCTCTTGTATCTGTTAAGCCTTTATTTCTGGGCTTGTATTTCCAGTTTACAAGAAATATAAGGGATAGAAAAACATGTTAAATGACACCATGAAGATGCAATCATCAAAATCCAGAGTGTGGAAAATTCTACAGGACAAATGACCCAGTTTCTTCAAAGAATGGCAAGAAAAGAAAGGGGAGTGGTGAACCTAGAGCTTAAGAGATTTTAGACTTCATACCAAAAGCATTAAGAACTTTTGCTCTGCAAAAGACCCTGTTACAAGGACTAGCTACAGAGTGAGAAAATATTTGCAAACCACATATCCTGTACAGGACTAGCAAAAAGAACTATCAAACTCAACAGCGAAAAAAACAATCCAATTAGAAAATGGACAAAAGACAGAAACATTTCATTGAAAAGGAGGTATAGATGGTAAATAAGCATAGGAAAAGATGTTTAACATCGTTAGCCATTAGGGAAATGCAAATCATAACCACAATGAGACATCACTACACATCCATTATAATGACTTAAATAAAAACCTATGTTCACACAAAAATCTATACACAAATATTCATGTAGCTTTATTGGTAACAGCCCTAAACTAGATATCCTTCAAAAGTCAAATGGTTAAACCAACTATGGTACGCTCATATCATGAGATACTACTCAGAAATAAGGAACATACTATTTATATGAGCCATAATTTGGATGAATCTCCAGGGAATTATACTAAGTGAAAAAGCCAATCCAAAAGGTCACATCTACAAGATTCCATTTATATAGCATTCTTGAAATGACGAAATTATAGAAATTAAGAAGAGATTAGTGGTTGCCAGAGGTCAAGACAGGGCTGGAAGAGGGAGTTTGGTGTGGCGTAAAAGGACAGCAGGTGAGCTCTTAGTAGGGATGGAACTGTTCTGTATCTCAACGGAATATCAATATCAATGTCCTGGTTGTGCTACTGCAGAGTAGTTTCTCAGGATATTCTCAATGACAGAAACTGGGTAAAGTGTAAAGGATTTCTCTGTATTATTTCTTACAGTTGTAGGTGATAATCTACGATTATGTCAAAATAAAAAGTTTAATAAAAACGAAGATATATGAAACAAATTAATCAAATACAATGTGTGGACATGACTCAGATCCTGATTCAAACAAATCAAATATAAAAAAATAAAATAAAATTCATGATATGTGAACGGACTACTTATTAAGGAATATTTTATGTAATATGGAATTGTGGCTACACGGATAATTTTGTTAGGCTCAATAATAGCATAATGAATATATATTTTTAAAAGTGCTTATCAGTTAGAGATAGGAAAAAAGTGTAATAGTGTGAAAACAGACAAAAGAAATGGCAGTGTTGGTAATTGTTAAGTTGGGCGATGCGTGCATGAGGTTCATTCTAAACTTTTTACATTAGAAATTTTCCCTAGTAAAGTGTTTTTATAATATTAAAAATAAATACAGTGGTTCTGCATTTGTAATTATGCCAGTACATGGCAAAAACAAGTGCAAATCACTTGGGGCAAAACCCAGGTATCAAAGAATTTTCCAGAGATAAAGTTCCTTGGAAAATAAACAGGATAACATCAAACAGTACTGAACACTCATACAAGAAAAAGCACATGAGCGAGAGGCAATAGAAACAATTGTTAGCAAAAGTAGACCTGAAAAAAAGGTCAGATACTGCAATTAAAATAAAATATAAATATGTTATATTTTACGGGGCTTGATGATAATAACAAGCAAGCAGATTTTAAAAGAACCAAAGAAAACCAAAAGAAAAAAAAAAAAAAAAAAAATTCAATGGAAGAGTTTAACAGATTATTAGAAATAATTTCAGAAAAAAATAGTAATTTGGTGGATTGAACTGAAAAAATTATCCAGAGTGCAGCTCAGAAAGTCAAAACATTAGAAAATATGAAGGAGGTTGGAAGCATGAAAGATGGAGAAGTCTAATAAATATATGAAAGTAATTCTAGAAAGATTTATTAAACAAGATACAAAAACCTCAAACCATAAAGGAAGTTTGATAAATTTGATACATTAAAAATTAAGAATGTCTATTCATCAAATCACACCAAAAACTAATGAAATGACAAGCCATACACTGCCCATAAACATAACTGATAAAGAATTATGTTTCTGTCAAGACAAGCTAGGTTACTCTGCGTTAACAACACTGAAATCATCATTTAAAACAAAAAAAGACTGATTTCTGATATCACAGGTTGACAAGAAGCATTACTTATTATAATTATTCAGAGTCAGACAAGTCATAGGGCCTCATCTAACTTCAGAGGCATGTAATAGTTAAATTCTATTACATGCCCAGAAACAAAAAGCAGAAGATATGAAAAGAGCCCTAATAACAGATTGGTAAGTAGAAAAAATAAGGAATTTTTTCAGGAAAATAATAAAAAGATAAAAATCCCAAATAGAATGAAATTAACAGAAATTAACAGAAATTTCACAAAAGAGAATGCTGAAACAAGCTACAGGCATACTAAATATCAGGACTCTTAGCTCTTAAACATTTCTAAATATTTGGATATGTACTGTCTTTAAAATTCTTACATAATTGTACTTCAGAATTCCTTTCCTTGATTACATAAAGAAATGAGTGAAAACTAGTCATTAAAAATATAGTCACAATATTATTTTTATCTTGAGAACCTACATGTAATGGCTATGTAAGACGGTGAGATTTCTTTCTGTCTTTGTAATCTCAGTGGACTGTCTGTGATGCGCGCCATATTCTGCTGTAGTGCTCATTTAATAAAATTGTGTTCTTTCTCTTCTAAAAAATTAGTCACAATACAACTGATCAAGGAAAGCAGATGCAACAGCCAAACGGACATTTGTAGTAAGAAAAAAAATATGTAAAATGTGTGTTCTTCGGGGTTTAGTGGTACTATATAATAAGAAGGTCCCAGAGCACCTAGTCAGCCTTAATGTAGGCTAGAAGAGCCAATGCCTTGTTTTTTTTTTAATGGTAAATTCTAAAATATGATAATAGTTGGGTTTTTCTCTTTTAATAAGAGCATAAAGGACAATATTTAAACTATTTTTAAGAATCACTTGAATGTGAAATTGAACTAAATCAGTACTTAGAAAAATAAATCTCAAATGCAAAATATTAGGGAATAAAGCTGAAAATCAATTATCTAAGTTTTGATTTCAAGAAGCTAGTAAAAGAGCAGCAAATCAACTCTAAAAGAATAGAACAAAATAATAAAGGAAAAGTCAGAAAGCAATCCAACAGAAACAAACGTATGATAGAAGAAAATTCAACAAAGCCAAAATGTGGATTCTTTAAAAAGTAATAAATGATAAACCCTTAGCAAAGCTGATAAGAATAATCATATGTAATTTGCTAATGACAAGGAACAGATTAAGCTTTGGGTTTATTTCTGGTCACGTACTTTTATTGAATAGAAACACAAATTAATAAAAATAGGACTGAATACTGAAATCTTGAAAAGGTCAGTTATCCTCATATTCATTCAATTTCAAAGCTATAGTCCTAACTTTAAATTGGATACCCCCAAATAAATATTCTAGTCTTAAAAAAGAATAAAGAGAAGAGAGTGAAATGGAGAATACCAAATCAATGTACAGTCACTATTAAAAAATTTACTCAAAATAAGTAATCCTTTGAGAATATGTCAAGAGGGTCACTCATAAGAACAGATAAACATTTACTGTAACTCACTGATGCCCTAAAATTTTCATTTCACCAAAATAAATAATGACTTCAGAATCCTGCCATCTAAATACCGTGAATTTGGAGAATCTACTAATGATGATATATAGAAGATCTACATGCAAAGGGAGGAAAAACTAAAAGGACAATTATCTTCATAAAAACTTTTAAATCGGTTTCAAAAAAAACAATGTAAGTCATGGCTTCTTAAACTTTCCCCAGAAGTATTTCTAATGGCTACAAAGATTAAATTGGAATACCCAAGGAATTAGGAAGGATCTTAATAAAATCGGCCCTGCAAGGGCTCAAAAAAGTATGAAGGCTAGTGTTTTATCCTAAAAATCTGTGAGAATTCTGCATTATTCTCCATAAAAATGAATAATGTCTTTCCCCTTCCAAATCTTCACGCCATATCTAATTTGTTATTTCTCAAACACATGATGATTGGTGGTTCTCTAACTCCAGGTTGGACAGCACAGGAACAGATATTATTCATTACAAATTGGTGGC
>NW_011889102.1:1578379-1580248 GCF_000151845.1 Pteropus vampyrus | reverse complement strand
TGGGTTTATTTCTGGTCACGTACTTTTATTGAATAGAAACACAAATTAATAAAAATAGGACTGAATACTGAAATCTTGAAAAGGTCAGTTATCCTCATATTCATTCAATTTCAAAGCTATAGTCCTAACTTTAAATTGGATACCCCCAAATAAATATTCTAGTATTAAAAAAGAATAAAGAGAAGAGAGTGAAATGGAGAATACCAAATCAATGTACAGTCACTATTAAAAAATTTACTCAAAATAAGTAATCCTTTGAGAATATGTCAAGAGGGTCACTCATAAGAACAGATAAACATTTACTGTAACTCACTGATGCCCTAAAATTTTCATTTCACCAAAATAAATAATGACTTCAGAATCCTGCCATCTAAATACCGTGAATTTGGAGAATCTACTAATGATGATATATAGAAGATCTACATGCAAAGGGAGGAAAAACTAAAAGGACAATTATCTTCATAAAAACTTTTAAATCGGTTTCAAAAAAAACAATGTAAGTCATGGCTTCTTAAACTTTCCCCAGAAGTATTTCTAATGGCTACAAAGATTAAATTGGAATACCCAAGGAATTAGGAAGGATCTTAATAAAATCGGCCCTGCAAGGGCTCAAAAAAGTATGAAGGCTAGTGTTTTATCCTAAAAATCTGTGAGAATTCTGCATTATTCTCCATAAAAATGAATAATGTCTTT
Source organism: Pteropus vampyrus (assembly GCF_000151845.1). NCBI lineage: Eukaryota > Metazoa > Chordata > Mammalia > Chiroptera > Pteropodidae > Pteropus > Pteropus vampyrus. The sequence goes on along the minus strand of NW_011889102.1, from coordinate 1,579,555 downwards.
CCCCTTCCAAATCTTCACGCCATATCTAATTTGTTATTTCTCAAACACATGATGATTGGTGGTTCTCTAACTCCAGGTTGGACAGCACAGGAACAGATATTATTCATTACAAATTGGTGGCATTTATATGACTCAAGGCTTTTGAATCAAATATCTGTCCATGGATAATTCTTAAATAGAACCACTTCATACTAATTATTATAATAATTTTGACACAGCAAACTCACTTACATAAGACAATCTAACTGTGTTTATAATAAATGCCCATCTGTCAGAAATGCAAACTATAAATTTTAGGACCTTACCTTTATACTCAGGTAGAAGTAAATTATAATACTGAAAACATATTTATAAACTGCTACACAATTTCAGAGTTTAAAATAAAAATTAACAAATAGATATTGTTCTCTCACTAGTATAATGAAAAATTTTTATAAGGGCAATTGATTTATATTCCCAAATAACTTATCCCCTTTATCTTCATAATTAGAATTTGCAACTTATTGAGCAAATTATTTTAAAAAGCAATTTATACAGAACTTAAAAGCACAATTAGAATGTAACATGACAAAGGGAGGGCCTTTGCTTTTTGGCCCTCCTTATGGATAAATCCAATCAACTCAATCATACATGATATGCTGAATCTCTTGGCAAAGGCAACTTCTAGAAATTTGATGAAAGAGATATAAAACATCTAAAATATTATATTTCAACAAAGCAAAAATTTACTAGTAATAATTGTTTCAATATAAACAAGTTTCCTTAAAAGACTAAATATTTGCACTTAAATTTGGTTTCAAAGATAGGAAAAAAGTGTACATTTGAATAAGATATTTTATAAAATATTTCACAAAATAGTCTCCTTGCTAGAGTAAGAAAAAACATGGCTGCAGAGTGTGATCTGAATTCTAATTAAACAAATATTAAGATTAAAAAAAGGAGAGGCTAGGGAGTGGCTAAGAGCACAGTTAACAACAAACATAAAGATTATAAAATGGAAGTAATTACACATGAGGAACCTATTTTAATTATATTTTTACTCCCTTTTCATTTTATTCTGAATTCAGACATCAGCATACCTATGAAAAAAATTCTTATAAACCAAAATTTTCCTTTCATGTTCAAATACTGTAGCTATCTACCTATTAATATTGATAGTACTCAAAAATACTTTGG
>NW_011889102.1:1571348-1578329 GCF_000151845.1 Pteropus vampyrus | reverse complement strand
TCTCCTTGCTAGAGTAAGAAAAAACATGGCTGCAGAGTGTGATCTGAATTCTAATTAAACAAATATTAAGATTAAAAAAAGGAGAGGCTAGGGAGTGGCTAAGAGCACAGTTAACAACAAACATAAAGATTATAAAATGGAAGTAATTACACATGAGGAACCTATTTTAATTATATTTTTACTCCCTTTTCATTTTATTCTGAATTCAGACATCAGCATACCTATGAAAAAAATTCTTATAAACCAAAATTTTCCTTTCATGTTCAAATACTGTAGCTATCTACCTATTAATATTGATAGTACTCAAAAATACTTTGGCGAAAGATGTATTTTATACTTTTTCTAAACTAATTAGGTTTTATCAGAATTGCCTAAAAACTGATTACAGGGCAGCAAACAGAATTTTGCTTGAAACACACATATAATACATTTTAATTCGGTCAATGTTAAAAAGAATACTAAAAACATCCCAACCCCAATAGTCCACAACCATCAGCTGATTTTCATACTTCTTTGTACTAATTACAGGCAGGGTCGATTCAGAAATGCTAGCCAGGGAAAGAGAAGGTCTTCCGCTTTTTCAAAAAACTCATAAGCCAAGGAAAAAGTCCTAAGAATGTTCTTCCCCCAAGTATTAATATTCTTTATTTCATGTATATTATCATTTTTAACTTTTATTTATTGAATAGCCTAGTCTAGCAGCTCATTCACTAGGTGTTGAATGCTTAAAAGTTTGTACAATTTACAATACTGAATAGCTAATTACTATTATTATGTGCCAGAAACCCTTCTAAAAACTTTACATGTATCCATTTATTTCATCCTCACAAAAACCCTATGAAGTATGTACTACTATCTTCATATCATAGAAAAGGAAACTGAGGCACAGTGAGGCTCAGTACCATGCCCGTGGTAACAAACCTAGGAGTGGCAAAATAGGGCCAAGAATTCAGGTGGTCTGATTCCAGAGCCACATTCTTAACTCTGTCTTATGCTACACCTCCCTGCCTTCATGTTCTGCCCAGAGATCATTATAAATGAGATCATGTCTGTGATCAGTGAATTTCCATCTGGGAAAGTTTTCTTATGGTGCACATTCCCACATCATTTACTAATGCTAATCCCTGTGACTGAATTTGGCCATATCATGTAAATCCTGGATTTTAGTCTTGAGAGAACAGAAAAAGGAAAGTGAATAATTATAACACAATGTAAAAAGCTGTAATAGAAGCTTAAACAACTAAGATGCAAAAGAAAGGGAAAAGAGACATTTTATATGTGTTCAAGGGGCAGAAAAAGAAAGCTTCATAGGAGAGGTGATGTCTGAGATGAGTCTCATAAAACTACTAGGAGTTTGCCAGACAAGGAAGGTAAAACACATTAAAAGAAATAAGATTATTTGCTAAAACATATTTTGTTCTCACTAATCATCAGTATCTTCTATTAAAGGACAAACTATTTTAGTCAAAAATGTACAGATGAAAACTGACTACAGAAATAGAAATACAAGACATTAAAACATTAATCTGTTATCAAAAGAACATTTTTTACAGTTAATTTCATGTAATTTTATATATTTGTGATTTTTAAATTTTTGTTTTTATTATTGATTTTTTATTTAACCCAAGAAATGCTGCAGTAAAAAGATGTCTTTTTCCCTAATGAACAACAAAAAAATAAAAAATGCAAGAAAAAAAATGGCAGGAGGTACACAGTTAGGGAGAAGTTATGTCTTAGATTTCTTTATCTTGAATCACTAGACATGAGATTATTTCAGAAAATATTTTAAGTAAATAAAAAAATAGATACTAAACGTACAATTTTATTTAGCTTAAAAATTTCAGAGTAATACATATAAAAGAGGAAAAATATGAGTTCTTAAAAATCCTTAAATTTGTGTCGTAAGCATATTTCTTGTCAAAAAGAAATGCAAAAATGCACCTGTTTATTTGCAAATTTGTGTTGTTAGATAATCTCTTGACTCTAAAATGAATTCAGCTTATCTAACTTACTGAAAAACTTATATATTATTAGTATATCATTTAAAGCAAGAAACACATCTAGGAAACGCCACCTATCTTATGGAGGTTAGTCAAAATGGCATGGCTTCACTGCCAGACCAAACTAAAAACAAAAACATTTTAATATCCACCAGTTTAAAAGGTGACCTATGGCAGGCTTCATGGTTAGTTTGTGAACTGTTAGTAAATCAAATCACAAGCTATGTTTTCTAAGCAATACAGACTATAAAATCCTGAAAAACTATTTGCCAACAATAAAGAGTAATGAATATGAACAAAGGATACCCCAGCATTGTGGGTGTAGGTATGTGCTGGTGAAGATGGGATGGGAAAGTTAATTCTTAAGGTTCAAGGACAAATCCAAGAACACTTGAGTAAAGAAAATTTAGGCCACTAATGTGTAATTTTGCTGATGGTCTTGATGACAGAAAATAACACAGGTGCAAAAAAGAATTATCTCTGGCAATTGCATTATATGATGCCATGATCTTATCCATCTACTTCAAAGGAGTTCATGTTGAAAACATAGAAGAAAAACAGCAACACCAAATGAGTCAATCTGGCTTAACTGAACAAGAATTAGGGATGCATACTTTGAACAGTTTTATTAAGGAAGTAGAAATAAAATACCATAAAGAACGGTATGAGTAAAATGTGAAAAAATGAGAACAGATGCAGGCATAAATATTATCTTGTAGAGATTACCTAGTAACAATTTTATCAAATAGAAATTCCATTCAATAAAAAGAAAATGTAAAATTAAAGGCAAGCTTAAATTTGAAAATTCATAAATCTAAGAGGCAAGTGAGAGATTATTAACTAACATACTAACAGCAATTTTTTGGCTTTTTAAATGACATTCTTATCAAAGAACATCTTCCAAGGCAAACTTCATGAACAGCTGTAGAAAAGAAAACATATGTAGAGGGAAAGTAGATAGGGGTAAAAGGGGTTAAATATTTGGTGATGGAAGGAAATTTAACTTTGGGTGGTGAACACACAATGCAATATATATGACATACTTTGAATTGTATGCTTGAAACCTATTTGATTTTATTAATGAGTGTCACCTAATAATTTTTAATATATTTTTTTTAATTTAAAGCAAAAATAAACCATATCTAGATTAAACCATTGAACAGTCAGTGGACCATAAAAGATAACAGATGTATTTCTCTGCAATATACGATGCCTATATTGCTATACTGGATTATAAGTACATTAAACATCGGAGTCTAATTCTGCAGGGTATATTGTTATTTTGTTCTTCCTTGTTGAAAATGCTTTAAAAAAATGTATGCTATAGCTTAAAATTGAGTTATTCTAGATTTTTGTATTCTTACATACTGCTTGCTGTATGCAAAAAAAAAAAAAAAAAAAAAACTTTCAAATCCAAAGGATTCTACCCAACATATTTTAATTTTAAAATACTGGTTCATGAAAATGTGGCTTTAAAATAAATTTAAAACAGTAAATAATTACCATTTCAGAATAAAGTACCATAGAAAAACTGTAACTGTTTTTAAAATGCCACCATTTTGCCATTTATCAAATAGGACAAAATGCAGAAGCACTACTACCTTATTCATTGTTTTTTTTTTTAAAACCAATAAAAGCAGTTTTTTTCCTGCAAACACTTACCATCCACTCGGATATAATAACATCCACTTTTTCTACAGGAAGATGAACTTCTTCAATCTTTCCTTTAATTAGTATAATAGTATCTTCCAGTTTATTTAGTCTGAAAATTATCATAACAAATTAAATTAGTATTTAAACACATTCCCAAAACTAGTGTAATCACATAATTTCTTGGCAACTGTTCAAATTATTTTGTGGTACCAAAACTATATTCAGTTTATTCCCTGAGCATATAATGACTTTTTGATGAATGCCCAGGAATAGCTGTGATTAATATTACAAGACACTGAAACAATATTTAAAACTTGAGCCTGAAAAGAAATCCAAATTTTATCAAGAATATGTGTCAATAAAGTTACTGATCTTTTTTTTTTTTTTTTTAAATAGAGGTGGAGGCAGATGGACCAGCCAAGAAAAGTATGTTTTAAATGGAAATGTGTCATACTGGAGAGAGAATTAGAAGCCAGAGGCTCTAACTTTGAAACTCAGATTCTCTAGGATATGTCAGCTAAGTAATCTTCACCAAATTATTTAATAATCTTGCTAAGCCTATGCACACATGTGTAAAAGAGAATGATACCTGCCCTACTTCACAATCTATTATGTGGATCAAATATTTGTGAAAGCTATGTATGTATACAATCTCAAGCACTATATAATTGTAATGATATTATCATGAATAACAAAATACTAGATGTTGTATAAAACTTGAACTACTACTCCAATTACAAATTATTTAACCTTGTCCAATGACAGTCATTAGATATTTTTACATGCTTGATCATAAGAATAGCACATATTTTTCACTCCTCTTTTGCAATCTGAAACAACAAGATTAAAGAGATAATTTCAAAAAGCTAAAAAAGCAAGCTCAGTTTCTATCTACTCTCACAGGATGGACATCTGAATTATAAAGGACTTTTTCTGCTAAGATTATTCTCCCCCAACTTCACTGAGGAATTATTTATATAAAAATAAATGTATTCATTTTGAGGGTAAATTTTGTTGAATTTTAGCATGCAGAGATACTTGGGTAACCGTCATCATCATCAATATATGGAACATTTCTATCTCTTCAAAGATTCACTAGTTCTCCTTCCCAGAAAATCTTCCCCTCTACAAGTGCAACTACTGATTTTTTTCTTTCCACCACGTATTAAATTTGTATTTTGTAGAATTTCCCATAAACAGAATCATACTGAATGTTATCTTTTTGTGTCCAGTTTCTTTCAACAGCATATATTTGAGTTGTAGATTCACACATATTTAAGTAGTTCATTCTTTGTTATTGGTGAGTGGCATTCCACTGCATAAATAAAACACAATTTTGTTTATTCACACATCAGATGGAATTCTGGACTGTTTCTAGCTTTGGCCTTTAATGAATAAAGCTGCTATAAATATTTCTGTAAATTAGAATTGCTCTTTCAAGTGAAAGTGTGTATCTAACATTTTAAGAAATTGCCAATTTGTTCTACAAAGTGCATGTACAATTTTACATTCCCACCAGCAATATATGTGCATTCCTGTTGATTCAAATCCTTCTCAACACCTAGCATCATTGATCTTTTAAACTAGGTGGTGAGATTTCATTTTGGATTTAAATTGCATTTTCCTAAATGACCAAGCATTTTCCTCATGTGCTAAATAGCCATTCTCCCATATTGTCTTTTGTTCAAATTTTTTCTCATTTAAAAAATCGAGTCAGTTGTAATGTCTTTGAATTTTTAAAGTTCTTTACATATTCTGGATAAAAACAGTCTGATTTATGTATAGTGAATATTTTCTACCATACTGTGGCTTTTACATTTTTTTAATGATATGTTTTAAAGAGCTAAAGTTTTAAATTTTGATAAAGAACAATTTATCATTTGTTTTTCTTTTGTGGTTAATGCTTTTGGCGACATCTAAGAAATCTTTTCCTACATTTTTTCACCTATGTTTTTTCCTAAAATTTTTTTCAATTTTTTTTTCATTGAGTTCATTTTTCCATATAATATCATGTTCATTTTTTTCATATCAATATCTATTGATATGGTATCAAAAAACTTGGTTGGAAAAACTATCACAAGTGATAGTTTCAACTTTATTGAAAAATTATCACTAACCCATGGAATTACCTCAGTATCTTTGTCAAAAATCAATTAACCATACATGTGTGGGTTTATTTCTGGACTTTCAATTCTGCCCCAAGATTTAGATGTGTGTTCTTATGCTAATACAACACTTTCTCGATTACTATAGCTTCAAGTCACAAAACTTGATAGTATACATCCTTTGATCTTACTCTTCTTTTAAAAAATTCTTTTGACTATTCTAGGTCAATTGTGTTTCCATATGAATTTTAAGATCAGCTCTTGGTAATGTTCTGGACTTTTTAGTCCTATGTTTTGCACTGTTCATGTTTTAGATGTTTGTTAAATTTATCCCTGAATGTTTGAGGATTTCAGTTGTACTATGCTATTTTTTTAAGTTTCAATTTCTAGTTGTTTGTGGCTACTAACAGAAGTAAAGTTGATATTCATATTTTGACCTTCAATGCCATGACTGTGATAAAGGTTTTAGTTTTAGCACAGTTTTAGAGGCTATTTTATAGATATCTGAGTATTTTACAGATCATGTCATATGGGAGTAATGACAGTTTTACTTCTTTCAAATCTTTTATTTCCTTTTCTTGATTTAATATATTTGTTAGATTCCCCAAGAGAATACTATACAGAACTGGTGAGAGTGGATATCCCTTGTTTTGTTCCCAGCTATAGGGGGGAAGAATTCATTAACTATTAATAAATAAGACATTCCCTTTAGGATTTTTATAGATGCTCTTTATCAGGTGAGAAAGTTCTCTTCTTTCCTAGTCTGGTGAGTTTTCCTTCTGATTGAGTTTTATATACTCCTATTTATTTTATATCTACTAGTTCTATCAATTATTGACAGGAGAGTATTGATATCTCCTAAAATGATTTGAAACTTATGTATTTCTCTTTTGTCAGTTTTTGCTTCATGTATTCTGAAGATTTTATTAGTTGATTATAGATTTAGTATTATTAGATTATCATTTGATCCTTTTATCATTTCGAAATGTTCATTATTCCTTGTAAGTTCTATAATATTTCCTTTGTTTGATATTTATATAGCCACTCCGGTTGTTTTAATAATTTGTGTTTATATGTTTTTCTCCATTCTTTTACTTTTAACCTATAGTATTTTATATTTAAACTAAATTTTTTTCTAAAGATAGAAAATAGATAGGTCTTATTTTTTATCCAATCTCTCTTTTAATTGGATCTTTAGACCAAGGACTTAAAAATTATGGCCT
>NW_011889102.1:1509166-1571298 GCF_000151845.1 Pteropus vampyrus | reverse complement strand
GTATTGATATCTCCTAAAATGATTTGAAACTTATGTATTTCTCTTTTGTCAGTTTTTGCTTCATGTATTCTGAAGATTTTATTAGTTGATTATAGGTTTAGTATTATTAGATTATCATTTGATCCCTTTATCATTTCGAAATGTTCATTATTCCTTGTAAGTTCTATAATATTTCCTTTGTTTGATATTTATATAGCCACTCCGGTTGTTTTAATGATTTGTGTTTATATGTTTTTCTCCATTCTTTTACTTTTAACCTATAGTATTTTATATTTAAACTAAATTTTTTTTCTAAAGATAGAAAATAGATAGGTCTTATTTTTTATCCAATCTCTCTTTTAATTGGATCTTTAGACCAAGGACTTAAAAATTATGGCCTGTTAGCCTGTGGCCTATTTTTGTATAGCCCATAGGCTTTAGGGTGGTTAAGAAAGAAGAAGAAAAAGAAGTATCGACAGCAGAAGTGACAGATACCACAGGTGTCTTACAAAGCTTAAAATATTTACTGGCTATTTACAGAGTAGGTTTGCCAATCCTTGCTTTAGAACACTACAGAAGCATAGCTAAGACAAAGAATACGGTGAGATAATCTAATATAGAATTAGATTATCTTTTTGGGGTCCCAAAAAGAGAAGAAATAAAAGGGACAGAAAAACTAATGGAAGAGATAAAGGATGAGAATTTTCTAGAACTGATAAAAAGCATTAAGTCACTGACAAAAGAAATCCAATGACTCTTAAGACGAACAATTTTTAAAATATCTAGGCATTACAGTAAAACTTCAGAAACTCAAAAACAAAGAGAACACCTTCAACAAAAACAGATTACCTTCAATGAAATAACAATTATTCTGACAAGTGACTTCTTGACACAACAATGGAAGCCAGAAGACAATGGAATAATAATGAACAAGAGCAAGAGTTAGTAAACTTTTTATTCAATTGCCAAATAATAAATATTTTAGTCTTGTAGGCCATATAGTTTTTACTGCAACTACTCAATTGCTATTGTTGTATGAAAGCAGCAATAGACAATATGTATACAAAAGCACATGGCTGTGTCCCAACTTTTTTACAAAAAGTTGTGACTGATCCATGGCTGAAGTTTATTGACCATTATACTAAAGCAGAATTCGATAGGCAGAGACAAACACCTCTAAGAATAAAGGCAAAATCTATTTCAAATCAACAAACACCATGAAGGAAATGTTAAAAAAAAAAATATGTTCAAGAAGGAAGAAAATGACCCTAGTCAGGGAAAGAGGAAGGAATGAAAAAAGAGAATGGATATATGTGGGTGAATGAATACAAAGGAACAGACTGTCAAATGTGACACATAAAATAGATTATACCCCATGTCAGGCTTTACAAATAATTTTTAAAATACAGGTAATTAAGAGGTGCAGACAAATCAGGGAGAAGTCTGGGGCATTAAAGCAGCTGCTTTGGTCTTTCCTTCCCTATATCAGGCATGCACTCTCTGGCCCAGAGTATGCAAGGTATCTAAGTAAGGCTTTGCTATGCTTATATGGCTACCTGGGAAGATAAAGCATGCTCTCAGAAAATAACGAACTGAAAGCTATGGGTTACCCCAAAGACAATACAGATGGAGGACAAGGTCAGAGGACTTCTGAGAGCTGAAAATATTTTGTGATAGAGATAGGGCATTTTATAGAAACAAATCGGAAAAGTCTGGTGAATCATTATTGGCATGGATAAACAATCGAGACTATATATTGCTTATTTTACACACGATTGAGTAGAATTACTTGGGTTGATGATAACCCCTAAGTGGCTGTGAGCAGATGCTTCCTGGTGGTATGGCAACTAAGCTAGTACAGTGAATAAAAGTTGGGCTGTAGTATACCTATCCCAAAAGGGGTAACTGCTCTTGCCTCTCTCCAACCCACAAGTAGAACAGTCCTCTGAAGCAGCAGGTGTGCTATGAGTGCAAGTGAACTCAGACTGCTTAACAACATGATTTAATATTATCAACAGGGATGATGATAGAAGTGGTAATCAGCAACTCCTAATTCTTGAGTATTTTATGTAATCTTGTTATTGGGAAGCCAAGAGACTATTTAGGAGGTAGTACCTGGTTGCCTTATTCATTTACCAAGAATGGAACTGCATGATGTTTTTGACATATAAAGTGGGTGTCAACAAGAGAAAAGAGAAGGAAGAAACAAAAACGAGCTCATTGAGAGGGGTAGTTTAGATGGCTTTTGAAAAATGTTATTAAAAAGGAATTCAATAAGATTTCTACTAAGGAATTATTAACAAGCTTTGAAGAGGATGGTTCGAATTCTGGCAGTCATTAGGGTCTTCCAGGCTTATTCTTTCTAGAAATTATTGCAGAATATGTTGTAAGATTAAAGATACTTGAGAAATATATGGCAAGGAGATATTGGCCAAGGTCAGAACACAGACTGGGGAAGAAGTTAAAACAGCACAGCCTTTACTGGGGGACAATCATTCACTGAGTGAATTTTCCATTAAAGTTGACTTAATGTCCTTGCATTGTCTGGGAGGAGGTTGGAAACATTAACAATAATTTTGATATATTTTAATTTTCAGTGTCTAAGTGTTTTTTTGTTCTTCATAGAAATACAATTGATTTTTGTGTACTAATTATGTATGCAGCACCTTGATATTTTTATTAGTTTAATAATTTACTTATACTTTATTTCTGAAGTCTGTATTCGCAAACACATTAGTGAACAATAATAGTTTTGTTTCTTCATTTCCAATTCTTATACCTTTCTTTTCATCGCTTTGCTGTACTGTCTAGGATCTCCTTTGCAGTGCTGACTAGAAGAGGTGATGGCAAGAATCCCTGCCCTGTTACTGAACTTAATGTGAATGCTTCCAATGCTTCAGGATGTGGGCTGTAGGTTTTGTTTTTGTAGATTCTCTATATCATGTTAGAACATTTCTTTCTAGCTCTAGTTTGCTATAAGTTTTAACACATAGATATATTAAATGGATTTGGAACTTTATCAAACTTTTTTTCCTGCAGCTATTGAGGTGATCTCAATAAATTTTTCTGGTTGATTTTCTCATATTTAACCAACTCTGTATTTCTGAGATAAACCTTACCTTTTGATCAATTAATTTTCTAATATTTTGATCAGGATCTTTGCATATATATTCATGGAGGAGTGACCTGTAATTTTCTGTTCTACTGCCTTAGTATAGTTTTGGTATACTAGTATAGTTTTGGCCTCATTTATGGATGCTTGATTCCTGACAAAGACAACACTGCAAGGCAGAGAACAAAGAATGGTCTTTGCAATAAGTGAGACTGGGACAAATAGATCATTTAAAGAGATTATAAAAAAAATAAAAATAAAACCAGATCTCTACTTCATACCACATACAAAAAGCAATACCTGGTAGATAATAGACTTAAGTGTAAAACACACAACTATGAAGCATTTACCAGAGAATATAGAATATCTCCATAAGGTTTCTTACTCAACTCATAAATGAAAATGCTGCTACATGAAACTTTTCATTTACATTTAAGAATATCATTGAAGAGAGTGAAAGGCAAGCAAGAATAAGAGAAGACTTTTGCATTACATAAAACTTATAAACTAAAATCTAAAAAAATATAGATTGCCTATAAATATAGATTTCTTATAAATAAGAAAAAGAACCAACTCAAAGGAAACCTGAGCAAGAAATAAACATATATTGCACAGAGAAGGAAATCCAAATGGCTGATAATTACATAAAAAGGTGTTCAGTTTCATTAGCAATCACAGAAATGCAAATTTAAATTGCAATGATATACTGCTAAACAACCAACTGGAAAAAACTTTTAAAGGTAGACAATACCAACTAGAACTGTTATATACTATTAACTTATGATAGCATAAATTGGTATAATCACTTTGGAAAACAGTCTGGCAATATCTAGGAAATTTAAGGGTATGTATGTTGTAAAGCCGCAATTCTATTTCAAGTATATACTCCACAGATGTATGCACCAGGGCATACAAAAAAAAATTCCTAACAAAATTAGAAATAATAGCCTTAAACTGGAAAACACAAAATGTCTATCGAGAACGGAAAAGATAAATTGTGATATATTCATCGATAGCATTCCATAAAACAATAAACATGACCGAACTACAGTTATACACAAATGAATGAATGAATACTAAACATACGAATGCACACTAAAAACAAGGTTGAGCAAAACAAGCTAGACAAAAAGAATGCATAATATATAATTTATTTAAAGATCAAGGTTGAGTAAACTAAACTATCTTAAATGGATGCCCATCTAAGTGGTTAAAAAATAAAGCAAAGGAAGTGAGTGATTACCATGCAAGTCAAGGCAGTGGTTACCTCAACCAGGCAGGGACAGCATCTCACTGAAAAAAGGCAAATGGAGGTGGGTGGGACTCTAAGTGCTGGTAATATTCTATTTCTTGTTAATTATGCATAGTCATGCATAGTATATTATTTGTTTCATATACTTTTTAATAAGCGTGTTATATTTCACACAAAAGTTAAAAAGAAAAGGATGCTTACATTTTATTTTTTTCCAGAGATATTTAATACAGTTATTTTCTGGTAAAATTGCTGTAATTGCTTACTATTTATTGAAATATTTATTAAGGCTTTAATAGTTATAAACACTTCAAAAGAAACAAACAGCAAGCTTCCCACTGCCTAGAAATATCTTCAGAATACTCATGCTAGAACAAGATGTGTTCTGTAAGAGGTCATCTGCTCAGGCTGTTTATTGTCTGCTACAAGTCATAATCCTATTTGTCTCAGTAATTACTTGCTCAAATATAAATATAACAGGAAAGATTAAGATTTCAGAAAATAAACAGAAAAAAATGACAAAGGCCATAATCCCCAGGAATTCTGTATGAAAGCAGCTCAAAACAGATATCGTTCATGCAGATAACCTTTCTTGAAATTGTTCATCTTAACTGCCATCTGATCTGAAAAAAAATTATAGATTTTACTTACTGTTCTCAAGTGGCCACTCATTAAAACTTACTTCGGTATAAAAGCATTTTAAATTAATTCTATCTCTGGAAATAGCTGTACAAAAACTAGCATAGCTTTAATCTAAAGAAATACAACATTGTAATAAAAAAGGTATTTTAAGTAAACCTCTTAACCAATAGGCATTGAAATTATCTATTTTTCTGAGTGGAAACTTTGTTAGAAAAACAAACACTTTTCTATCTTATTTCCTTTCTTAAAAGTAGCAATGTAACTTTTATTTCCTGATACAGGTATATTATCATGATTATCTTATATTGGGCATCTAGAGATAAAAGACATAGTCCATGCACTTCAAAATGTGGTCTAAGGAAGAAAGAACAGAAAGGAGTATAGGATAATATGGGAGCTCGTATAATAAGCCCTTACTGAGTGAGTGACATTTGAGCTAAACCAAAAGACAGATATGTACATGGGTATGGGGGTAAAGGACGGCTTCTCTGTGTGTACAAACTGTGTGTGTTTGTGTGTGCATGTGTGCGTGAGAGAGAGAGAGAGAAAAAGAAAGAGAGAGAGAAATGGCAAATTTGAAGAACTATAAATAGTTGAGTATGATTAGAGCAATAGGAAGTAGTATGCAGTGACAAAGTTGGGAAGTAGTTAGAGGTGATGCTAAGAAGTCTAGATTTTACTTAATGATAACGAAGAGCCTTTTCAGGATTTTCAGAATGGGAAACATACGATCAAATCTGTAATATACTTCTGCCCAATATGTTCGGATACAAGACATGGTCTAGGTCTTAAGGAAGAACGTAATCCAGCAGGGACAGAGGTACTAACATCATAAATACCATGCAAGTTCATACAATGAACACTAATCAAGTAAGTGGCACTGAAAGTTAGTGGCAAATGATTATAAAGTTCACCTAAAAGAATACCCTGAAATAAAAATATAAAAGCTATAATATTACTTTGCTTTCAATTCACTTTGGAATCCAAGCACAAATACTTCTCTTTTGTTCCCAAAGCACAATGAAATGACAATAAAGTAATACAAAATGTGATAAATCAATAAATGCAAGGAGATTTTAGAAGATGATATCAAAGAACCAAAGACTGATAATTTAGTAGGAGAACAGGGGGAATTAAGTCATACTGGTAAACCTATGAAGACGGACCCAGTACTCTGTGTACACATCAGAGAAGATTATAGTGGAAGTGGGAGACATTCTTCACAACACAAAGCCTAGGTAGGGGTAAAGAGGTATACAAAGTGGAAGTGAAAATGGGACTCAAAAATCATTGGAAAAATTGTGACCAGAGCAGATCTCCCTCCCCTCTCCTTAGAGAGAAAATCCATACCAGTAACTGTTATTAAACAATCTAATCTTCCATTCATGAATGTAAACAAAAAACAAAGAACCATAACCATTTGAAACAGGGGGCAGATGTGAGTATACCTCATGAAAAAAAATACTACCAAGCAGATAATTTCAAATGCAGGGCCCAGACTCAGAACCAGAACAAGACTATTCCATGAACTGCTTCACTCCTAAATGTAACATTTGTGTTTATAGGTGTGTAGCTGTGGCATTACTAATACCAAGGAAGAGTATTAAAAAGAACCCATTATTTTTCACTGTTTAAAAAATAGCAACAACTCAGCTTCTGATACAGTGAAATAAAATGATGAAAAGAATCATATGGATTCAAGAAGAGACAATGGGTTTTCAGGCTTTGGTGATGACAATTTACTTGACTTTGAACATCTGATGTCCTGGGCCTTGAAAATTCATTAATTTATTCATTCATTAAGTATTCACACCAAATATCTACTATGTGCTAGGTAACTCTTAGGGTAGTTAGGGCATATAAGTGAACAAAAAAGAGAAAAATCCCTAACCTTAGGGAGCTGATATTCTAGTAAAGCTCACATTTCTACGTATATTTCATCTCCTGTAAACTAAGGCTTTAAAAAGCCTTGCCAATATGTTGATAGTGATCTCCCATACCAAGATCACAGGGAATTTTTTCGTTTCTTCTTTATCCTCTGTCTTCGCAATGCAAAAACATCTTTTTCCCCCTTCCTTCTTTTTTATTTAAAGGGGAGGAAAATTGGGTAGGGAAATCAATTTGGCTGCACCAGAGAGAATGAATGACAGAGAGCTATGGGAGGCAAGAGAAAGAACAAATAACTGAGCTAGTTACCTGCAGATGCATTAATTCAGGTGAGAAATATAATAATGTGAATTAAGGCATGGGTTTAGGAAATATCAATGGTAGGAGAGGGAAGGATCTGATAAACGTTAAGGATTCTCAATTTAAAAGACTCCAACAGGTACATTGGTAAAGGAGAAGTATGGCCAAGTATGAACCCCAGGTTTCCAATTTTGACCTCTGCAAAGAGTTAATGTAGGGCTGTTCTTTCAGTTCTTATTTATCTCTGTAAACATGGCAATAATTCTTGATCAAACTCTAATAACAAAACCCCTGAACATTTACACAGTTGCTGGGTAATATGCCCGAAGATGTGGATGAAGCTAAATCAGTAAGACAGCATGTTTAAAATAAACATGAAGATTCTTGATATGCACCTGGTATCTGACATGGGTTTGCACCATGGCTGGTCACATACTTGACTATGAACTCTAAGGCTCATGCAACCTTTCTTGGGTAGAGACAGCTCGCATGTATCTCTGAGGTTCAAAAGTAAAGAAAAAAGTACCTCTTGCGGGACTCTTACAGAGAAAGAGGGATTACTCAGGAGCCTATGCATGACCTCTTTAACAGTGGGTATATTTTTCTCATTGTCCTTAGACTGTATCCTTTGCTGTAATAAGTCTTTGCTGTGAATACAACTTTATATTGAGTCATATAAATTCTTCTAGTGAACCACTCACTGAACTAGTGGGTAGTCACTGGACTGCTAAGACAGGACCACTGAGTGGACGGAAATTAAGGGGTTGGTAAGGTGAGAGAAGAAATGAATTTAGTTTCCTTGTAAGGTGTCTTGATCATTTCATTATCTTCATTATAATTCTATGGTTTTTGAGCAGAAAAATATTTACCATTTTAGCCTTATCAGTGGTTCAAACTTCTCTTCAGCTTTAACTCAACTATTCCATGTTATTTTTATTAAATTTAGAAACAAAATATAAAGGAACATTCCTTACTTCAAAAATTTATCCTGGTGTATTCTGTGATCTGTTCCAAATCTTATAAATATTACCACTACTTTTTAAATCATGTTATTTTATTCTTCTAAAACCTTTACTGGGCATCTCCCATGTATCAGACATTTGGCTAGATGTTAGGGATAAAAAGATTAAAAAGACAAAGCACCTGTCCTAGAATCTAGAGAAGGACACGTATGTAACATAACACATCAAAATATTCTCTAAGCTTTTCTTCATGTTTCATTTCTAAAAGTATTCAAGACACAGGCAATATAAAAGATTGCATCATTAATGTCATACTGAGATTGAAAGTACTGCATTGTATATGATGAATCAACTTTCTTATGAAAACTCCTCTGCAGTAACATTTGAAAGTCTGAATAATGAGCTATTCCATGACTGAGTCAATGAGAAACAAAAGGCAGCCAGAGTAATGGTAAAAATATTATCAGAAGCTACCTTTGCTTCCTGAAAGTATACAATTGTCTGGTAATTGAACAGCTTTGCTATACTTAGGTAAGTTTATATTTCTGAAATAATCATTCGTTGTAGAGTATGAAGTATGACAGCAAGAATAAGAAACAATTTCTCATTCTTTCCATGTATCATTTTGTACTCTATTTGGCTTTGCTAATAGAACATCTTTGAAAAGCTATATTCTACTTTATTTATGTCTGCAACCTCAGAACTGCAAGCCTGATCTTCTTCTTAAGCCCTAATATACATAATTTATATGCTTATGTGTGATGTGTTATATATATATCAATTTATATAAAAACAAAAACTTTATTCTAAATTCATTTCTTTAGAAATGTCATATTTCTTTTTTAAATAAAGAGGTAAAAACCTTAAAACCTTAAAATATCAATTTATATAAAAACCAAAACTTACTCTACTTAAATTCATTTCTTTAGAAATGTTATATCTCTTTTTTAAATAAAGAGGTAAAAATTATTTTATCATTATTCTGAACACAATTCAAGGATTGCAAATTGAATACATTTAAAAGAATAACAAAACACGTATTTAAAAGTATTCACCTTTTTGAATTTAAAGTGCTTTTTTACAAATGTAAGCTTATGGAGTTTTACAGAAATTCTGCTGTGTATAGATTTCTGACAGAGAAAGCAGCCACAGAAGAGCTAAAGACAACTCAACCTGCTAATTGGAAGAGTTTTCATTGACTGATGATAGTTCTAGAAAGCTCCAATATGCAATAATAGACAAGTATAAGAGAAGTTGAAAGTGGATTTCAAAGAAAGAGAATGACTAAAGGATAAAACTGGCTAACATTTGAAGTTTTACAAAGAACAGAGATTGTAGGATAGCTGCAATGAATTTTAGAAATATAACCAACCAAATATAAAGTATTATTTGAGGCAGTGGTGTCAATCTAAAAATATCACTATTGCACCATTATTATAATTACCACTAACATTTAGTAAGCAGTTACATGTAAAGCACCATAAATGGATTCAATCCTTATAACTACTTTACGAGGTAAATACTTTCATTAACTTTATTTTACGAACGAAGAAACCAAGGTTTATAAGTAATTTGCCCATTATTATAAAGCGAATTAGTCAAAAAGCAAATATTAGAAATCAAGTCATGTGATTCCAAATGCTGAGAGAAGTATGCTATGCTGCCTCCACAAATGGTAGAATGGGCCAGTGCCAATAAACTGTGGAGATATTAACAAATAAATTGTTTCTTGCATTTTCTTTTATACATATATTCATAAACAGAAGAAGAGAGGTTTGTTCACCCTACAGTGTAACTTCTAAATTTTCCAGTGGAAGACAAAGGAGACATGCTTATTAACACTATGGAAACAGCTATCCTTTCACAATATAAAAAAGCAAAGAACATCTCTGACAAAATGGTACGTTGACTTATCCAAAACAAAAAGGCAGTATTTTCATACTCTATAGGTTCTAAGCAAACTACTGAATGCAACTAATACATGACCTATAAGCACTGAAAGGGAGATGTAACAATAGTAAATTGGCTGTGAGGATGGACTACCGAGTCAGGCTGCTTTGAATCTACACCTGGCTCCACTACAAATAAGGAGAGTTACTTAGTCTCTGTGCCTCAATTCCTTAATCTCTATAATAAGGATAATAATATACTGTAAATGTACCTACCTGAAAGGAAATACAATAGAAAGTACTAAATTAACGTTAGCCATATTTATTATTAGATCGAAGTATATAAAATTGAGTGCTGATTTTCAATAAATGCTCTCATGCAAACACACTCCAGCACTAAATTTTATACACAATGAATTTGAATATGAACACTGTATAAGCATATTTTTTAAAAGTCACTAGAAATCACGGCCTCTAAGAAACAAAAT
Source organism: Pteropus vampyrus (assembly GCF_000151845.1). Taxonomy (NCBI): domain Eukaryota; kingdom Metazoa; phylum Chordata; class Mammalia; order Chiroptera; family Pteropodidae; genus Pteropus; species Pteropus vampyrus. Next base: position 1,560,787 of record NW_011889102.1, on the reverse strand, counting down.
AAACCCAAACAAAACAATACAAAAAAAAAATGTATTATCACTGTCCTTTTCCTTTTCTTGCATAAAGGAATTTAAAAAAGAGCACATCTAGTCTTGCTTTGTAGAAATCAAAAATAACAAACTAATACATATATGGATATGGCATTTCATAAGGTTAGAACTTCTATTAGCAACAGCTTACCATAATCTTACTATCAACAATAAAATTTTGGTAATCTTCTGAAACAATCTCTTCTTTGGGATAGTGGTTCTCATATTTGTTTGGATGGCAAAGCACAAGCAAATAAAGGTGCTCTTTATGGGCACTCAAAAGTGATGCACTTAATGGTATAAGAACGAGAAAGCTATTAAAAAAACTAATACATATATGTAACATATATGCATATTCTCCAATACGAAAATAATAACCACAAACTTTATCTATGAAAAATCTAAGCAAAGTCAATGTAATTTTTTTCATTAATATTAATTTCATACTTGTTAATAGTCACAATAGCTAACTTCTGAATACCTACTACATGCCAGGCAATATGCCAAAGATTTATATGTACATTTTAATTATAACTTATTTTTCCTACTCATAACAAGATGGAGGTAGTCACTGTTTTCATTTTGACAGTGAAACAACTGAGGTGTCAAAAAGGTTAGATATAATTTAACCAAAGTTCAAATAACTAGTAAGTGGTAGAGCAAGGACTTGAACCCAAGCCTAACTCACACCTTGTGCTCTTAACCACAAATCTATACCTCTTATGTGATAAAATCTAAAAATTTAAACATTTTACATCACTATATTTAAATTGTGTACCAGTCAGAAAAGATCAATATTAATCAATTTTAAGAACAGAATGTAAGTATCAGTGGGATCGTTTAAGAATCATTGTTGGAGGTCTAATATGCAGCATGGCGATTACAGCTAATAATACTGCATTATATATTTGAAAGTTGCTAAGAGAGTAGCTCTTAAATGTTAACACAAAAAAATGATGGTTATATGACACAATGGAGGTGTTAGATAATGCTATGGTGGTAATCATTTTGCAATATATAAATGTATCAAAGCAAACACATTGTATATCTCAAATTTACAGTGTTATGTGTTAATTCTCAATAAAGCTGGAAAAAAAGAATTGCCGAGAAGCTTCCTATTAATTATTTTTCTGGAAATTATTCCTAAATTCCAAATGTAAGGTGTTTTTGTTAAGTACACAGCTAAAGAGATTTAGTTCTATAAACTGTAGTTCAAATAAAGGCCTTTTCACTAAGATATAAGCCAATTGTAAAATTGATCATTGATCGAGAATATTGTTGTTTTAGGGGGTAAACTAAATCCACTCTGCCTGTTTGTAGCCATTTTTGAATTTACTTATTTTAATTTGAAGCAGGTACAAGGGCTAATACTGTCAAAATAGAAAAAAACAAATAACCCTCAGTCTTTACTCTAATCGCTGTTTACTAAAGGAATACTACCAATATAAATATTTAGTTTTGTAGATATAATATTACCCTGTATGTCAATGACTTCTAATTTTATATTTAACTAGCATATTTATAGCCATAATTAGAAAAATAGAAAAGCATATAAAAATAATTTTCATCAATGAGAACTTTGAAAAGTTTATTTATATATCAAACATGTCTAGCTCAATCCAACTTAAAATCTTATTATTCTGGAATGAATTTTTACTAAAAGACAAATATCTTGAGTCTGCATTAGACAGCTATTAAAGACCAGAAAAGCTGTTAATTATCAAATTTAAAAATAATCTTAAATCAAGCCTTAAAATGCACATACCTTATGATATCCATTGCCTGGTAAAGGATTTCAGATTGATCAACTCCAAGAACCTTCTTCGCCCCAGCTTTAGCAGCAAACATAGAAAGAATTCCAGTTCCACAACCAACATCCAAAACTATCTGGTGTAAAAAAACAAAAACAAAAGATGTTATTGAAAAGGCCTAATATTTTAAATTCTATTCTTATATTATGTTGTTTCTGGCTAGGAATAGATCACAAAATTTTAAAACTTTGCCAATCAAATATGGCAATAATGTCTACTTGGGGAAACTGAAGATATCATTATAATGGGTTATTTGTAACAGTATATTTGGCCATAGTCTGTTGCAATCAGATGCAACAATGTAAATTTAAGAAATTTATGAAATAAGCAACTTCCATAGACTTCTTAATAGAAAAACAGTCTCTGTTTTAAATTTTCCTATTGTATGCACGTTCTAATTTAGGCTTAGTAATTTGTAAAGCTAGCATTCAAACATAAGTCAATCTGCTTCTAAAGCTTATATTTAAATTATATTTTCAATTGTGTATAAACTATTTATTACAGTTAGCTCCAAATCAGGTAACTGAGGACATAAACTAAAACTTGACAGAATCAAAGAGGTAGAAATGATAAACAATAAACTAATACTTATAAAAAATGAAGAAATTTGATTCACTTTTTCCAAAAAAAAAGAACAAAAAGAAAAAAAAGAAAAAGTGAATTTTAGCTGTAGTTAATAATCAAAAGCATAAAGAAGGCACCTAACTGTGAATTTCTTCAATAGACCAGAAATAGAAATTAATTATGAGTGGGTGATAACATGATTAAATGCCACCCAAAGTTAAATTAACTCTGAGAAACCATATGGTCTCCACAGGAACTTTGTGAACTGAAACAACATTAAGAAAGGAATAAAAGAGAGGAAGCAGAAGAGAGGAAGAAACACATTTTTAATTATAAGCAACTTTTTGAAAAATAAATCTCTTCTATGTTCTATATTTATAATATAAAAGCTAATGTTGTGATAACAAAGTTTGTCTACCTAATGGAAATAAAAGCAAACAAAAGTGATGATAATAAAACTTAGGAAAATGTTATTTCACATATTTTTAAAAGAATTATATTTAAATAATTTCATGAACATATTCTATCATGACAACACAAAAATTATATGACCTATATATAAAAAATAGTGTGAATTAAAATGTAAATAATAGATTCCACCCTAATTACTTACTCATTATATTTTAACATAACGGTGTTCAAAGTGGCATAGGATTAAGGGCACTAGACTAAGAGTAAAAAACCTCAGATTTGTTCACTTAATGGCTTTGTTTAGGGCTAGTCAATTACCCTTGTTGGTTTCAAGTTTCCTCATGTGTAAAATTAAGATAAATACTTGCCCTGCCTAGTTGAAGGAATATCATATAGCAACAAAGAGACAATATGTTTGAAAGTAATCTATAAATTGTCAAATGTTATTTAAATATATGGTAGTATGTTTTGCAGCTATAGTATAATAAAGTATCTGAAATCATTTAAAAATATGAAAGCTCTAGATTCATATTTTTAATTACAGAAAATTTTATCCTGCATGTGCTTGAAGGAGTTAGAAATTGATACACATATTTTACATTACAGTATATTTTTGAGAAACTGTAAATGCCAAGCAAAACCAACCACACGCTGATAAATGAAAGCATCTTAGGCCAAAAACTAAAGTATACTCCTGACTTATTAATAAGCCCTTTTCTGACTTTATCAGACTGAATAATACCTTCAGTAAAAGTAGTAAGAACACAAAATAATTAAACATTATGTTTTCCAGGGTCATGTATTTTGTCTACAGATATAGAACATTTATATGTAACAATGCAAATCTTCACTTCTTTAAAGTGACTTTTTTCTTCTTTCTCCTTGATTCAAACTGGCCTTAATGCTCATTTCTTTCCTCATCCTTCCACCTCTGCACAGATTGCATGACCACTCCCTTAATCATTACACCCTTAGGTCTTAGGAACAAAGCCTCAGGTCTGCTGACCACAGAAACAGGGGTTCAGGCAAACTAAAGATAACATCTTGACTTCAGTTGCGTTTCAGTTCCAGACCCATGAAGGTAAAATGGCCCTATTGACCACATCCCCTTTTTTTAAAATTTTAATTAGTTTCCAGTATACAGTACATTGGTTAGATATTTATGTAGTTTATAAAACGATTCCCCTAATTGCTCCTTCTCTCCTCTGGTTGACCACATCCCTTTGAAACCAGACAGAACACCATGACTGACATCAGGACTTGATGCAATGATCAACTGCCTCCTATCCTAGAACTGACCAATGAGTAAAGCCCATGACCTCCAACTCCCTTAGCTACCAGGGTAAATGAGTTCTCCCCTATATAACCTATCTCCTAGAAGCAATTGGGAAGCCAGACTTTGAGTGCTAGCTCACCTGTGTCTATTGGACTGATGCCATTTCCTTAAATAAACCTTTAACTTTGCTGCAAACCCCTGCTTTTGTCTCATTTGGCTTTGACGCACCCAGGGAAAACGAAACATCTCCCCATTTAGGTAACAATTACAACGTTTCTATAACACATTACAAATAAAAAAGAGAAGCAGAAAGTAACTGTGTAAAGTCTACGAACCCAGTAAGATGTGCTCCATATACACAGAAATAGTCATGATTACTTAATTTCTCAACGATTAATCTTATGATTACTAATATTTGTGGCTTTTCAGTATTTTCAGTATTCAGGAGCATACTGAAAGAGTAACTTTTAACTTCCTTTCACTTAACAAATTGTTATGTGATTCATCTCAAAAAGTATTAAGAAAAGATGGCTCAAAGAAAGACAACGATGGTGCTTTTATAATAACAAAAATCATAAAATTTTAGAACCAGAGGGTTAAAAAAAATCATTTTACAGATGAGGCTCAGAGAGATTCACCACTTGTCTAAAATTATTATATAGCCGGTTCCTTAGAAACTAGGCAGGACTAATGATTCCCAGACCAGTGCATGCTTAATATTAAGGAAATATATTTCTTTTAAACACATTAAGGAAAAAATAAATAAAAATCTAAGCATAATCTAACTATAAAGCAAAATTTCTAATAGTAACATACTTGCTTTACTGAAAACAAAGTGTTTTTTTAGACACACATATTAAATAAAATTTTTCCAGCACCTGGGTGCAAATATAAAAGCTAGCTATAAAAAAATTCTTAGTCTCTGCTGCAATAACATAAAAAGCATACCAAAAAGCTAAGTACAAAGAACTAATAAAACCTAAGCTTTAAAAAATGAAAACATCTATTTGTCTGTAATGGGAATCAACAAAAACAAAGAGACACACACTATCATAAACCTTTCGTGATAGATAACGCTTTGGCTAAAAGATATCATAGCACCATATACATTTCACTGTGCAACTCAACTAAGTCACAAGTGAAATACTGCTCTAAGGAAACAGGTATGGACGTGAAAAGCCAATCCATATTATACTCCAAACGATATAAAAATCAGGAAAAGAGATTTTGAAAATATAAAGGTTTTCAGTCACTGCTGCAATATCATGTAAAGCCCATAAAATAACCCGAGAAGTATTTTTTAACATGGAGATCAATAGAGAATTATAAAAACTTGATATGTTATCAACGTACATGTTATTGAAGTGGAAAGAGTGGGGAAATTCCCAAGCAGAGGTAAGTAAATGGCAGAGATGATAATATTCTTGACTAAATTAGTGGACTAACTTCCAATAAAGTGAAACAAACAGAAAACTTGAACTTTTAGAAGGTAACCTTGTCAATGTAGAGAGAAAAAGAAGAAAAAATGAAAAAAAAAAAAAAACACAAGGGAGGAAAAACAAATTACACAAATTTCAAACACACACACACACACACACACACACAGTGTGAAAGACCACCTTTGAAATAACCTGAGGCAGTACTGACTAACTGTAAAATATAAAGTGTCTTGTAAAGGGATAAATGAGGTATTAAAAGAAAGCTCATTAAATAAATTCTACCTTACAATATTTCTCCCTATTTATTAATAACTTCTTAAAATTATTTTTTAACTAATACATTTGAAATTCAAAGGAATCACAGTAAATCAAAAATATGGTTTAAGCAATATTATCTGTATAACCAAAGTTTAACTAAGCTATGTCACTGTAATGATTTCAGTTTAAAAAAAGAATATATTGAATTATAGCACCATTTTGAATTTCTGTTATCAGTATTCTGCACCACAAGGCAGCATCATAAGTCTTCCATGAAGTAAAGCCAGAGTATACTAAATCAACTGCTATCACAATGATGACCCAAGAGAGGATTTCTACTGCCAAGATCCACAAGAAATGTACAATCCTGTAGCCTACGGTACTCACCTTGTCTTTGAAGATATGTGGATTTTGGTATATAAAATCACGGTAACTTTCTGTTCGTATTTTGTCCTAGGGTAAAAAGAGAAAATATTGTGTTTACAGAATAGTCTGAACAAACAAAAATTTTCAGGAAGATATTTTCTATTTTATCACACATTATTTGTTTCCATAGTTACTTTTAGCCTGGAAAACCAAGCTTAATTTTGTTTTCCTAAAAGAAAACAATAGAGAACAGAAATAATAACAATACACACAAAAAAGTTTAAGAACATCACTGAAAGTCAAATGAAATCTAAGTCAAATGAAATAAAATGTACACATTTGGTCTTGACATGCATTATCATTTTAAGACTTTGACTGATAATTAAAGCTAATAGCAGACGAACAGGACATTTTGCCCCCTTTAAATAGGTCCTGGAATCTAGACCCTGACTCCCTGTATTAGAACTGTGTTAAAGTATCAGAGAAAAAAAAATAGATAAATGTAGAAGTTACAGTTATATATGAAAAATGAAGCCACACTGAGTATGGGTTTTCTAGGAAAGTCATTTGTCAGCACCTATCTGTTTTTTGTTTCTAGAAATGTCTGTTGTAGGAGATGATGTTTAAATGCCTAAAAGCTTAAAAGTAAATCGTTTGAGCCCTGCAGCCCACGTTATGAGACTTCTACACTCTGGAGTCGCACATGACCTGTGACCAAGTCAGGAACTAATGCTAACATTCATGCTGGTTCATCAACAGAGCTGATTCCCTATCAAATTATCTTGGCTGAGACACACATGGACAGTACATTAAACGGTAAAGGTTCCTGTTGCCAAGTGAGTAAAATGGTATGATAAAAACATCTTAGACTGAGAATTCTACTTTTGGGTTTCACGCAGGTAAAACAAAGTACTTACACCAAATGCTACAATATAAAATTTATACAATCCACACCCCCCAACAAAACGTTTATACCAATATTGGGATTTAAAATATACATATAAAGGAGTCTTAAAAGACAAACTGTTTTACTTAAATACTAGATTTAAAAAGGGAGAATTCCATAATTAATTCCATGCTTTCTGACAGAATTATTTTAAATGGCTTTACAAACAAAATTTTAAATCAGGCTTATTAAATCTTTCCCTAAAAGGTTTTAAGAATTACTAAAAAAAAACCTTTAAAAACCTAATGTTTATGTAACTTTACATATTATTAACTAATTTTAAAATTGTCTTTAAAAAAACACAGCATTTTATACATCTCTACCATTTTTATACTCTTCTTACACTGTAACCAGTGATTTTTGTTGACACAACAAAACCTACATGGGATGAACATCAGTCATGAAGGCAGTCACTCAGGAAGCTCTCACCAACCACCCTACATCACCAGTGCTCCAACCTAATGACAAGCAGCCCAACTTCCATCCTAAGTTCATGCACTGCTGATCGGCTCAGCTACAATCCTTCATCTGGGCTCTTTCTATATATCCATCTGCTTTGTTCAGATGCTCAACCTGGTACAATGAAATTCAATGTATCCCAAACACAGTGCTTTGGACATAGCAGAGTTTCAACTTAATAAATGAATTTTTGTAAGAAAAAACCACTAAACATGAAAATGCAAGCTAACAAAAGACCAGCTCTCAAAATCATTTCTAAAAATTTATTCTAACGAAAGACTAGCACTTCAATACAGAATAAGGTAATAAACAGACAAAAAAAATTATCTATTGCAACCTATTAAAACTAAGAAACACAAAAGAATAAAATTAGAGCTCCAATACTAAAATGCAAGAAAATCTTTTAAGTCTAGTAAGGTATCATAGAATTATTCCTACGAGTATAAAAAATAACTAAGAATGAGACTAAAGACAACAGAAAAGTTACATACTGTCAGTTTTACATCAGTAACAGTATGTGTTCAATGTATATGATCATGAAAGTGGACAACATGCATGAATCAGCTGCAGATACACTGAAAAGAATGTAATAAAGAAAATTTATTTAATGGTACTATGATCTGTGATACATGATCACCAGGATGAACAATGTTTTTCTTAGGGGAAAAAAAAGAGTGACACATCTCAGATTTATAAGATTAGTCAACAATAACTCTTCTTCGGAAAGATAAAATGGCAAAGGATTTCAAAAATTCATGTATTCTATCCCTCTATCAATTGTATATCTGGAATTCAAAAAAATTATCTTCTTCTTAACACCAGGAAATAAGATCACAAATTACTTTTATTTATAATTATAATCCAAACATATACCAAAATAGTATCATTAAACTACCTGAGACTAACGAATCCAAATAACATTCTTATAAAAGCAAAGCCAATTCTAAGCATTACAATAAGTCCTGTATACATGGTTTCTCAACTTAAATTATTTATAAAGATCAAGTGAGATTCTAGAAGTAGTACAACCTTGAAAAGATGATGTATGCTAAGAACTGTTTTGATATGAGAAGAAATATTGCTTAATATAAGGCACATCACATTCATCCACAGTACATAGTTTAGCAAAATAGAAAATGGATAAATAGCACTTTTTGAATGGAATATATCCATATTTCCTATGAATAATTAATCAAGTCACCTCCAAGGAGCGGTAATCCCATTATATAACAGCTAAGGAGAACTAAGGCATGGATAATTATATTAATTAAGAAGGATTTTTAAAGTGATTCTCTAAAAGGGAAAAGACAGCACTGGAATTAAAACTGGAACTTCTTAAATCCATATGTACAGCAAAAAGACTTAAAAATATATGATCCAGTATGAAGATCCTTTAGTTATTGATATATAGCTACAAGTGTCCAGAACAGAGACTTGGAAATAAGTACTCAAACTGGATCTCCCTGATGACTGTACTGAGGACACTCAAATGCACTATCTACTGAGAGTCTCAACCTTATCTATATGAAAAAAGCAACACAATTTCCATACCAAAGGCATTAAAGGATCATGACATTTAAGCTGACGGAATAGTTTAAATGGAGGAACATGTCTTAGACAGAGTCCTTTAAACAAAATGTTCTAGACACAATAAAATTAATTTTAACAAAAAAAATGGAGTAAGTCAATTTCTTTTAAACAAATTCATTCTGGACTTAAAATAATTTAATACTTATAATAAGATAACGGTTATTTGTAACACTATGCCATTACCCAAGTGACAACAAAAAGCACAACCATGACACATCATTTGTAAAGAAATGACATGGCATTGCTTTAAAAGACCTCAAGTAATTACAGTTACTATTAATCAGCAAACCTCCACTCTTTGATAATGCAAAACTGAATGAACACGTTATTAAATACCCCTGGTTATTTTAAATGCATATGTTTCAGGGGACATAGTCTTAGGGCTTCTATAAGATAAAACAATCTTCTGAGGAAGAATCTGGGAAGGAATATTTTGTTGTTGGTTTTAAGAAAAGGTAGTGGCATCTAAAATTCAGAAATATACATTTAAAATGTTCAATAATTTTTACATTCCAACATTTCTTTTACTCTAGATAATTTCAGTTTTACAGCATTAAAAAATTATATCTTGCTATTTTACAATCTATACATGATAAAATGTATAACTACCTATACATGATATTTTACAATCTATACAATCTATAAAATATAAGAAATCTACTTACATTTTATATGGACATTATTGTTATAAAAATTAAAACCAACCATACTTAAATATCTGATTTGACTGATTTAGAAAATTCTATATATCAATGATTTCAAATATAAAAGTTATGCCATAACAACTGTGAGAATTATTTATAATTAAACTTTGTACCAAAGTATTATTATTAGCCCAAACTGGCTAGTATTGCTATTTAAAAAACAAAAGTTAATTCCCTTTGTACATCATAAGGAGATGTATAATTTATTTGTTCCTATTTAACAGCTGCTCCTGAGAAGACTAAAATTGTCAGCAGTTGTTCTTTCCAATGTTCCATTTAAAGCAAAAGTAATTTCATAATAAACATTAATAATAATCTTAAGTAGAATTTACAACAACTTTGGTGCTTCTATAATCTTTTCGATCCAAGATGAGCTATCAAGCACCAAAGAGATTTAAAAAGCAATTCTTGAAAAAAAAGCAGTCTTCCTACAGCATATGTATTAAAAACCTGTTTTATTATATTCTTCCTTTAGTATGAATTTGGTGCATTTGTTCTCTTTTCTAACCTTTAGCATTTCTTCATGTATCCCATAATGCCCGTATGAGCTGAAATAAACACCATCCTCATCCTCCTGGAGGTCTGCAATGGCAGTAGATGACGAGCAGGTTCTGACATCTGCGTTCATCACAAAATCCTGAGCAAATTGTCTGTAATCAATTTGAAATACGCCCTTGAGACAGGTTTATTGGACCATGAAAAAAGGAAAGGCTAGAGGTTGAGGAAGAGGAAGGAGGAGGGAGCGGAATGTGATGAGCCTTTTAAATCACATCCTATCTGAAGCAACTGAAAGCTCCCCCTGCTGGATCTTAAGCAATGGCATATTCAAATCCAGTTGTAAGCATTCCTTCCTCAAAACATAAAAGCACAGACAATTACAGATTATAGGTGTTTCTCTTTCACTTGAATAAAATCAGCACATTATCTTTATTCAACTTTATTTCTCATATTCTGAAATCTTATTTTAGCAGCTTAATCAATGAGTAATATATTTCAACACTTATTAATATTCTTTAAAACCTTATTATCTCATAGAAGAATTATATAGGCAGAAAATGGACCCAAATTCAGAATTATTTACATACACCAACAGCATCCACTCCAGCTCTAAAACTTAGCTCCCTCTCTGATCATAACATATTAAGATGGCAGGTAAGTGGATGAAACAAGGGTAGCCAGGAATTGATCATTTTTAAAGCTGAGAGATGAGCACATGGTAGGTAGAGCATTCTCCATACTTACATATATTTTGGAAACTTTATAGCAGTACATTTAATCTATAAGGTATGCATAGGGGAGAAGTGCAAAGAGGCAGACAGTAGAGTTGTTGGTGTTTCTAGGTTACCCAACATAAAATACCAGAAACAGGGAAGGGAAACTAATCAGCTATACTATCCTTCCTACTAAACATTCCGGCAAGCCATCAAACCGTGAATACTCAGGCAACAGCAATCAACTTACAAATCCCACAGATGAAGCAGAATCTCAGGCCCTGTCCCAAACCTTCTGAATCAGAAGCTACTATTTAACAAGATCCCCAGATGGTTTATATGCACATTAAATTCTGAGAAGGACTAAGCCAGTAGAAGGCTAATTTACTCACTGGAGAAAACCATCCTATGTAACTAGTTTTCTGATTAAATACTATATCATAACTACATTTTGATTCTTTAAAAAGAAAAACTGCAATCCTGTATTTCCCCCAAAATCAAAATATATTAACCCTTCCACTTTAAAAGCCTAAAGAGAGGAAAAGTAAAATGGAGAAATCTATTAGAAACAGGGTAATTCAAAGAAAGGCAGTATCAAAGAACAAAAACACTTAAGAGGACAACCCTACCCAGAATAATTATCATTAGTATAAGAATAATTATAAAGAAGTATATAAGAATAGGTAAAACTACAGAATTTAAAATTAATCAATTATATCTATAATGTATAAAAATGTTGCGTCTTTAATATTACTAAAATTAAGTATTTACATTGTACTTTCCCGTATATGAAATGTTTTCCCATAGTCTATCTTGTTATTAGTTGTATGATTTTGGGGTCTAAATAATTAATTTTCTATAAGATTGATAAATTACTTCATTCTTTGCAGATCTTCACGTGCTCGAGCTAACGCAGCTTCAGCAGACAGCGCCCTGGCTTCCATGTGTTTCAGTTTTTCAACAATGGAGGTATTTTCAGTAAGTCCATTGGGGTATGAGAATGGAACTGATACCGGTTCATAAAGATCTTCTACATCTAAAGAAATAAATGGAAATTATTATCAGGTCATCTTATAATAATGAAGCACATATAAATATGTTAGGAATAAATATATAGAATATATACTAAGTGCCTATTATGCAGCCAACTGAAAAAAAATAATAAAGGTACTTTAAATTAAATAAATGATATCCATACTGTTTTAATTTAAATATAAAGAGCATGCTGTTAGTCTTAAGTTTTTCATTAGTTGGCCAAATTGAACACATATATAAGTATCAATTATACTAAACCAAACCCAGGAAGAAACAAAAAGTAGAAAGAAAAAACCCTAATATTTACTGATCACCAAGTATCTTTCAAGCACATACATCGCATTTCATTTCCTCAACTAAAACCTTAGAATGTAAATATTTGTTCTTATTTTAAAGCATGGGGAAAATAAGTTTTAGAGTAATTAAGTGAGCAACCCCAAATCATATGGCTGTTAAATGAAGGAACTAAGAGTCAAACTCATGCCTGCCATGATCACTCAGTTGTGGTAGTGTCTACTGGACTTCTCCACTGAAAAGTTAACATCTCCTTTGTAGTTAATAAATTTTTTGGAGGGTGATACTTTGAATTATGCAAATCCTGTTCTGACTTAAATTTTTGTCCACTAGTGCTCCTCAAAACTGTCAAGACCATCAAAAACAAGTAAAGCCTGAGAACTTCATAGCCAGGAGGGGATTAAGGAGATAGGACAATTAAATGTACTGTGGTATCCTAGATGGGATCTTGGAACAGAAAAGGGACAGTAGAGAAGAACTAATGAAATCTGAGTGAATAAAATGGAGTTTACTTATTTTTTTTAAAGTATGATATAATATTTGAAATATATTCCACAAAAGATATATTCATCTCACCAAATTGAAGTAAAAGGTCATCTTCTAGTACTGGCTTCAAATACTCTTCTTTCTCCCAAGGCACTGGGTTGTATATGGAATTCATATACTCAACTGTAGGATTCTGGATGTAAAATTAATTGCATATTTTTTCATTACATATAATCACAAAATCCCCCTAGCAAAAACTAGGAAAATTGAACAAAAAAAAGGCTATATTACATAAAATCTCTACTTAAGAAGTCTTTGTTCACCTGTCATTTCATTAACTTGACTGGATGAATGCTTAATCAATGGTTTCAATGTAGTTTTATATTGTGTGGATCTGGAGGAAGTGGCAATACAAATACTCATTTGAATAGAACAGACAGAAAAAAGAACAAAGTATTTGAAAAATAAAGAGAGCAACCACAGTACTTGATATTACTAGAAATTATTTCAGATTTTACAGAAACACTATCAGTATTTCTCTTTATCTGACTCTGAATTACTTTTTCACATAATGAGGATTCACCTCTTAGATGCAGTTAAAAATGACACTGATTAAGCATGGTAAGTATCCATTTCCCTGGTACTGTATGTTGTGGCAGTTTCTAAAGTCCATGATTCCTCCAACATGATGACTACTAAATTTAAAACAGTTCTCTGTATAGTAGTTGCTCATATTCTTTTAAAAATCAGTACATTGATAGTCACCATAGAAAGTGTTATTTCAGTTTCTAAACAAAATTATAAATTAAGCTACCAACTTACCTTAAGTCTAATAAAATTTATTAGTTTGATATATCCATAGAATTCAAGTCCTAAAGGAGTAAAAACAGAAAATTCAACTATTTTAAAATAATGAGCTTTCTTTAACTGACCTGCTCTACAGAGTCTTCTCTGGTTAGACAATAAAATATTTCTGTCCTCTAAACTACAATTTATAATATTTTGAACTTCTTATTAAGAATTAAACATAACTTTGATACTTCTGAATACTTTGAGAAAGAAGCATAGATAACTGCTTTTATAATGTTTTCCTTGCATCTCTAAAAACTGAGAAATTAATTTTTAGAATTCTACTCATTTCTAAGAATAATACAAATGAGGAAAATTGAGTCGTTGATTTTACCAAGTATTGGGCAGTTGATATTAGAACGAAAGTTTCTACATTCCTAATTTTTATGGTGCCTACCAAATTATAATTTTGCCAGGATATGGAGTATACGAAGTATACTTGCTTTACCATTAAGTTAAATGAAATAAAGCAAATTGGAAACCAATGAGGCTTGTTATCTGGTTCTCATATTTTTCCAGAAACGAAGCAGCATTTTAAACAAGGGAAAGCAACAGCATATTCAACCAACTATTTGTCTTGAGAAATGATGGAACATAAAAGCAAACAAATGTTTTATATGCATACAGTATAAAAAACCCTATATTTAATAAGTAAAAAAATACAAAATTATATTTAAAGTATGATTACAATTCAGTTTTAAAATGCACATTAAAAATATTTTAAAAAACAATGAGGCTAAGTCTTATGAATCTAGTTGCACTTGAATTAAGATTTATAAGCATATATGTTTATCTAATGTTCTTCCCAGTTGTTAGTAAATACAGAGGACAAAAACAAATTCTGTATTTAGTTAATTTTAGTGGAATAATGTAGGTCTTCTATACCCATTTAAAGAAGTATAAGTCTTTAATTGTTAAGTATGTTAACAATTTAAAGAAATATAAGTCTTTAATTGTTAAGTATGTTAAAATACAAGTTTTAAAAGAATCATCTAAATATATTGCTTACCATTTTATCAGTCCTTTTCCCATACTCTCTTATCAAACTCCTTATAAAACTCAACTTTGTATGCCTTGAAGTTCAAGTTATGCTTTGATCTGGTAAGTTGTCTTTTTTCATGACCTGCCTCCTTTTCCAAAGTCCACCTCTATGTTTGCTCTCCCTAATTCTAATATATTCTCTTGTTCTCCCTAATTCTAACATGATAAAAATGCAATCACATGCCAAGGTTTTTCCTTTTTAGTTGTGAAGCCAATACAGGCTTAAATATAGTGAATATTATCTAAGAGAATGACTTATAATTAATCTTTCCTCAAAGGCTACTTGTCAAAAAAATTTCATTTCCATGATAAGCTGCTGCTATATATTTCACTATATTGGATTTGTTTAAAAAAGAAAAGTTCTGAAAAAATACAAAGTCTGAACTTCAATTTCACTACTAAAATTTTCTTTATTCTAAAAAATACTCACCATGTTTGTGGACCATGTTATCAATATTAAATTGATGCTGAGACTTACAGTGTGAAAATGTTTCTTCAGCAGATGTAAATAACCTGAAAAATCAAGGAAGAGCTTCATGGAAAAGTCCCTACAACACCTAAATATTGATTTCATGTTAAATATACACTCCCTCACCCTGCTGGTGTCTAGTTTTATTTCTAATTAAGAGAAAACCAACATACCTGTAGATGTCAGGAACCCAGAACTTCTAAAGGGAATTAGTACTTCTGAGTCCCATTTTACACCTAAAACAAACTAACTACTCATTAAATGTCAAAGTTAATTTATTTGCCAATTAATAGCACTGAATTTATCAAAAAGCTTTTAAGAAAGAGAACTCCTTTTGTTTAAGATATGACAATTTCCTACGTAAGATTCTTTTCTCCTCTAAGTGTCAACTCTGCTTTTGGAGGTTTGAACTGCCAAAGCTCAAACTGCTTTTAGAAATAAAGCATAAAATGTAATTGTACAGCTGGCATATTTCCAAAGTGCCATATTTTCTACAGTGATCCTGTAGTGTTCCCAAAATACTTGTATTAGAGACACTATGAGGACTAAGCCTCTTTATGACCTGCGAAGCTGAAGGACATGTAAGAATACGTAGCAGAGAAACTGCATAGCTTTTATATGCCTCACACATATGCAGTTTTCAACAAATGTTTACCAAGATAGGTTATTTCTGCAGTATTTATGCAGCCTATCACAAAAAAGTACATCCCTGATGCTCAATAAATTTTGACGACAGAAGTATACGTATACTTTCTATACCTACTCAAAAAAGATGACACATGGGAACAATGACGAATTAAGAGGAGCTAACATGGATTAGCATCATGCCCAGATTTAAGGGAAACTGGAAAATGTTTATTAAAGTAACATTTCTTTATTCTAAATGCCAACCAGGCCTCTTCCATGCCCACTTGCCCAGGATAGCAGCCAAAGACAACGCTTGAGATGAAGAGGCAGCATTTTAAGTAGAAATAATGTAGATTTGGATATAACTTGAACAAGTTATTGATACTGCAGCCTCTTTTTCCCTAAGTGAAAAGGCATCAATTACTTCATCAACAGGTGGGGAGCTCCTACCAAGAAAGATGATTCTTTAAATGGTTCAAATGGAAGTATTACACCTGAGAAGCTCTCTACTTGTCAAAGAATTAAAGAATAGTAAAGCTGGAAGGGTCCTGAGGAATTATCTAGTTTAGTGACTCCCAAATTGTTATCCATTAGAATCATTTGAGATAGTGTCCTTATAAAAATATGAGATTCCCAGATCTCAACCCAGATTGAGGACTGAGGTGCAGTGTTCGGCATCTCTATTTTTTTGTCTCAGATGACAAAGGTGCATAACCAGATTTGAGAACCACAGGTTCAAAACTCTATTATTTTACACATGAGGAAACTGAGGCCCGTAGACGACAACCTGATTTCCAGTTCAAGGCTCCTCCCTCTATACCATCGTGGGCCTCCTCCTCAACAAGCCCTCCAAAGCACTGGTTCAGGAATGCAAAGGCGGGCCACTCCGGTTCCACTCCAGATGAGCAGAACCACACAGACCATCGAGGCCCGGGCACCTTTGGGCTGAAGCCTGGCGCTTAGGTGGACGAACCTGTCACAAAACAGGCAGGGGGTCTGCTGCTTGTCGTGGGGAAGGTCAGCATCGTTCTCATCCTCCCAGGCGGCCTCGTCACCGCTGTCTGACAGTTCTGGCAGGTCCTCCTCATCCTCCAAAGCGCCCCGGCCGCCTAGCACACGCAAATGATCAGATTTGCTTCAGATGCCAGTGAGAAGCAGGCGCACGAAAAGCAGAGTGGGGAGAACGCTCTCTCGCGGGTGAGCGTTCCCCGACGGCTCGCGTCAGCACCTCCCCCACCCTCCCTGCAAGGCCCCACTGCCCAGCTCTCCGTCCCGGGGAGGAAAGGGTCTTTTACCGGCCCCACTGCAGCGCGGCTTGGGAGATGGGCGAGCTGGGTGGGTGCTGAGGGGCTGGGGATACCCACCAGTAGCGCCCGACGATAACGAGCACATGGCCATGGTGCCCCCGGAGCCCAGAGCGCTGGGGGCGGGGACAGGATTGAGCAACGAGCGCGCAGGCGCCGCGGAAATCTCGGAGGCCGGGCCCCCGGGAGCGAGCGCGAGCGCGAGAGCGAGCCCAAGCGCGAGGCAGGGACAGGGTTTGGGAAACTTCGCGGATGCCTAGGACCGCGAGAACGCGCGCGCTGGCTTGCTAGCGCTTCCGGCGCGGTGTTGGTCACGTGAGCCGGGGTGGGCGGGGTGAGGGCGGGACTGTCTCCTCCCGCAGCAAGGTTGACGCTGTGCGCGGGGAGAAAGCGTTGAAACGAGTGCGGAGCCTCGCAGGCTTTGACGTGAATTTCGTTTACTCCTCGGGCTGTGGCAGGATTTAGCCCGAGGTCCTAGCCCGCGGCCCTGAGCCTGGAGGCGGAGATGCCACATCTCTTTTGCAGTAGGCACTACACCCTCTGTGCGTCCCTCATTCGAGGGGCGAGTGATAGGTGAAGGCAAGCCCGGGCCGCGGCGCACTCTGGTGGCGGAGGAGGCCGAACGCAGGCAAGAGCCTGGGGCTCAATTCTGGTTCCTGGGCTCCTTGATCTCAGGGGGGTGGTGCTGGGGAGAGGAAAATGCAGGAGCCATTGTGGTCTTGGGGCCAAAGCCTTTTGGGGTGTTTTAAAATTTTTAATCTTTAAAGTACAGTGGTTGAGAGTATGATTCCGAAGCCAATCTTAGTTTGAATCCTACTTCTGTCACTTTAACTTCATGATCTTGAGCAAATTACCTGACCTCTCTCTGCCTCCATTTCCTCAACAACAAAGTAAGGATAATGACTGCACTAATCGCAGGGGTATTGTAGGATAGAATGAGCTGATACATGTAGAGTGCTTAGAGTTTAAGTGTTAACTTTATCCTCAACAATGGGAAGCAGTTGACCTATTTGGTTAAGCAAGGGAGTGATACTGTCAAATGTTGAGAAAGTAACATTCTGGGTGCCATGTAAGAACACAAAAGTTCCCATGCTTCCTGTCTTCCCTTCCGACTATTTATTCAAACCATTGCTTTGCTATGTGGAAGCAGGCAGCAGTAATTTCAGTAGGTAATTTCCCAAACTCTAATCCCAGAGGCTAGCCCATCTCCTGGCAATAAAATAAGATAAAATTGACTACCAAGGCCCACCAGGCTCTACAAAATCCTGCCACCTCAACTTAACCCTTCACCCTGGGCCCCAGCCCCCAGCCTTTTATTTGGACTCATCATTTTCCCACCTTGAGGCCTTTGCTAAAAATGCTCTACAAATGGGTAGATACTTTTTGTTTCAGCGAGAAAGTTCCTTAGACCACCATTTCTAAAGTAAGTTCCACTGTCATTCCAGCAGCCCCTTGCTAGTTTCTTTTTTAGCACCTACTATTTGTTTTTGTTTTGTTTTGTTTTATTTTATTTGGTCTTACCTATAACATTGTGCCATGTGGGTAAGGGCCATGTCTCTTTCTGGCACATAATACATGACCTAACTCATAATAGGTAATCAATAAATTATGCCTTGTATTATTACTAAACTCTTCTCAATGTCTTCTCTCCTAACTGTAAACTTCAAGAGGACAGAATCCATCAACTATTAGATTTGAAGCCCCCTTACATTGTAGGACATTGCCAGAATATCTGCTGGCTCTGCTGGGTTACACTTACTGTTTACTGATTTATCCCCACTGCCTATGTGCCCAGAGGCTCCTAGGAGGTAGTGAATGAATGAATTCAAGGCCTTTCATAAGCTGGGCCCATCCAACATTTTTCTTCTTCTTTCCAATATAAACTCTCTTCTCCCTGTCTATAAAATTTGAAAGGAAACCTGCTAAATCCCTTACTGACACCCAATCATTCAATGTTAACAGTAAAAGAAAAAAAAGAAAGTAATACCCAGGTGATTGGGCCAGAATCTTACCCCTTGAAATTTGTCTCACCACAGTCCTGGACTTGGGAGGGAGTTGCTTTTTTTCTCTGCTCTAAAGATGAACACAGACCCTCTCCCATCATCCCACTCACTATTAAGACCAGAATGGAATGCTCCACAAGACCTGACAGGTTTTTGCATAAGGAAAGAACATACAGAGACTAGCTTAAAATTGGCCATTGGGTTTATCTGCTTTTAGAGCCCACAGGCCTCAGGATAGCCTCATGCGATCCCTTTACTTCAGGCCTCACTTCTTGGAGCCCATGCTTCTTATCACCTAAACACACAGGCTCTTCAGAGTCAAGCCCCAAAGGAACCCCACCTGGCAGGAGGAAGATGTTCCATCTCCTTCCGAAAGCCCAGTGGCCTGTATCCTCCAGTGTCCCTGGAAGCTTGAAATGTACTTGGCATATTGTAGACCTTGTAAAAATTGACTGAATCACTCAAATCACTGTACTTCCCCCAGCACTAAAGTTAAGTTTCACCACCATCCTTTGTTCAATGATGGAAATTATTATTTTTTGTATTTATTTAATTTATTTTATAGGTGAGGCAACCCTTGGTTGACCTCACAGATTGCAAGGACCTTGTCAGCTTACAATCCTTTTTTTTTTAAAAAAAAGCCTACAGCACCTGGTCTTCCTAGGTGGTCTCCTATCCAAGTACTAACCAGGCCTGACCTGCTTAGCTTCCGAGATCAGATGGGGTGGGGCGTATTCAGGGTGGCATGGCCATAGCAATGATGGAAATTAGCACTGTGTACTTTTCTTGACTTTGACCCTTCCTTCTGTATCTTCCTTTCCATTTCCATAGTTTTTAAAATGCAGCACTTTGAGATGCACTTTTAGCGGCTATGTGAACATTTTGTGGTTAGTCATAGGGATCCTAAACCAATGGAGAAACCTAAATATTTCTATTTTATTCATCTACAGCCTGTACTGATCCAACAAAAATTAACCAGAACTTCCTGGAATTATACAGATAATAGATAATCTTGCAGAGTGGTAAAAAATACAAACTATAGGATCAAGCTAACTTGGGTTAGAATCCTGGTGTGGTCATGGCTTGTGAGAGCCATCGGCTTTCCCCAGGTCATAGATGATGTTGTTTTCCAGCACTTCCTTCTTCTTGTCACTTGGTCTCACTGCATTGTTCAACATCGCTCTAACCACAGTCACCACTGGCACAGAATGATTACTGGCCCAAGACACTGGTAAGGAGCCAAAGAATTTCCTAATCAACCATTCACCTGGGCGAGATTCTTGCCTATCACATAACAGAACTCTAAGGAGGAAAAAAAAGCAGAGAAAGAGATGGTAAGTTGCATTCAGATCATAGAAGGTGTGATGGACTGAACTGTCGCTCCCTGAAATTCACATTGAAACCCCAACCCTCAGTGTGATTGTAAAAGAAGACAGTGCCTTTTGGAAGTTGATTAAGGTTAATTTAGGTCAGAAGAGTGGGACCCTAATCTGATAGGACTGGTGTCGTTAAAGGTGAAGAAGAGATATCAGAGATCTCTCTCTCCATACGCATACAGAGGAAAGATCATATGTGGACACAGAGGAAAGGGGTCCACCTAGAAGCCAGGAAGAGAAACCTCACCAGACACTAACCCTGATAGCACCCTGATCTTGGATTTCCAGTTTCCAGAACTGTAAGAAGATAATTTCTTTTGTTTAAACCACCGGTGTGTGGTGTTATTCCGTTATGGCAACTTGAACAGACTAATACAGGGGGGGTAAAAGGTTTTATTTGGGGCATGAAGAGGATTTTAAAAAAGAAGACAGCAAAAGCTACACAGGAAATTCCATATTCTCTGAACCTGGCACCACCACTTATCCCTTCCTTCAAAGCCAAAATGTGGGTTCCTCAGAGAATAATCCACCTCCAGCCACCTTCTTTCCTATCTTAGATACCTCAGTTGTCAGCCTCTTCAAATGAAAAACTACCTTCTAGGTAATAATCAATAATGGTGTACTCTTAGGCAGTATGAATACTCACCCGGGCCTAAATATGGAATAACGATCAAATTTTAATTCTTCCACCCTATCTTCTATTTCTCCCTGTTTAAAAACAAACAAACACACATACATTTTTAGTATTTAATCAAGACCAACTTGCCATAATGCTTAAGAAAAAATAGCTTGGGGTTTTGAAGATAATCTGCTTCTGAGGGTCTCAGTACAACTGACCCTTGAACAACATGGGTTGGAACTGCATGGATCCACTCATGTGGATTTTTCAATTGACCTGCACAGTTCAAATTTGCATTTTTCAATGGTCACTCCAAGGCTGGGAATCAGAGTATGTGGAGGGCCAAGTGTATGTAGTTACATGCAGATTTTTTACTGTATGGGAGTACAGTAAAAGAGTCAGAGACCTCACGTTGTGCAAGGGTTAACTGTACTTATAAATATCCTTCCCTAGATTTTTAGATTCCAAAGAATCTGGGAAATTAAGGAAGACATCATTTAATCTTGACATGTAGTAGAGTTAAAAAAGAAATAAGTGAATGTCTGTATAGTCACCTAGCCTCTAATTGACCAATATTAATACAAATCCAGAGACAGTAAGTGACTAGTTAGGAATTTAACCATAAAAGAATAACCTCGCATTAGTCCAGAATTAATGTTACAGGCTGGAAGACATTAACCGTCTTTGGTTTTCTGGTAGTTCCAGTGGGTCAGAAGACAGATCCACAGAACCTCTATATTACTCATTTCCTAACAAACCCCACCAAATCTTAAGAGACAGTAAGATTATGTCTAGATGATGCTTTAAATTAAATTCATTAAATAAACCATAAAATTTCATGCCAGGCATCTCTATAAACAGCAGAGGAGCTCAGGTGACAGATGTGTCTAAAGGCCTCCGAACTGAGCAGCATGCTCTCCTCTTCCTTCGTGGCCTATTCATACCATTCATTTGTCACTTAACCTGTCACATCGTTCAATCTTAGGTAGCTTAAAAAATTTTTTTTTAATGTTTTTTAGTATATTCACAGAGTTGTGCCACCTTCATCACAATCTAAATTTAGAATATTTAATCACACCCAAAAGAAACCCAATACCAATTAGCATTCATTCCCATGCTTTCCATCTAAGCCTTAGCCAACTACTAATCTTTCTGTCTCTATATATTTGCCTATTCTGACCATTTCATATAAATGGAATCATACACGTGTGGCCTTTTGTGGCTGGCCTCTCATTTACATAACATTTTTAAGGTTCACCCGTGTTGTAGCATGAATCATTTTTATAGCTGAATGATATATTTTGTAAGTATCTACTACTACATTTTATCCAACCATTCGTCAGCTGATGGATATTTGGGTTGTTTTCACTGACTATTATGAATAATGCTTCTATGAACATTTACATATAAGTTTTTATGTGCACAGGTTTCTTGGTTCGCTTTTTACAAAGTTGTGTTCTGTCTATGAGCAGTGTGCATAAGAGCTACCAAAGCAGGCTGAGATGGCTATTTTTAGAAAGGTCTGCTTGCAAGGTTGGGCTTTGGCTTGGGAACTTGGATTTCAGGAGTGTTCCCATCATTCTCTAACTGGTAAGGTAGTTTTCTGTATTTGTATAAGTAGTTTACTATTTGTACAAACAATGTGGTTTATGCTGAACACTTGCTTTCCTTCTGGAAGTAATGTTTTCTAAGCCGAAGGTGCCTACATGACTGATCCTCATAAAAACCCTGGACTCCTGAGCTCAGGCCAATTTCTCTGGTAGACAATACTCACCATTGGAGAAATTAAGTATGTGCAACTACTCCACTGGGGGAGGACTCTTAGAAGCTTGTACCTAGTTCCCTCCAGACTTCTCCCCATGTAATTCTTCCCTTTACTGACTTTGCTTTAGCAAATCACCAAACTTAGGGATCCTTCACAACAAACATAAATTCCTTGAGGGCAGGAACCATATCCAATAATAAAATATCATCTACTCTGGAGAAGTTTAACAATCACTGCCTCAAAATCACTTCTAATGTTAAGAATTCATACTGATATTCAAGAGCTGCCATGTCTCATTTCTTGATTACTAGATAATCAACAGGGGGAAAGACATTGGAAATTATCAAATCACTTCTGTTTACTATATATATCCCTGCGAAATAGTCCCTATAGCTATAAAAATGTATACCATGCATTTCATGCATCGTGCATTTTATACTATTTAGTATTGCCAATTAGCCAGGGTTCTCCAAAGTATATGAAAGATAGAAAAATGCACAAACCTTAACTTGCAGATATAAAAAATTGCTCGACTTATCAGCTCCTTTAGAGGACATCAAGTTGAAATGTTTACACCCTCCAGCTTTTGCCAGCTCTGCAGATTTCAGGACATAATCTCGATCAACACGAACAAATCCCTCCTGAGGGAGAAAAAGATGTGACTTATTTCCAAAAAGCTGTGAGTTCATCTTAAAAATTACTACTCAGCTTGGGTGGCAGACTAGGAGGCCTGGAGGGGAATGGGGTCTAAATAAAATGCATTGAAGCAATACATGAATGTCAGGCTTAGACCCTGGGAAAGGCTCCAAGTGTGATCCTCAGGATAGACATACTGGCTTTATCAGCAAGGCCAGACCACAATAAAACAACAGACAACGGGTAAACTGTTGTTTTTTGGTTTTTGGTTTTTTTTTTTTTTTCTCATTTAAAAAAATTAACTAAAAATTTAAAAACAAACAAAAAAATAAGGAAAATAATTTAAACACACAAACCAAACAAATCGGCAAGGAGCAAAAGGAACAGTTAAGATCAAGCTGAGAAACTGCTTTTAGTCATACATTTCTTTGTCTTTTAATAACCTACAACCTTACAGCCCTCTCTCTGTTTTCTCCATTTTTTGGTGTGTTGACTGCAACATGGTAGGGCCTTAAAGCAGGGCTGAGAGCACTACCGAGGCAGTATAAGAACGGTCTATTAATTTCCAATTTTTGTGTATGATTTACAACATACTTTACATAGCAAAGAGTGAAACCTCACTCTTTCTTACTGACAGGTGTATAATCGAGACCATTTGGGGACCCCAAGTCTGGATTCAATCCAGTGAAGCTAGTGCTTGGGTCTTTCTTCTTAATTAACCTCTCAGCATCAGTGCATGCCCAGCACATGGTAGGCGCTCCAAAAATATTTGAATGGGTGAATGAAAGTCCAATGAAAGTGGAGAAAATGCAAATCCAGTTAGAAAAGAAAAGAACTCAGTGGCAATTAAAGGAGAAAAGAAGAGGATGGTGCTGACAACAGGACACAGACTCATTCTCAGGGCCTCACTGAAGGACACAGGTACCTGTTCCCCAGAAAAGGGAATTTCCTGTAGTGATACTCCTTGGGATCCCCACAAATGCTGGCATCCTCTAGCTCAAGACAGCTGAAGAGAAAAGTCTAAAATCTACTGAAACTGAACTTCCTAGGTACCTACAATTAATTAAATGAGGTTTTCTATAATGAGGATTCCAAATCTGAAGATTGATTTACTGCCCCAGTGATTTTTTTCATTAAAAATTTGCCTATGGTAGTTATTGATCCTAAATATTTTATTTCGTATGGAGATGCGTATCCTAGGATGTTATAAGGCACCTCGGAAAACATGTCCAACTCCCTCAATATTGAGATGTGAAAACAAGGTCCAAGGCCCAGTGTGTGGTGACCCACTGGCTAATACGTGGTGGGATGAGGGGGCGGGGTGTAAACTCTTGACTGAGCAGTGCTTTCCACTGCCCCCATGTTCCTTCTTTTCTCACACTGTCCCTAGCAATAGAAAATATGGAATTCAATTTTAAGACAACGGCCCCAAGCAAACGTTTTTAACTTCGTATTGTAGTAGATCATAAAAGAAAACATATTCTAAGTATACCACTCAATGAATTTTCGTAAACTGAACATTCTCTGCAACCAGCTCCAAAATCAAGAAACAGAACATTATTATTACCTCCAAAGCCTCTCTCGTCCCTTCTCATCACTCACAGTACAACTATATCCACTACCCACAGGGCAGTGTTATTTTTCTGCCTTACTTTAGAGAATATAAATCTAACTCTTAACAAATAAATCAACGCTATCTTCTTTTGTGTTGTGTACTTTGACATTCTATCCTAATAACTGACTTGCCAACCTGTCCTACACACTGATTCAAGCTTACGTTGTTGCTCTTTTTAAATTGGTGTGAAGCAAACCAATTTTAATTCTGAGCACATCCTGAGAGAGTGATGTGATTCTCAGAGCCATTCTCCGAAATGAGATTTTACAGGTGCTGAAAGTGTGCCAAGGAAAACAATCTAAAACTACACAGAAAAATTCCAAAACACTCAATTTTTCTTCTATGTCTATTTCTTCCCCTTACTCCAATTCACCAGAATTCTGATTTTAATAACAGGTTCATTATTGATAATAAAATTACACAGCTGACTAGTGAAATTCCTTTTCATTATTGCTGTGGTTTGACCATTTCTTGGAAAGCGCATTATAGTTGTCTCTGTTAAAATGCTTTTTCTTTCATCAGCTTCTTTAAAAATAAGGGAAAGAGTCAGCCAATCACAAGTCTCTAGACCGACGCCGTCTCTCTCACTTAATCCAGGGCCAGTAAAAGGATAATTTGATTAAACTGAGACCCTAATTTATCTGGCTTTAGTTCTGGATCAGCCTTTTCTTAATAGAGTGCTGTCGGCTCCAATTGTTTGATGAAAATTAAAGTGACATAAATACCATGAGACTTTTTCAATCTGATTAGTCAGCTAAGGCACATCAATACCACCCCAGCCATCAGACTCTGGCGTCCTTCCTTTCACCCGCCTCACTAACAACTGACAACCGCTCCTTGAAGGTGGAGCACCCACGCTGCTGCACAGACCCCCACGCTTAACCCATCATCCTGGTTCAATGGGCCCTGTTGACAAGGTGCCCATACCTTTCTCCATCGCTGTACTCCAGACAAAGCTAAATATTGTTTTATTAGCAATCAATGGCTGTTAATCCAAACCGATTTCACAAATCCTCTGAGCCCTCAAGCTGATTATAAATACACATTTTTCCAAGCCCACAAATTTTGAATTTCACTCTCCCTACCCTGATGCTTGGCCTTTTAGCTGGTGAATGAAACTCAAAAGCAAAAGGGGTCAACAGCTTTCAAGGACTTAGAAACCAAAGTTAAACGCAGATCCTGGTGACTGACTCAGAGATATCAATACACACCAATTTTCTTCAATGAGGAAGATTCCACTGATAAATAGAAGGGAGCTATCTTTAAAATTGTCTAACACCTTTTCTTGTTCTCTAACAGCTCAAATTAAAAAAAAAGAAGAAGGAAAACAAGAACAAGCTACTTCATGCATGTCCTAGAAACACAATATTTAGGAAAACTGTATTTAGTTTCCCAAACCAAATGGCAGGAGAAAAGACTTCTGAGTGTATTAAGTCAGTTATGTATTGTGTCTTTATGATTCCACAGAACCAGAGTTCCTTGTAGAAAAAAGCATTGATTAGATTAATTCCCACTATGAATCTCCTTTCCCAGCACCCACTTGAAAGAAAAAGCACAATATAATATGACTCAGCAGAGATATCTTCATAGGCTTCGCAAACACTTAGGGAGACTAATTCTCCAATTACTCTTTATTTCTAGTATTTTTTAAATCCAAAGCTACTAAGTATTTCTTCTCATCTTCTTCATCAATGCCTGAGAACCGGGAACACCCTGGCTTAAAAACAACTCATCCTAACAGGTATTTCAGCATGGTGATATGACAAGTGACCCTGATTAAACTGAGACCCTAATTTATCTGGCTTTAGTTCTGGATAAGCCTAAAGAGTGATCTATCAGGAATGATCCATCAGAGGATCCTTTTCTAAGAAGGGAGGATCTATCATTCTGTAAAGGGTCCCACTTAGCCATATTTCTGTTTCAGATTCTCTTTCACTCCAACCCCATAAAATAGACTAGAAAACAGAAATGCTGACAAACAACAAATGATATAATCTGATACCTCAGTTGTTTGTATACCGGAAGGCATCTCTGTATTTGATGTACATTGGTGGAACGAAGATCTTGGTTAGAGGAAGAGCTCTGGATAGAAAAATAAAATCAAACAGATACTGAGGATTCCTGAATCGATCTCTACGTTCTCACAAAATTTTTCCTTTGGGGTTATTCTTTTCTCTGTGTCATGAAAATAAAAGTATGCTACAGGCCAAAGGGGCGTCAGTGGTCACTTCCCTGTCAGAACAAACGAGGAAGCAGTGAACCACAGGAGCTAACTTGCATACTTGGCATCCCACAGCTACCTGGTATCCAAACAGCCTATGAGCTGGGTCCCTCAAACCATCTAAGACCTCTTCACTTCACAACCACCCCCTTACTAGACATAGAATCAAATAGCAGAGATTACAAAAGGGGTCAGCAAACTTTTCTTGTAAGGATGAGATAGTAAATATTTTCAGGCCTCTGTTGCAATTACACAGCTCTGATATCAGAGCACAAAAACAGCCACAGATAATACATAAAGTAATGGGAATAGTTCAAATAAAGCTATGGATATTGAAATTTGAATTTCTTATATTTTCACATGTCAAGACATAGTATTCATCTTTTGAATTTTTTTAACCATTTAAAAGTATAAAAACATTCTTAGCTCAAGGGCTGTATAAAAATAGGGAGGCTGTATCTGGCCCAGTTTGTAGTTTGCAAGCCCCTGAATTACAAGAGTATATCATTAGTATCAGAAGCCATGAGATTCTAATGATGCCTAATAAATGTTACAATGGCTACATTAATCACATTAATGGAATCATCCATTCAACAGAATCGAAGAACCTGGACTGCTAGAGCCTATGCCTACTAGGGGAGGAGAGAAATGAAGAGGTGAAACCACATCACACCACCTCAACCTACCTAAATGAAATCCTTCTCTTAATACAAGTAAAGGGAAAGCACTATTCTTAATGGAATCTGAGGGGTTTTACTCTTCACTCAAGTCCAATGTGGATTTGGTTTTCAAAGAGTATTTCAACCTTCACTAGCATACAAGTTACACAAGGTGAAGGCCACCTGGGACTACAGTACCTTGAAAACCAGCAGGTGAAGAGGACTAATATATTCCAATGCCTCCTGAAAGCAGGTCCAACAAGGAGAGGAGGGCTGGCTGCATCAGAATCTCCCAAGGAGCCTGCTAAAAATAGTTTCCAAGTTTCCAACCTTAGAGATTCTGATCCAGTAGATCTGGATTAGGGCCAAGTCAGGAAGCCACTGCATTGATTAGACGACAGTGGCTTGTGAATGTGAAAAGGAAGATTAGCATCTTCCTTTTGCTAAAGGAAATGGTTTTCTGAACAGCTGAAGAAAGCTAACAGACCTTTCCCTAGCACCATGTTCAACAGAAATCGAGGTAGACTGAATTGGATGGGTTTCAGTGTTTTCTCCCAAAATTCATAGATGAAGTCCTAATCTCAGAATGTAACTTTATTTGGAAATAGGGTCACTGTAGTTATAATTAGTTAAGATGAGGTCATGCTGTCTAGGATGGTTCTTAATCTAATTTGACTAGTATTGTTATAAAAAGGAGAAATTTGGACAGAGCCACAGGAAAAAGGCCATGTGAAGAGATACAGAAAGAGGGCAGCCATCTACAAGTCAAGGAGTGAAGCCTGGAAGATCTTTCCCTCACAGCCCTCGGAAAGAAACAATCCTGATGACACTTTGATCTTGTACTTCTAGCCTCCAGAACTATGAGACAGTAAATTTCTATTGTTTAAGCCACGCTAGTTATGGAACTTTCTTATAACATTCTTCACAAACTAATACACTTAAGATCACAGAGAAATAAGCTGGCTAGAGAATTTCAACACTGAGACAGAAGTCCTAAATTTCTTGAAGCTTCTCTACCAGAAACTCAGGTCGCTAAAGCAAAAAATGTGGGGCATCCCAGTTACAAAAATGGCTACAGAATGACACTTGGCTTGTCACCAGCTTTGCAGTTCATCCATCTGATGAATTCTTTTTTCCACTGAGTGGGCTGCTGACCCAGAATACCAGGTGGGGTGAGCTTAGAAATCTACAACCCCTCCTCCTATCAAACAACTATTATCACCTAGCCACGAGTGAATGCTCACCTCTTTTACATTGCCTAGAGTTATCACAATCTACAAACTTTATATTGCATCCACTCTATATTAGATTTAAATTTTATTAAATTGGATTTAATTTTTATTAAATTAAATAAAGACTTTCTGGAAAAAATATCAGCTTACTTTCCGTCACTATCATCTTAAACCATTTAAACCCCAACTCATTTCTGAGCCTATACTTGGCTTACTAGTCTTTTCTCTTGCTTACTCTTTAACTAAGGTTTATCATTTCAAATAGATTTTGGAGAACATAAGGTATCGAGTACCCTGATGGGTGGGGAACCAACTCCATCTAAAAAATTATTCTGGGCAGGAAAGACACCCAATGCCAATGATTAAAACTGCACGGCACAATTCGAATACAACAAAGCAATTTAGACTTTTCCCTGTAGCGCCCTATGGGATTTGCCTTATGTCATGGAAATCAACTGCTCTAAGCTCAGTGCAATGTTTTGTTATTATGCTGAGTCACCTTACCCAAATCAGGTTGGCACTTCAAACAGAACAAAACTTTTTCAATGCTTTTAGACAGCACACTGCTTGTGACTGTCCCTGGGACAGAGAAGACTGCAGTAGCTGCTGAGCAAGAACATGACCCTTTCTAGGAGAGAGAATGTGCCAAATCCTGGCAAAGCCAAACTTCTCTACAATACACACTTCTCAGCACAGAGCTTAGAAACCCAGCTGTGTTCCAAAGTGGCCATGGCACTTTGGAAATAGATGCCTATTGAAAGCATAAATAGAATTATTCTTTGAAAACAAACAAACAAACAAATAAATAAACTGAATTATTCTTTGGATCACCAGGAGGCCCAGAGAAATACATCTGAACCTAACTCTTTGGTTGGTATACACCAACAATCTTTAACCATGTGCTCTTCTTATGATTGTGATGCACGGGCCTGTTTATAAACTTATGGTAAGCCCCCATGGCAACATTGTGGTCCTGCATATTTAATAGACATGTTTAGCTCCAGCAAGTAAATTCTGCTAGAAGAATAAAGTATAGTCAAGATATAAATGAAATAAGATGTATTAACACTTGCCTAAGATCTACGTAGTAAGCTATGACTTCTAACTATGTACTAACTATGACTCCTGGGAAGGGGCTGATACAATTTGAGAGCACCATTAAAAAGAAAATAAAACAGTTCTGCGTCAGTTAAGGCTGAATCATCGCTGGAAGCTGAGTCATCGCTGGAAGCTGAGTCATCGCTGGAAGCTAGCTGAATCATGCCTCTATCATGTTCTATCCCAGAAGTTTAAAGATTGGCATGAAAACAGATTGAAGCAAATCATTCAAGTGAGAGAGAATGCTTTAAGTATAAAACATTTATAAAGAAAAAGGAAAAAATAAAAAGCTTACTGCTAACAGCATGAGCCAGTTGCTTTTACTCAGACATAATAGTTTGCCTTAGCCAGGGATGTAGTGACAGCAATATTTGCAAGAAACAAAACCATGTAAAAATGTATGATGTCTCCAGCACACAGGCTTAAACTCAAATATTACTTACTCTGAAGGAAAGATGAACTTATCATCACTATTCAAAGTACAGCAAAAGCTAGGGCAACATATGAAATCTTAAATAATAAGAGCTTATTTAGATTTAAGCGCTGCAAATGTAAAGAATAAGAGTGAGCAAGAAAGGAATCTGACATTACCGGCCAGTGAAAAGGGAACAAGGTACATTTCTTCCTTACCGCCCCAGCTTTTCTTTTGGTGGTACCCAGGCAACAGAATCCAACATCATGATCTTGAAAGGCAGAAACATAGTCATCCAACTTTTCAAAGTCCACCACTTCTTGATTCTAGACGACAAAGGCATAGCTGTATTTAACCTAATGTTATTTTTTAAAAAGACAGAAATACCCCTCCAGATTTAAAGAATTACAGGACATTACTAAAGAGTCTGCCTGTCCACTTAACATCAAATTTTGTAAGCTCATTTCCTCCCACCAAAAAGCAATTAATCTGAATTCAAAATCAACAATGCACTCATATGGCCACAGTATACATAACTGGACTAGGGGTGATCCAGATCTCTAAAGTCAGATTCAATTATAATTTTCTCTCTGGAAAAATAAAAGAATATCTTTATATTACCAAGAGGGATACCAATGAGGTGTAATGTGGGGGCAGGGAACAGTGTTTGGAATCTCAAGGACCTAGGTTGGAGTCTTGGGCCCACTAATTCCTTGTCATATAATTTTGGCCAAGTTATTTAAATTCTGCCTCAGTTTTTCAGCAGTAAAATGTGAATGATAATCTTTCCTTCAGTCCAATCCATGAAGCACCTGCATTAAAATCAGCTAGTGGGTGCTTGATAAAAGGACATTCTTAGGCCTCATGCCAATACTTGTGAGTCAGAAACTGCACCCTTGGTAATTCTTATGCTACCTGAAATGTAAGCACCCTTGGTAATTCTCATGCTACCTGAAATGTAAGAATCTCCATCTAACTTCAAAAGTTTATTGTCAAACCTAAAAAAGAAAGTTTGAGAAGTTCCCATCATGTAGGAGTTCAAATAAAATGTTGCTTTCCTTCCCTGTCATCAACTCGTTCAAAAGAATTTTCCTGGCACTGTACACAATGCTGAAGAAAAATATGTTTGCATAACGTACCTGACCAAAAGATGGGCCACCAAAACTCAACTATCAAAGCACAGAACTCGATATCAGTTTCTGGTTACCAAAAGTATCTGACACACCCCATGAAGCCAGGCTATGAAGAACACATGTTACTCCCCAAGTGTGAGCAAAGATGTCCATTTAAACAGAAAAGTCCTGATGAACCAAAGACATATGCAAAATTACCTGAACATGGATCTGCAGGAGTCAAGAACATTTATTTGCTAGACTATTTGTTATCAAGAACGTTCCACCTCTAAAACCTGTGAGACCAAGTTCAGTAATTATGAGGTCTCAGGATTACATTACAGTTTAACTTACTGAAGTTCACAAACTTGGTTTAAATACAAGGAAGGAATCTATCTTTGGAAGCTCAGACTTATTTAGGGGATTTACACCAGACTGAAGCCTGGTGTATGAGTTGGTTAACCAAGAAAGTGTAAGTGACAGTCAGGGGAATATTCCACTTACAGACACAAGGCTGACACCCTAACAAGTCAGGCAGGGCTTGACTTATAAGTGAATAACACCACTTTCACAACCATAGACCTTTCCTGCTCTGCAAAGCATTTTGATTCACTAGCATCGGTGTGGAGTGGACAGAGAGACAAAACAAAGTGCTCTATCTTTAGAACTCAGCTTGAATGACCCTGAAAACGATGTTGTTCTGTCTCCCCAGCTTTCATTACAACCTACCCCCAGCCTTATAAGTCCCTTTACTGAGAGAAGGACCCTGCCCAAGGCTACACAGTAAGAAGAGGTGGACCTGGGCCTATAATCCAGGACTCCAGCTTCCAGTAAGGGCTCTCCCAGACCAGTCTTGGCCACACTCTGATCACCTCTCCCTGCCTGCACTGGCCAGGCAATGTTCAGCCTTTAAGCTTGAAATATGTTCACCCCGCAGAATCACTGCAGGTACATTTTTGAGTTTCAGCTCATATACCCACCACGTTTTTATAAGCTTCCTCATTGAAGGTCAGCTTCCTCCGGCCAATGACTGTGACTTTGGAAAATAGACCTTGTTCCAGGATTTCTTTTAAAAGTACTCTGCCAGTTTCCCCGCTGGCGCCCAGAATAAAGACGGATTTATTTTGCATCCTGAAGTCTTCCCGAAGCTTTGGCAGCGTCTCCGTCTCGGTCATGCTATGGAAATAACATCAACAGGTGTTGATCTTTGGATGTTTAAGGGATGGCCTGGCTTATCCTGGGTAACAAGGATTGTTTATTCGTTCTGGGGAAAGATATTGTTATTCTCCGCAGTCCAGGCCCAGGAGAAAGGCCTGAGACACCTGCAAGGCGGGGTGCTAACCCCAGGACTTGAGACAACCCACACCTCGGAAGGGGACACAAACTGCTGGCACCAAAGAGCCTCGTTCACCCAAGGTACCCGTGGTTCTGACCCCTCCCTCCCCTGCCTACAGGGTGCGGGGGAGTTACAAGGAGCCACCCGCTGGCCCCACGTCTTCAAGCCACAGCAGGAGCAGGGCGGCCACCAGCGCCGCCACTGCCGCCGCGCTCAGCGCAGCGTGCCTGGGCATCAGGGGATCCCCACTTCCCAGGGATTCCTTGTCCCGATAGCTCATTCGGACGACGCCCTACCGTGGTCCGCAGGTGCCTAGCCGACTTCAACTTCGTCTTCCTGTTGACTGCGGCGCTCAACGACCTGGCCCCGCCCACAGGGGAGGGGCCCGGGAAGGACGCACAAGTCGTCGTGGGAGCTTGGGCCCTGGTCGAGGGGGAAGGAGAGCGTGTGGGTATCTCCCAGCGAGTTATGACGTCCAGAGACTTCCAGGACCCTCATTCGCAGCTTTGTCCCTCATCACCTGAGCCGAGCTCACCCATATCCAAGGCCTCGGCCGACAGACTTGACCTTCACTGATCACTTTCTAAAAGCTGCAGTTTCAATTGCGTATTGGACATCTTCATCCTAAATTCACCATGTCAAAAACTTAACCTTTCCTATCCAACCACCCCAAACAGGAACAAAACAAACCTATTTCTTGCCTCTGTTGGGTGTCACTGTCCCTATATATTTGCACACTCCTCACTCCCTTCCCTCTGGGCATCCTGGTGGTCCAAAGCACAGTATTCACCAACCCAAGAAGACTCCATCCTGGGAGGTAGGGCACCACATCAATCTTACCACTGTAACCCCAGCTCTGGGGGGGAGGGGCAGTGTTTAGCACTTAGTAGGTGCTCAAGAAAATTTTTTTAATGGATGGATTTCTCTGTACCTTATATATAAAACCTAGAAGAGTAAGAGGTCGAACATTCTTTACTGATGATGCCATGACTTGTGCAAGTAGTAAGCCTCACACATACTCTTTAATATAGACAACATATGGAGGGGTAAAGGAAACAAAAGGGAGAAAATGTGACAGGGGACTCATGGGCAAAAGGTGTCCTGCCCACACTACTCCAAGTCATTACAGAGTTTATCTCTTTCCCAAATCATCTCGCATGTCTTCCTTCTAATAAAGAGAAAGCAACATGAGGGAAGGAACATGAGGGAAGGAACATAAAGAACCAGGAGGTCCCATGAGGTGAAGAAGCACTAGACAGGGCAAAGGGTTTATTTGAGACATAGGGCCAAATGACCAGGTAAGCCACAGATGTCATGAGCCTTGAAAGTTAAGAAGAGGGGAAGAGATGGTGTATTGATGTGTTAGCGCTGCCGTAACAAATTACCACAAACTTGGTGGCTCACAACAACAGAAATTTATTCTCTCACAGTTCTAGATGCCAAAAGTCTAAAATCAAAGTGTCAATAGGGCCATCTTCTCTCTAGAAGCTCTAGGGAAGATTTTTTTCTTGCTTTTCCCAGATTCTGGTGGCTCCAGGCATTCCTTGGCTTGTAGCTGTAAAACTCTAATCTCTTCCTTTGTCTTCCCATGGGCTATGCTATGTGTCTCCTCTTCTATCTCTTATAAGGATACTTGTCATTGGATTTAGGGCCCACCCAGATAATCCAGGATGATCTCATCTGAAGATTCTTAGTTTAATTACATCTGTAAAGATCTTTTTTCCAAACAAGGTCACATTAACAAGTTCTTGGGATTAGGAGGTATACATATCATTTTGGGGGACACTATTCAACCTACTACAGAGGGCAAACGGGACAAATACTAGTCAAATTTTATGCAAAAGGATTGCTTGATGAGCTCTACATTTAGTGGATAAAGATGAAGCTGGAAGTAATATGCAGAGAAGGGATAAAGATAAAAGAGGGCTTTTGGTTGAAACTCTTGCCAGAGTAACCTATCAGATGAAGGCATGGACCAAAGCAGTCACTGCAGGAAAGAGGAGGAAGTAATGCATATAAAAGACCTTATAAAATAACTATAATGCTATCAAACTTGGTTGTTTGAAGTTCTTTGCAACATTATGAGAAGAACATAGGATTTCAAATGATACGATCCAGGTATAAACCCTAGCTAGTACATTGACTAGCTGTATACATTTGGTCAAGTTCTTAGTTTTAGTGTCTTCATTTATGAATTGGGGGTAATAACAAAACCAGCATATCACACAGATTTATGGCAAAGTTCAAATTAGACACTACATAAGAAGGAAGTATAGGCTGGTGGTTAACTGTACAGGCCATGTATCAGTCCACTTGGTTTAAAATCTGGCTCTGCCACCAGCTAGCTAAGTGACTTTGGGCAAGTTCCTTAGACTTTCTATTCCTTGGTTTTCCCATCCATAAAATATGAATAATAATAATTACCTAAACCATGGAGTTTTTGTTGAGGGTTAAATGAGATGATCCAAATTAAAGCACTTTGTATCTAGCATATAGTAAACATGAAATAAACATCTTATTATGGAAAAGAACTTTATAAACATCTAAGTACTATGGCAGTGACTTGCAATTCTGTCTACATGTGAGCATCTCTTAAAACTTTAGAAAAATAAAGATGCCTGGGCCTTGCCCTAGACCTACTGAATCAGGATCAGTAGTTTTTAAAGCTCTTCAGATGATTTGGCTGATGGTCAAAGGAGAAATTCATCATGGCAAGACATATTATTGAGATCCATTTTCTAATAATAAGGAGAAAAAACAAAATCTTTACCTTAGGGAGACCATATAAGGACCTGATACAACCTGGACTTCACTTCTTTTTTTTTTTTAAAGCACTTACATAGTACTCATTATATGCCAAGTAGTATTAATCACTTTGTACATATTGACCTATTTAATACCTGCAATACCCTTAGGAAGCAGGAATTATTATTACAGGTAAGGAAACAGAGGCGCAGAGAGGTTAAGCAGCTCACCAAAAGTCACCCAGTTAGAAAGTGGTAGAGCCAACATTGGAACTGCAGTCTCCTGGCTCAAACAACTGCACTGGACAGATTCTCTCAAAGCTCTATTGTCTCTCAAAGCATGTAACCTCGCTAAACCTTGGTTTCCTTGTCTGTAAAATGAGGATTATAACATTACTTACTTCATAGGGGACTTGCGAAAATTAAGTGAGATGCTGCATGTAAGGCACTCGGCAATGTATTTAGTACCTGCTAAGCACGAAATGAAAGTCAGCCATTATTATTAATAACTTTAATGTTATCACTAATTGTTCAGTTTTATGAAAACATAATGCAGGTTTCAGCTTAAGTCTAATTAAGAATCTGAAATATCTGAGCCTGTTTATCCAGTTGCTGGGGCACCGACACCTGATTCAAGGCAATGAGGGATCTGTCGCTTGCATTTTTTTTTCCTGAGCCTCTGTTCCTTTCCAGTGGTCACACTAAGAGTCCTGGGGAGGTGTGAAAAGCTAAAAGGCTTCTTTCACTAGTGAATAAACAAAAACCTCTGCAAGATATGAAGAATAAGCAGCACTGCCTCAAAATTCCCTTTAAGTAAAGGAAAAGAGAGTAGAGGAGATGAGTTTTCTTCCTATGAGAACCTGCAGCTGTAACTTCTCAAGGAATTCAGACCTTTGGCCTGCGTGAGAGAGTAGGGAGCAGGGAGAGGGGGAGGGGGCAGAGAGAGAGAGAGAGAGAGAGAGAGACAGAGAGACAGAGAGACAGAGAGACAGAGAGACAGAGAGACAGAGAGACAGAGAGACAGAGAGACAGAGAATGAATATCAATGCAAACAATCTTGCCAGATAAAACACATGATGCATACTTCCAAAAAACACATAAATGCATTTTATAGGTTGTGTGAGCCTCTAGGAATAGGAGCTGAAGGAAAGTCAAACTGATAAGATTAATTACAGCTTAGTAGGCCTAGGGAAACCCAGGTGACATAACATTTTACAATTCTTGACACAAGCACTGATTAGAGTAAAAAGCAGAGAAGGAAAACAAAAGTTTAATCTGTAAGGTTGTGTTTGCGTGTGTGTGTGTGTGTGTGTGTGTGTGTGTGTGTGTGTGTGCGCGCGTGCGTGTGTGTGCATGCGCATGCGTGCTTGTGTTTGTTCCATGTGTGTACAAGGTAGAAAATCAATCCAGATTCCGTTCCCTGGAAACATCAGCACTCTTGATTACTTTCCACACAAAGCACAAGAGGGCGCCAGAGGTGAAAATATTTGTTTTCCTGGGAACCACCCAGTATTAGAAAATCTCTGATCTTTTTATATAAGGATGCTTACTGTTAGTCCACTTGATTTTTTAAAAATGAAATAACTACGTGCATAAGTTTATTGGCTAATACTTTCAGATGAGGTAGGTAGTTCACAAATGAAAAAGATAAAATACACAATGTTGGAGAAGGAAGAGGGTAAAGGACATTGCCAGTGATGATTCAATTCATTTGTCGAACATTTATTAGTTGCTTTCTGTGTGCATACAGTTAGATGCTGTGGGTGCAAAGGTAAATTAACCCACAATTCTGTGTTGAGCTCATCAGTAACATAGGAAGTCAAAATTTTCATAATACTTTATTTTTTCTTATTTGAAACTCTGCTTATCCTCTTCAGCTATTCACCTTTTGTTTTCAGAGGAAGTTTGTGTAATGGTTAAGCACAAAAGCTTTGGAGTAAGACTGCTGGGTTCAATTCCTAGTTCTGTCACTTTCTAGCTATTGACCTCTCTATGCCTTAGTTTCCTCATTTGAAAAATGAGATGATTATAGTACCTACCTTGTGGGTGTTGTGAAGATTAAACAAGATAACCCATGCAAAGTATTTGAAACCATGTCATATTTAAAAGCTCAGTGTCTATTAATTCTTATTCAGATAGTACCCATCCTTGAATTTCAACTGAAATTATACAGAGAGAGATTAGGCCTGAAGGCATTGTCTGATCTAATTATTCAGGACAATAAATTCTCTTTTGTTCCAATCACATGCAACTGAAAGGATCCTGACTGATAGAGCAGTTATATTTATTAATTTCTTTTTTTAAAAATTTTTTTTAGGCAGGGCAACTCTTCGTTGATCTCACAGTTTGCAAGGACCTTGTCAGCTTACAATCTCTTATTTTTTTATTTTTTATACCTTTAGCACATGATCTTCCTAGGTGGTCTCCCATCCAAGTACTAACCAGGCCCAACCCTGCTTATCTTCCAAGATCAGATGGGATCGGGCTTGTTCAGGGTGGCATGGCCATAGACTTGATTTCTTAATTTGTGTCAGTTACTGTGTTAAGTGCTTTCTGTATCTTATCTGTCTTAGCTTTTAATATTCCTGATAGTTCTATGAAGTAGAGATGAGACAGGCACAAATATTATTCCCATTTTACAGATGAAGAAAGAGTAAAAACTATTAAGTAATTCAGCTAAGATCACACAACTAATAAATAATAAATGGAAGAATCAAGATCTGAATCCATTCCTAGTCTTCCTCATATTATAAAACTGATATTCCCAGAAATGACACAAATACTGCCAGGTATACCACATATTTAAAGAGTTACGATCTCAGTCTTTTGTGGCTCCATGTAACAGTGGCACATTTCCACACCTTTCAAATCTTCACTAACTTATACATCTTTTAGCATTTTCGTCACTTTAAAGAACTCAGAGTTTCTTTTCTTGATCCTGTTTAAGTCATTTTAAGGATGCCTTTGAGTTGGGGTTTTCAACAGTTTGGTCATTTGTCAAATGTGTTTGCTCTCAGAAGATCAAACTAACAGTGATTCATTATTTATAACTGGGAATTCATAATTGAGTAATTATAAAAATGAATTACCAGAACATAGTCAATTTCTCAGTTCAATAAATATTGTGATTTCCCTTTTAAACATCTGAGCTCTTGGAAACCAGCTGCTTTTGGGTCTTTTTACTACTTTTATGCAATTTACTGAAGAGAGAGCAATGAAGGGAAGAAAATCTTAAGTATACTGGAGAAAGCATGAAGGATTCTCGCATGGACAAAGGAACCATTATTTGCTAAGAGCCTTCTAAAATTAAAACTATCAGAAAAACTCAACTGTTGACTGAACGAGAATAGACAGATTGAATGGGAGGAAGGCAGTGAAGGGATTTTAGTTGTCTTGATGCTGTAAAGTCGGTAGAAAGCACAAGAGGGCAGTGCAGTGCTAAATATCTCAGCACCAACTGTTTGAAATCCTTAACACTGATTTGCATTGCAACATGACACCAAGAAGAAAAGAGTTGAACTCTTAGATACAAAGAGTAAAAGGGTGTTTGTCAAGGTCTGGAAAGTGGGGGAAGTAAGGAAGGTTGGTAAAAGGGTACAAACTTTCTGTCAAATGAATGTATGGGGACATGGGATTTGGGGAGGATTAAATGAGACAATGTATGGAAAGCACCTGGGACATAATAGCTGCAGCATAACTGATAACTATCATTATTGCCAAATTTTATTTTCATAATACTTATCATTCTGAACAAGATAAGTAATAAATATCTGATTACAATAGCAAATGGTTTATTTTCATCCTCATTATGGGTATAAAGTATAATTAGTTTAGCTCTGCCATATTGATTCTCATGCTGAAAAGCAATTTCATGACTATGGAGATTTGTATAATATAACTCATTTGAATATAGAAATTAGAGTTCTTGCGGAATCACAACAGATGAAATTGTCCTATCATGTGTTAAGATGATATTAAAGAAAGGTTTACGAGTAGAGCCCAGCAAGCTAGGAATTCATAATACCGTTTTTCTTGTCAGATCCCAGTACCTGATCTAATAACAATAGTAATGATAAAAATAGTAGTCCTTATTTTTCCAAATGACAAGACTGCCAAGCCTTAATTGATGAAAAGAATTCACCTGGGCATGTACCAGTCATCCTGGCATGATGTCTATCATAATAAATCACTATGGATAAATCACTCAGCAAAGAAATGTTGCCTGGTGAGAATTTAAAGAAAAGAGCACCAAGGACTGGAAAGATTGTTGCCTGAGAATCTAACATTTAATAGCAGTAAACATTCTGCAGGTTCAGAAAGATTTCTACTACTGGCCTGGACAAACTCAGTCTGAATCAGGAATTCATTTGGGAACTGAAAAGTAGAGAGACTTAAGTTTACTCCCAAGTTGTATATAAACAAAGAGAAGAGAGTGAAGTTAGCTGCTAGTATTCCAAATTTCTTTTGTTCATCTGAAATACTCTATGTATGTGCATTTTTGAAAAAATCTTACTTGTTAATTAAAATATAGCATTCTGCCTCATATCCTTTTTGGTACAAATCCAACTATATGGAAATCAATGAAATGAAATGAAAACATAGTAATTAAATTTTAAAATAAACACATGCTTGTTGTGTTAAAATAATTACTCATGCTTATTTTTCAAAAAATCCAAACACAATCTTTTATTTGAAGATAACAGTAACTTTGGCAATAGTTTTGTTATGCTAATACAACAAAAATAATCACCACATAACCATGTTATATCGGAACTGATTCACCATCTTCTCCAGTAACTTCAAAAGCATCTACTTTCGCTCTGCTTATTATGAAATCATTCAGTTTTCTAATATGCTACAAAAACAGGTATCAAAATTACTATTTTAAATCTATTGTGTTTTTGTAGTGCAATGCATGCTGCAAATATTTGAGTTACAAGGACTATACACAACAAAAAACAAATATGTGTTCTTTGTAGGAAAACTAATGATTTAAACTAACTCAAAGAGAGGAATGGTTATCAAATGGATAACTTGATAGTGGCCACATGGATAACTTCCTC
Source organism: Pteropus vampyrus (assembly GCF_000151845.1). Classification (NCBI taxonomy): domain Eukaryota; kingdom Metazoa; phylum Chordata; class Mammalia; order Chiroptera; family Pteropodidae; genus Pteropus; species Pteropus vampyrus. Next base: position 1,519,726 of record NW_011889102.1, on the reverse strand, counting down.
TGCAAACCAAATTCCTCAATTTAAAATTGGATGGCCCTTTTTCTTGGAATTGCATGGAGATCACTCATTTTTGACATGGCCAACATTTATTCATTTGTTTGGTATTACTCTCTTTCCCAAGGATAAGATAGACTGCCAGAGAACATTAGTTCCTTCTGTGGTCATGGTTCAAATATGGACCCAATTGTTAGTAAAACATGTTAATTGCCAGAAACAGATGCTTTTATATGGGTAAGTCATTTTTGACAATGTAATCAAAGCTCTTGGAATGATGATATGCTCTTGAAATATGGATTCAAGAATTTAAGAGTTGGATGAGCCTTTCAGTCATGTAATTCTTCCTGCAGCCTCTGTTTGAATTAAGCTGGAGACTCTTCTGACCTTGTAAAACTCCCCCAGGATGAAGATTCTACTCCTATCTTACTAATTGATTCTAGGCACTTATGAACCCAGATGTTTAAGCCCTTTCCTAGAGTCCAAAGTAAATTTGATATTTTTGTAGTGGTTCCCATAAATTTCCAAATGTACATACCATGTTGTCGTAGAAAGATCATTAAACTTGGAATCCAAAGACCTGGACTTGACACTTTCTATTTGACCTCAGCAATCTCTTTACTCTTTCTGGGATTCAGTTTTCTCATCGGCAAAGTAAAGCTAATAATCCTTACCTACCTCAAAGGAGGTTGTGAGAATCTAATGAACTAAGGTATATGTAATAATTATAAAGCTTCAGACTTTTATCTTAAGCCTTCTGATATTTAGGAAGTTTTGAAATAAAAATTTAGAATTTAGATCTTAAATAATTATGCTACTAGGAATTTTGGTTATGATTGTTTTCAATACACTAGACATAAAACTCACTCAGGAGTCTGACCTTCTAGGTATGAAATCGACAAAATTTCAACACTCATCCATTGCTCTTAGATTCTTTTCAAACATTTTGTGAACTGTAAATCATTATACGAATTAAGCTGTTACAAAAATGACTAGTGCTATTATACTAGGAGCCAGTGAGCCACCTGTTTTAGAAAAGCCTGAGGCTAGATTGTCTAATAAGGGCTGGGCTGGGGAGTTTTTCCTTGGAACCTATAGGGCATATCTTTTATGAATAAATCTAATTTCCAAAGAACTTGACTATTCAGAAAATCACATGATCCTAAGATGCTAGTCAGCATCCCCAAAGTCAAAGGACCTTACTGACAAGCAAAATAGCAAGGAAAGTATTTGCCATTTCTTAGTGCTTCACAGTTTTCTAAGCTTTTCTACATATTACAAAACAAATGTATAATATGACTCTCATCTCTCATCATGTGAGTAATCTCAGTCATTTCAAAGTTGGCAACAAAAGTAAAGAAGGAACTATTATGACTTAAATTACTTAAAACAAAACTGTAAAATAGATTACATACCAAACTGTGCTATGACACTAATATTCATCAGAATATAAAGCTGTGCCATCTATACAATGGAACAGAGATTTGTGCTCACTCAGCATTTATTCCTGCCCTTCCCGCCCACCATGTCTAAATTTCTTTTGGAAAATGTCACTAGGTACTTTGAGTGGTAATGACTTCATTCTTTGGTCTTGAGGTAAGACCTGATTGCTCCAGGCCAATCTGGATAACCTAACCTCTGGCACTATTCACCAGTGGTCCAATCACAGTAAAATTTAGAACTTTTATTTGAAGGATATGGGAATCATCTTTCTTCTCAAGATGTGAATGAGAAAGTCCATTGCCCTGCATACTGCTGGCAGCCATCTTAGGACTAAGAATGAAGCTAACCTGATAATAAATACACCCAATCAGAAGAGCAGAGCAGAGGTGTGTAGAGAAAAGAGGTGGAACCTAATCCATCTCAGGGCTTCTCAGCTATAAAAGCCAACACCCTCTCTCTACAGTACTTAAGCTACTTTAAATTGATTTTCTGTTCTTGCCATATAAATCCTCCTAAGTGATAGATATATTTACTACATAAAGTACTTTTACATTGTATATTACATAATTAGACACTCACAATGACTCAATGGAATGAGTTTTATTTTCATCACCATTTTACAAAAGAGGAAAGAAGTCTCAGGCAGGTTCATGACTTGCTTAAGGTCTATACCAGGTAAGAGGGCCAGAAATGAAATCAGATGTTCTAGTCTAAAACAATATTTGTCTACTCTATCATGTCATATTGAAATGCCAAATTAAGAGCAGATTTTTGAACTTTTATGACATAGGCAACATATAAGATTTTGTAATTATTAATTCTGTTAAGTCGTGGTAGGCACATATTACAAAATTTAGAATATCACTCTGGTTTTCAGCAGTGGTTGGATTCCTTAAATTTTTGATCTTTCTGCCATATGTGAGCAAGCTTTAACTTTCATTGAGTTATTGCAGTTCTTATTCTGTACTTTACAACAGATAGAAATACTGATCTTAAGTTATGTGGAAGATGAGTTATAAACATCTCATGGTTAGTGCTACTAGCACTAATGGTAACAGTTTCCAGTGAGAATCTTCAAATGTCTATCAATTTAAAAGCATTACTCTTTGAAGACAAGACTATGTTAACCTATTGTTTGTTTTTCAGTGTTTCATCAAAAAGTCAATCCTCCAATGTCATTGGTATGGAGTCTTACTATAATAGAAAGTCTCAATTGATATTCATTCATTCACTTGGCAAAAATTTATCGAGGACAAACTATGTGTCAGAAACTACTAGAACTCAGTTATATCTTTGAATAAACTATAGTTTATTCTACCCTTAGGTTTACCCTGTCCTTGTGTTTTAATTCAGTCAGCCAATTAGCAATTATTGATCAAGCATCTTCTAGGGGAATGTGAGGATTCAAGACATGGTCTTTGTCTTTGAGGAGCTCACAGTAGAGTTGGGGGAAAAAAAGAGAAAACTGAAACATTAAACCATTTAAGAATTATTAAATTTTATGTTTGTAGCACTGAATCTATTTGTAATTAGTAGCCACATAATGAATATCACCGTGGACCCAATTTTCAGAAAAGACTTCAGGAAGGTAGTGGAACATAAATCCAGTAAGAATAGGAGCAAAAAATCCTATTTTCCGTAATAGAAGATCACTATGCTTCAATAAGACCTAACTCCATGAATCTAGCTCTAAATTATGCTTGATTTAAGCAAAGATTCCAGTCTTTTTAGCAGGTGTCATCATCCATAAATTAGAAATAAAACTGAAACCTTCTTCATGGGGGTGGTTGTGATTATTCAATCATATGATATGTGAGATGAAAATATTTTTATATCAGATTGCTTTCAATTGTAAGTAATAGAAAACCAATGTTTAATTCTGGCTTAAATAATACAAGGAATGTATTCTCTTTCTTAAATGTATAGCTTCAAGAATAGCTCGATTAGGGCTCTCCCTTTGTTTCTCTCTGAATTTCTCTAATCTTCCTTTTTTATGTAATGGTTTTATCCTCAGGATGGTTTCCAGGGTTTTTCAGAGCATAGTTCTGAGATCGCTCTCGTCAGAATCTCCTACTGAACTAGAATCTTGAGGTATACAGTGGAGAGAGGGTATCCAGGAATCTTACGTCTTAACAATAAGTCTTAACAATCCAAGTAACTTTTAGGTACACTGAAGATTGGGGACCATTAGATAGCCCTGAAAGAGAAAGCTTGAAAGGGAATCTATTCCAGATTTTCCAATCACAGCCTAAAATAATTACAGGGTTTAAGCTAACTACTTTATAAAGCATGTCTGTTTATTCTTATACCAAAGGCACTCTGAGAGAAACTGAAGTATAAGACTCAATGATGTTTAGCTCAGATCTCTTTCACCTGTGTCTCTCCCTTTAAATATCTGACACATACACCACTGTCTTCATAGCAAAATCTATAGAGGGAGAGGAAGATGGAAAGTGAACTTGCAGAGAGTATCATTAGGATTTTTTATTGCACCAACAAAAACAGACTCTGGCTATATTAGAAAAAAAAAAAGGAATAACTATGGTATACACCTGAAACTAAAACAATATTGTATGTTAGCTATATTTTAATAAAAATCTTTTTTTAAAAAAAAGGAATTTATTAGATAGATAGCAGGTGCTCACAGAATTGACAGGAGGCTGCAGGACCAGGTTTGAAGACAGTGAAAGAAGCATGGGAGACCTGGAAGGTTAAGCATCTGAACCACTACACAGGCCAAGCCATTCCAGCAGTCTAGTCCAAAGTCTGCTCTGTAATGCAGATGACTTCCAGCTCTCCCAAATCCTTGCACTACTTGCTCAAGATTTAAAGTCCTGGGAGAAGGTGTCTGATTGGTTAAATGGAAGTCACATGTCTGTTCTATTGTACATGGAATGGAGAATGAAATCTGGCACTTTGGTCTTCTAGTATAGTAGCTAGCTACTACCTTTTATCAAGACCACATCTAAAAGCGAAATATCTGGAAAGGAAATAAGAAATGAGACTATCTACAATTCAATATCAATCAATCAAGCAAGCAAGCAAACAAGCAATCAATCAGAAAATAGTCAAAAGACCTGAATAGACATTTCTACAAAGAAGACATACAAATGGCCACCAGGTATATGAGAAGGTGCTCAACATCACTGATCATCAGAGAAATGCAAGTCAAAATCACAATGGAATATCACTTCATACTAGTTCAGATGGCTATTATCAAATAAAATAAAATAAAATAAAATAAATAAATAACAAGCGCTGGCAAGGATGTGGAGAAATTGGAACCCATGTGCACTGCTGGTGGGAATGTAAAATAGTTCAGCTTCTATGGAAAGCAGTATTAAGGTTCATCGAAAGATTTAAAAAAGAACTACTGTTTCAGCTAGCAATTCCACTTCTGAGTACATATCCAAAAGAATTGAAATCAGGATCTCAAAGAGATATCTGCACTCCCAAGTTCATTGCAGTGTTATTTACAATAGCTAAGATATGGAAACAACCCAAACAGTTATCAACAGATGAATGGTTAAAGAAAATGTAGCATATACATACAATGGAATATTATTCTGCCTTTAAAAAAGAAGGAAATTCTATCCTTGGCAACAACATGGATAAACCTGGAAGACATAGTAAATGAAATAAGCCAGTCTCAGAATGACAAATATTGTAGAATTCTACTTACAGGATTAGTCAAACTTAGAGTGGGACTTGTGAAAGCAGAGCATAGAATGGTGGTTGCCAGGAGCTGGAAAAAGAAAATTGTTGTTCAATGTATATAACATTTCAATTATGTAAGATGAATAAGTTCTACAGATCTGCTCTGCAACGTAGTGCCTATAGTTAATAACATACTATTGTGCACTTAAAAATTTATTGTGGGTATATCCCATGTTAAATATTCTTACTACTAAAAAGGTCAGACCTAATAAAACTTTTGAAGATGAAGAATATGTTAATTACTTTGATTATGGTGATAGTATCATGGATGTATGAACATGTCAATATTCACCAAGTTGTATACATTAAACATATGCCCTTTTTTTGTTGTTTATCAATTATATTGCAATAAAGTCATCTAAAAAAAGTACTGGGACTAGATGCTAGGCAGCCAAATAATGGCGAATGTCCACCAATAGGAAGTTGTGCACTAAAGCCTTTTTCAAGGAGAACTGAGCCTGCCATCTGGAAAAGACCTCCCTGCGTCTGAAGGGTAGCATGATATGGGCATCCAGACAGCACACCACTAATGAGTACCAAGAAGGACCCAAATGAAGTTTCCAAATTCCCATTCGTCTCATTGATATGACATGCAGGGTCTCCGTTGAGCAGGTAAAACCTCTGCAGTTCAAGAAAGGTGCAGTGGGTAGGGATGTTTGTACTTCCTTATAGCATTTATTTCTGAGATTCACATTTATTTCCAGTGAGACTTAAAATCAGAACTTGGAAGTTTTCAGAGAATCCTAGAAACTCCAATCTGTAAAAATCATTAGAAATCAAATAGTACATTGGTTTAAAAATGTTTGCACTTCAGATGCCCTTCTTCAAAGCCTGATATGTAAAGTAGATAAAAATACTTTGGTTGAAGTGGGGTGCAGTCCTGAGCCATCTGTGTCCTCATGGAACTTACAATCTGGTGGCCTGAGAACTGAGGGCCTTGTGGTGATTAAAATTTCTTTGAGTCAATTTTTACTGAATGTTCTTTCTCTGCCAGGCCTGTGCTAGGGTTATAAGGATTAAAACAAAACAAAAATAAAACAAAACAAACGACAATAACCCATCCTTGCTTGCAAGGTACTCATAGACACATAAACAAGAAGCTGGAATGACATGTTAAAATTGCTGCCATTCAAGATGCACTTGTAGAGCTACAGGTCACAGCAGAGGCTGTTGCTACTTCTAACTGGGAAGAGGAAAGCCAGAGAAAGCCACAAGGAAACAATGGCATTGGCTGAGATTGGAAGGACAGAGTGGAGATCACCAGATCTGTGAATGTTGAGGTAAGACCTCATCCTCATGGTTAACACTGGACCATTCAAAATATACGGCTTTGGAAAATCCTCAAACAGAAACAACGCAGCAAAGTAGATTTAGGCTTCATTTGGCTCACTTATTTAAAAATTAGTTTTCCCTTGATTTTGTTAAAATGCCCCCAGTGAGACCTCATTGTCAGTAATGTACCACTCTGCACGTAAGTTGTTCATTGACAAGTGTGGTTGAGCACAGATTTTTCCACTTATTTCTCTATTTTAACATTATCTCTCCTAGACATTGTTTACCAACCGAACAATGACAAAATGAAAGAAGGAGGGAATGGGGGGTTAGAGAGAGACAGAGAGGAGAGATAGAGGTAGAGGGGAAAAAGGAAGGAAAGGAAAGGAAAAGGAAGAAAAAAGGGAAGAGAAGAGAAGAGAAGAGAAGACAGGAGAAGGAAAGAAGGAAAGAGAGAAAGAAGAAAGAGAGAAGGTTGGAATAAAGTGAAAAGAGAAGGATAAAGATTGATTCCAAGGGCACATTCATTTGGAGATTAGAATCCAGGGCAAAAGAGATACGGGTTCTGAAAAGGAACAGCATGGCCCAGCATGAAATGAGGTGTGAGACAAGCATATTGAATCAAAAGAATAACAACCAAAATAAGCTGCTGAAGAAACCTGAGAGAAATGTCAGAAAAGAAAGGTGATAGAGCAGTGCCTGGCAGAGATGGCCTAATTAGAAAACAAGGAGAGATGAGGCTGTTGCTCTACTTAATAGGAAAAAGGGTAAAAACCATGTAAAAATTTACCCCTGTACACACAATCACCTAAAAACAAAAATTGCTTCAGCAGAGGCAAAGTGGTTACAAATTGGAAGTTTGTAGAGAAATAAGATTAAAATTTCATATCCTGCGTGAAGCGAGCAGGTGGAAACTGTCTCCCCAAAGCCAGCTGAGATTGTGCTCTGAGGGTTGTTGGCTTTAAAAGATGACCACGGCAGTTTCCTGTCCCTCCACTGAGCCTTTGGCCCAGAGCAATTTCCCACTTTGATAGTGATTCCTATTTGTCACTAGCTCTGATTCCACTAAAAAAATCTTTTTTTCAGCTCTTTTGCAAGAGAACAGTTGGAATAGGCTCCTGGGGAAGATGACAAAGCCATCTTATTTCTGATTGCTATAGCTGAGACCTAGGAAGTTCCATTCCTTGAAATGTCCAGATCCCAGGCAGCTGCACATGACTTGATTATCAAATACAGTCCGGGGACTATCACTTCCCAGGGGATTTGCTTTTTAAGCTGCAGAGCGACAGGCATCAAATGATACCCATCCTGACACAGGAAGCCCAGGGAGAATTTTTACGTTTCACAGCTGAACCAAACTTCACAATGCACTAGGGAAGAATTGGTGAAAGGTTGAGCTAGAGCAACGGTCTTCAAATTGGAATACTAATGATGACCTTTAATGAAGCCTGACAGTACAATCTGTTTCTCATTGTTGCTTAAGTGCCTGCTCCCAAGCACACCCTGGCTTTCAAGGAAGGGACAGACTGGGATAAATGGGCCCTGCTGGTGAGCAGGCCTGAGCACAGCTGATCTTTCAGCCAGGATTAAATTAATTAAAGTGATTCTCTCAGCCAAAGAATTAGTCTTTTTATCTGTCATTACTGTATTGTTTATTAATCTCCAATGGAGGCTAATTGGTATCTGAGCTTTTGGGGGCAAGGGATCTTGGAGTGATAGGGATGAAATTGTTCTCATTTGGAATGGTGAGAACAGGAAGGGTTGTTTTAGTTCTAGATGTGAAATGAGCTTGTTAATTTAAGACCTTCGTCAAAAGACTACAACAGCCTAAGGCAAGAACAGTAAGACAAAATGAACCTATATAGAGAAAGGTTTAACTGTGCTGGCTTTGCCCCAGATCAGTAATCAATGGAATAGTCACTAAGAAACCTACTACAAGCAAGGCATTGTGCTGGGGAATTAGAGGGACCCATTTATATGCCATAGTCTTTAAATAGGGTGCACTTTAGTGAATGAGATGCCTGAGTCCCGGGCCCCAGACAAATCTGGAAAAAACTTCAGTACTCATCTAGTTCAAACTCTCATTTTAACAGATGATAAGGAAACTGCAATCAGTAGCGATGAAGTTTATCAAAGCTGGGGTATTTCTTAGAGTGAGAGAAAGGTGCCAATGAGGCTTGAAACATTACAATATCAGCTGGGTTCAAAGGTAATAAGGCCTTTTTTTTCTACTCTGTTTTCAGTTTTACTCTCAGGGCTGGGATGAACTTAGAAGGATGACCCATGGAGGAGATCTCGGGGCTGGGAAGACACGAGGGAAATATATGCACAAGGCGTTTTGAGACAGCATAGCCAGGAAAGGAGAGGACCAAAGTTCTGTTTGTATTAGTAAAGGCTTTTTAGCTTGCAAGTAAAAGAAACCCTATTGTCCTTTGCCTTCGTGGCCACTCCAGGGAGGTATATTCTAGGAGAATTTTTATTCTGAAGGCTATACTGCTTTAGCAGTTCTCTCCTATGGGTTTGAGTTCTGGCATCTAGGGATTACAAAAGAAGGCGATCAATTTCAAGGTATTATTTTGGAAGTTTGGGGCCTCTCTGGCTGCTCATCTGTTAGTATTCTGTCAGTGACAGGAAAATATTCTGCCAGATCCTTGAATGTAGCCATCACCCTTGTGCCTTATCTCTTAACAACAGCCTTGCCACTCTATTTCTTACTCTGATCATTATGTGGCACCTTGGCCTCTGTGAAGCAAAGAGTGAAAAACCACTGATGTTCTCTTGCCTTCAGGCTGCATCCCAGTGGGTGGCTGTCTACAACTGAGTCAGATAAGGAGTGCACAGCAGTAAGTATTTGGGATGACGAGAGAGGGTCAGGCTTCCCCGTTCCATGGTTATACCCAAATCTCAATATTATTTTCTATTCTGTATTCTGTCTCCTTCCTTCATTTGTACTATCTATAGGGTTGATTAAGAATTCAGCTCTCTCAGCTCAGGCAGATACAACCATCTTGCATTTTTGGCCATAGCAGAAATAGTATCTCAATAGTGCTCCTTTGTGAGCCTCTGGGACAACACCAAGCAAACCAATATTTGCATCATAGGGGTACCAGAAGGAGAAGAGAGATAGCAAGGAATTGAAAACCTATTTGAAGAAGTAATGATGGTAAACTTCCCTAACCTAGGAGAGGAAATAGACATAGAGGCCCAGGAAGTGCAGAGAGTCCCAAACAAGATGAATCCAAAGAGGCCCACACCAAGACACAGCATAATTAAAATGCCAAAGCTTAAAGACAAAGAGAGAATCTTAATCTTAAAAGCAGAGACAAGCAATTACTTACCTATAAGGGAGCTCCCATAAGAATGTCAGGTAAATTTTCAACAGAAACTTTGTAGGCCAGAAGGGATTGGCATGAATATTCAAAGTGATGAAAATTAAGGGCCTACAACCAAGATTACTCTACGTAGTAAAGCTATCATTTAAACTCGAAGAACAGATAAAGAGCTTCCCAGACAAGAAAAAGCTAAAGGAGTTCAACACCAAAGCAGTACTACAAGAAATGTTAGAAGGACAAGAAGAAGAAGGAGAAGGAGAAGGAGAGGGAGAAGAAAAACATGAATAATAAAATGGCAATAACTACAAATCTATCAACAATTACTTTAAATGTAAATGAATAAAATGCTCTAATCAAAAGATAGGGTGGCTGAATGGACAAGACCTTCACATATGCTGCCTATAAGAAACTTCAGTTTGAAAGACACACACAGACTAAAAGTGAAGGGATGGAAAAAGATATTTCATGAAAATTAAAAAAAAAAAAAAAAGAGCTAGGATAGAAATACTTATCCTGGACAAAACAGACTTTAAAACAAAGGCTATGAAAAGAGACAAGAAGGACACAGTTATCCCACTTTTGGCTATTCATCCAAACAAACTCAAAACACTACTCTGAAGGAACATGTACATCCATATGTTCATTACAGCATTATTTATAGCCAAGATATGGAGGCTACTTGGATGTTCATCAATACGTGAATGGATAAAGAAGAAGTGGTACATATATACGATGGACTATTACTTAACCATAAAAAAGAATGACATTTTAACATCTGCAACAACATGGATGGACCTAGAAG
>NW_011889102.1:1505264-1509116 GCF_000151845.1 Pteropus vampyrus | reverse complement strand
AAAGAACAAAATAAACAAAAAAGAAACAAACTCATAGATACACAGAACATTTTGATGGTCGCCAGAAAAAGAAGAAGGGATTAATAAGTACAAATTGGTAGTTACAAAATAGTCATGGGGATGTACAGTATAGCTTATGGAATATAGTCAATAATACTGTAATAACTATGTATGGTGTCAGATGGGTACTAGATTCATCGGGGTGATTATTTTGTAAGTTATATAAATGTCTAATCGCCATGTGGTACATCTGAAACTAATATACTATTCTAATTGAAAAATTAAAAAAATGATTATAACAAAACAATAAAAAATAAATAAATAATCCCCCTTTGTTACTGGTGCTTACTGTTGGAAACTCCACGAGGACTCAGCCCTGTTGTGGCCACCTTTACCAGCACTGGGTGAAGGATGCCCCTTCATTGCTAAAGCTCACTTGGTGTAAAATAGGGAGAATTCCAAGAGCTTCACCTTACAGGAGCTACTTCCGTCACTGCTGCTGCCCCTGATGGGGAGGGGACGTCTGCTGTTTCCTTGCTGACTCTCATCTGGAGTGGGTTAGGGAAAGGTAAAAGACTTCTATCCCACAGGACTCTCCTGTTTAAATCCTCTGGCTAGAAAGTATGAGCTTTACTCAAAGCCTTTTCTGTCCTTATCCACCTGTAATTCTAGGTTTCAGGCTGCCCTAGAGCCCACCACAGGGGATCTAGGAGGAAAAAGAGAAGCAACGCAGGAGGTTCATGCTGGGTTGTTCCTCAAGTACTAGCTAGGCTCCCTACCCAGCCCTCCTGCTCCTGGTCCCCTCCCAGAGTCCTCTGATAGTTGCTTTACACATTCTATCCAGGGGTTTTAGTTGTAGCTAGCAGAAGTGATAGGGTGTATATAAAATGTTTATTCCACCTGGACCAAAACCAGAACTCTTCTGTCTTATTAATATGTCTCTATTACTCTTTGAACACATCCTTGCTTTCTGATTCAACAAAAATTTCCAGACTCATCTTGTTTTCCTTGCCCCAGCCCTTGATTCAGTCATTTATCAAAATTGCTCTGGTTCCTTTTAGTAGAGAATGGTATTTAGGGCACTAGATTGCTATTTGCTATTGCTGCTATTCTGGGATTTTGTTTCTTCCAGGCTCTTTCCCTGATCTCAGGTCCTCTCAGTGGTTAGACCTTAAAAGAAACAACCATGATGCCACAGATAATAGTGCTACCTGGCTATTTAAATTGGAAACAAATAAAATTAAAAATTCGATACCTCAGTTTCACTTAGCCACATTTCAAGTACTCAGTAGTCACATGTGGCTAGTGACAACCATATAGGACATTGCAGATATGGAACATTTCTGTTATTGCCATGCTGATCTACATAATTTCATCCCCCAAAAATCTGTATTATATTTTTATTTTGCTTGTGAAAATAAATAATAAAAAATAAAATTTTTCATAATATCTGTTAATCAAATTAAATACACGGCATCACGGGCATACATCCAAACCAGGATGTGCTTTAGGGCAAAAGGATGATTGATGCCTTCGAACAATCAAATTGCTTTCCAGGCGAGCACTTTATCTACTTAAGTCAGGTTTAGCTCTCAAAGACCAGAGATGATAACTCAGAAGCATCTCAAGAATTTAGTCCAAGATATATTACAACCTAAAATGAGGATTTATCTTTATTCTCCATCCGTATTTTTTCTACTGAACCAGTGAGGGAGGAAAGGCTACTAAGTAAACACATTTTGATTATGAAAGACATATCCTAGTAGTTAAATGCATAATGTTCTTCTTCTCTAGGGGGCCTTAGGGTGGAGTCTTGCTGTCTTGGTAAGAGTTGAAATAGCTGACACAGTTTTCACAAATTTAGCATTCTCACTAAAGTATCGTAAGTCCCACCCTCCTGATGGTGATTGGATACAGAAAAAGAGAATAAAAAATGATCTCAAAATTGTGTCATGTCACAGAATAAAAGAGGAGAAAGATCTACCAGCCATGATATATATGTATGTATATATATACATATATACACACACATAATATACATATCTATATATACATATGTAAATAATGTTATTTTAGACGTGTATTATTATGATATAATTAAATGAGATGATGCACACGCAGAGCTTAGCATAAGACTCAGCACAAATAATAAGCCTCTACTACATTTTAGTAATTCTCTTGATTCCCTTTTTTTTAAAAAAATGGAAGATTATTTTGAGTGCAAGCATACTTCTCATCCTTCCTCTTCTCTTATGCTGACTAATAGAGATTCCACGAATATATGGCAGAACTTTAGTAAACACTCTGCATATATTATCTCATTTAAGCCTCAAAGCAACCCAGTGAAGTAGGTACCATTATTATTCCGAGCTCTAGGAAATTAAGTAACTTACCTAAGATCACACAGCTTACAAGGAGTAGAGGAGAAATTTTGTACATAGAGTCTGGCTCCAGAGCCAGGACTCTTAATCCCTGTGTAAGAAATTCCAAAATTAGTTGCAACACACTTCCACACCAATTTATTGTATGAAAAGGTTCAGAAAATATTGATCCCAAACTATGAAGCCTTTACATCATAAGACATTTACCTAGCATTCTAATACCTAGTGAAAAGAGAGGCTGGGAACATAAATTCAGAAACAATGATAATGATGATGATGATAGCAAACACAAATAGTGCTTACTTTGTATCAGACACTGTTCCAAGCTCTTTATATATTGTACTAACTCATTCAATTTTCACAGTATTCCTATGATGTAGGTACTATTATTATACCCATTTTTCAGAAGAGAAAATGAGGCAGAGAGGTTTAGTGACTCAGCCAACATCAAGTAGTCTGACTCCAGTGCCCCTACCCACCATACTATATTGTCCCAAACATTGCTATCACAAAATTGATAATGTCTGTTACTGAGGACGTGATCCAACCACAACTACCACAGCCACGACATATTTAATATTCCTGAAAACTGAAGCTACAAAGTCTTTAGCTTAATCTTAAGAGAAGTGTATAGACATTTTAAAATAGTCAATTCAGTTATTGTGGGTAGTCTATTCCTATAAACTACTGGAAATTTTATTCTCCACAACCCCACTCACACACTTTATTATTTCTTTATCATTCACATAAATACGTACACACACACACACACCCTTTAGAAAAACTCAACCATTATATTTGTCTTCCTAAATTATTCTGACTCTTCACACTTGAGATGTGTGCTCCTCGAGCTGCAATATGCCTGAAACAAAAGAGGAGATCAATTGAAAAACATGAGTGAATTTTCTTAGACAACTGCATGCTTCCATCACAGGGCTATTGTGAGGATCAAAGCAAGAATGTGCATGATCTCGCTTTGAAAGTCCTGAAGGCCATACTAAAAACAAAACCCCAAGCTCTCCTCTCAAAACAATTGTCCCAAACACAAAATCAATGGGAAGGCAAGACTTGTAGTTCGCAGTCTTTCTTTTTATTATCAGACTTTAGAGTTTTTGTGGTTTTCTTCGTTGTTGTTAATATCTATTTCACTGGTGTTGTACAAGACTTACACAAGCTTATGAAGACTATGCTGTAAGATTCATTTATGAATTGGTTAACAGATGACACATTTTACTTCAGGGAAATTTGCATTTGTCATTGCAATCATTGAATTCACTGCTCAACACATGAGTCAATTCCTCAAAGACGTCTTTGTGTTGTACATGGGATTAAGAGTATTTGTTTCTGTCAAAGCCAGGCAAATTCTGCCTGAAATGAGTTTCTTTTTTGTGGCACAAAAAAAGTGAGTTGGTAAAAAGATGCTAAGACTATCCTTTGGATATGATGACCTCAGTTGAACTAAGTTGCTTGT
>NW_011889102.1:1502518-1505214 GCF_000151845.1 Pteropus vampyrus | reverse complement strand
AGTAGAGGAGAAATTTTGTACATAGAGTCTGGCTCCAGAGCCAGGACTCTTAATCCCTGTGTAAGAAATTCCAAAATTAGTTGCAACACACTTCCACACCAATTTATTGTATGAAAAGGTTCAGAAAATATTGATCCCAAACTATGAAGCCTTTACATCATAAGACATTTACCTAGCATTCTAATACCTAGTGAAAAGAGAGGCTGGGAACATAAATTCAGAAACAATGATAATGATGATGATGATAGCAAACACAAATAGTGCTTACTTTGTATCAGACACTGTTCCAAGCTCTTTATATATTGTACTAACTCATTCAATTTTCACAGTATTCCTATGATGTAGGTACTATTATTATACCCATTTTTCAGAAGAGAAAATGAGGCAGAGAGGTTTAGTGACTCAGCCAACATCAAGTAGTCTGACTCCAGTGCCCCTACCCACCATACTATATTGTCCCAAACATTGCTATCACAAAATTGATAATGTCTGTTACTGAGGACGTGATCCAACCACAACTACCACAGCCACGACATATTTAATATTCCTGAAAACTGAAGCTACAAAGTCTTTAGCTTAATCTTAAGAGAAGTGTATAGACATTTTAAAATAGTCAATTCAGTTATTGTGGGTAGTCTATTCCTATAAACTACTGGAAATTTTATTCTCCACAACCCCACTCACACACTTTATTATTTCTTTATCATTCACATAAATACGTACACACACACACACACCCTTTAGAAAAACTCAACCATTATATTTGTCTTCCTAAATTATTCTGACTCTTCACACTTGAGATGTGTGCTCCTCGAGCTGCAATATGCCTGAAACAAAAGAGGAGATCAATTGAAAAACATGAGTGAATTTTCTTAGACAACTGCATGCTTCCATCACAGGGCTATTGTGAGGATCAAAGCAAGAATGTGCATGATCTCGCTTTGAAAGTCCTGAAGGCCATACTAAAAACAAAACCCCAAGCTCTCCTCTCAAAACAATTGTCCCAAACACAAAATCAATGGGAAGGCAAGACTTGTAGTTCACAGTCTTTCTTTTTATTATCAGACTTTAGAGTTTTTGTGGTTTTCTTCGTTGTTGTTAATATCTATTTCACTGGTGTTGTACAAGACTTACACAAGCTTATGAAGACTATGCTGTAAGATTCATTTATGAATTGGTTAACAGATGACACATTTTACTTCAGGGAAATTTGCATTTGTCATTGCAATCATTGAATTCACTGCTCAACACATGAGTCAATTCCTCAAAGACGTCTTTGTGTTGTACATGGGATTAAGAGTATTTGTTTCTGTCAAAGCCAGGCAAATTCTGCCTGAAATGAGTTTCTTTTTTGTGGCACAAAAAAAGTGAGTTGGTAAAAAGATGCTAAGACTATCCTTTGGATATGATGACCTCAGTTGAACTAAGTTGCTTGTCGGCTGAGTAAAGCCATCAAATATCTCTGGAACTCAGTTTTCCTAGCTACAAAATGGGAAGAGTGAACTAGGATTTCGTGAACCCTTCAGACTCTAATATTTCATGATTCTATGATTCTTCCCTTCAAGGTGCTCCAATGATTAAATGTGGTACATGACCGAACAATGGATAAACCTTAATGCTCTAGTAGGAAATATGAGACTTCATCCCAATCAAAAACATGTACCTCTCAATTTATAGTTAACAGAATATTTTCAGATATATTATTTCATATGCTCCCTACCATAGACCTTTGAAGTAGAGATTTTTATTCCATTCAGTTCCATGATAAAATTGAAACTCAGAGTGAGATGTAAGTGCTTCTTTCAAAATTCCACATTTAATGAATGGTGAGTCCTGGACTCAAGCTATAGTTTGGAGTGTTGTAATTTCTCCTATTCCATGATGCCTGGCAATTTATTATAGGAGGAGATTTTTACTCCCTCCTTATGGATTGCAGTGTTGGTACTGAAAATGATGCCAGTGATCCACATATTCTTTCATGAAAGGATGATAAGAAACTAGTTGAATAAGAAAGTTTAAAATCTTATTGGGCCTATGTCATAAACATTGTGAAGGCAAAAGTCTCATGAAAAACTAAATGCTATATATAACATTTACTCATTCATTCATATATCCTTTCATGAATTCAGCACATATTTGTCAAGTGGCCACTATTGCTCGGCATGGTGTTGGGAGATACAGAGTTGAATAAGGTAAAGTTCCTGCTTTCATAAAATGTATAATCTAACAGGAAAAACAGACAAACAGAAATTGTTACATTATAATGTTGTACTAGAAAATGTTTAGGGTGCTATAGGAGCATAAAGAACAAACTCATGACTCTCTGGAGAGTTAGAAAAGGCTTCGCAAAGGACATAAGGGATCTAAACCAAAAACTTGGGGAGGAGGAAGAGATCCCTCTCTACATGCGAGATGTTCCATGTAGAAAAAGAGCGTGTGTAAAGGCAATTTTGTTTTTACTTTTGTAAAGTTATCATCTCTTTTAAAAATGTTTCTAAGATGTTTAAAGTACAAAAATAATGAATGTGTTGTATCATATGAAATAATATAAAGGCCTATAAAGAATAAGTTAGTATTCTCCATTTTATTCCATTTCTACTCAATCAATACGGATTGCTTTTGAATCCATAAGATTAGAAACTTCCTTTTCCTGTCATACTGTTATGATGTAGCTAGTTTGTTTTAAAATACTTGGA
>NW_011889102.1:1491414-1501569 GCF_000151845.1 Pteropus vampyrus | reverse complement strand
TGGCTTAGATAAATTCTATCTTACATAGACACACACACACACATACACACACATTCGTAAAGTTAAATAAAGTAAAAATATATCATACCATACTCATTTATCTTTTTTTTTTTTAATTTAAAAAATATAGCATGGTCCATCTGAGTTAAGAGATAAAGATATAACTTAATTTGTTTAGAGGGTGAAAACTATTCTATAGATACACTCGTTTATTTTATCGGTTACCATATACCACTATTAATGAATAGTTTCCGTTTTATTTTATTTTTTTGTATAATAAGCACCCTGAAATTCGAACCTTATTGTTGATATTTTTATTTCTATGGATGTATTTTTTAAAGTAAGATTGCTAGGCCAAATGGAAGTTTAACACATTAAAATGAAGTATATTGTAATATATATTCTCAGACTACTTTTCAAAAAGTTTGTACTAACTGACAAATTCTCACATCTCATTCATTTATAGGAAGGCCGGTTTCCTTTCCAATTCACAACGGCGTTGCTCTTTTTGTTTTGCCATTTCGATGGGTCAAAGTGGTACACCATCATTACCATATTTGGCATCTCCATGACTACTGAGGTTCAGCCTTTTTTTCCTGTGTTTTAGTAGCTTTGGATTTCCTCTTATGTGAATTCTCTATATTATTTGCCCAATTCTAAAGTTTGCCTTTTAAAATATGTAGGAGCATTTCGTATAGTAGAAATATTAAGTTTTTATTTGCCATATACTTCATATTTTTTCTAGGCTACCACTTGTTTTTTGATTTCGCCATGTTATAATTTGCCTTATTAAAAGAAAATCTCTTTTCCTTCATGGCTTATGGGTTTCCTGTATTAGGAAAGTCTCCCACATAACAGGCTTCTACAGATATTTTTCTAAATTTTATTTTAAAACACTGAATATTTAATCTATTTTAAAATTTTTGTTTTTACATAAGATGAGAATTAAGGGGTCTTTTTCTTCCAGGAAGGTAGACAATAGGATTTATAAAATGAACCATCTCTTTTTACTGAAATAGAATGTCACATCTTATACTTTAAGTTCTCAAATGCATTAGATCTTTTTTAAGATTTTCTAATTGGTTCCGATGCTTTGTTTTTCTTTTACTTTTCTATGTTCTTGCCAATCCTATATTATCAGAACAGTAGACTTATGGTAAGTCTTACTTTCCTTGGTTAGTTGTTTATTAATAAAAATGAATTAAATTGAAAAGCGAGTTATTTAAATTTATAAAGCTTATTATTCAGGTGGAAAAGCAAATGGAAACAGGCAATAAATCAGTTTTACTGCATTGAGCAACTCTGGAAACTTCCTTTTGTTCCCTCAACTTCAGTTTGTTCATCTGTAAAATGGACATTTATAATTGCCATCTACTTCACAGGTTTATTGGAAGGATTAGACATAGAAAATATCTTGTAAATTCTGAAGGGTGCAACAAGTTTCAGTTGTTATTATTCACATACGTTATAATATGTGGGACATCTATTTTTTATGGACTATGTCTGAATACGCAAGTATGATGGTATCTTATAAAGTGTCATGAGCCTGTTCTTGTTTTTCTCACTCAGAATAGAGGAATGGTCTACAAGGCATTAAAATCACATGCATTTTCAAAGCTCTGGCCAACTGATTGGGAGGAACTATAGAAAACAAATGGCGATGATGAACAATGCAATGCAAAAAAGCTGCCTCCCCAAATCCCCAGGTTAAATAGACTTAAGCATCCCACTTTGTAGCCTCGCCTGGGGAGGATTCTAAGAGGATCATTCCCCCATGGCAGGCTGGGTAAAGGGTGAAAGGTTAACAGGCCAATCCCAAGAAAAGGTGTTGGCCCAAATTAGGTGTTTAGAACATTTGCTGAAGGACTTAGTCTACTGAGTTTTTATTTCCACCAGCAAAAGTATTTAGGGAACAAAAGGAGGCTTTTGTGTGGAAGAATTCAAGAAATTTAGTTAGGTCCTCTCTTCTCTAAAAGCAACCAAAAAGGTCAAAAAATTTCCCCCAATTTTAAGGAGACAATTACAGAAAAAAAAAACACTTAAGTTTCATTTCGTGTTCTAAGAACGAACCAACATCATATTGGTATGACCCCCAGTTCAATAACCTTTCATTTGGAGTTATTCTTCCACTGAGACCAAACAGAACCACCAAGAAGTCCATATGGTTGCCCAGTACTCTGGAATCTAAATACTTCCAATATCTTTTTCACTCTTTAGGGCAACGCATTTTCCAGTGAAATCTAGGCTTGGGGCAAGGGCAGGAAGAAGGAGACAATTTTAGAGTTTGAGAAAAGAAGTGTAATTGGACGCCTGCCCCCATCCCTAACCTCATATACTCCAAGGCCAAAAATTTTTCTTCAGTCATCTTGCAAAGCACTTAAGCACTGGCTTTGGCTGCATTGCTCTCTAAAGATGGAATTCTAGCTCAATGAGATCATGGACTTGGAAAATGGCAGTTTTGAAAGAAGAGAAAAATTTCTCTGGGCATTTGTAAAACATACTCTGAAAAGGGCCCTGGTCAATTTAATCTAGCACCAGAACTCTCATATCACTTTTCTAAATTATGAAGACGTTGGGATAGATAGAATGCAAAGGATCACATTAGCGAATCCATATAAAAATGGCACCAATTAAATAATTACCTTGATTTTGCAAGGACAGGCTGGAAAAATTTTAAAAACCAAAGCTATTGTACATGAAAGTAACTTCAAAAGCTATAATCCATAAAATTTAGAAACTATAGTGTATGGAACCAGATTTAAGATAAATTTGGCGGGGGGCAGTGGTAGTGGTGGTGGCAATTATTCAATTTACAGAAGGAATTGCAAAGAGAATTTTTTTGGATAGCAAGATGCCTTAATTAGTCTAAATGATACGGTATCCAGAAAACGGAAATGTGAATCACACACCTTCTAAGTAAGATAAAATAAAATGCTACCAAAGCAATGACACGCCTGAAACCCCATTCCTTAGCAACATGAAATCCTTTTCACCTGAAGACCAAATAAGAACAGTTTGTCTACCGGTCGCTCTTTCAAGTAAAAAGGGCATTTCATGAAAAAGCAGCTAGTTCGTCTCAGAACTTGAACCCACAGTGCTTTACTTTGAGGTAATCATCATGCTTTAGGTAGGAAGAAGTGCTTTATATGTACTTCCCAGTCATCTCACAGAATATTAAAAAGACATGTATTCAAGGGTCAAGAGTTAAAAAGTGAATAATTTCTACTGCTTCATCAAGGAAATTTTTAAGAGACTCTAGAATTTTTTCTGCAAGTGTGTGGTGGTGAAGAACACAAAAGATTAGACTAGCATTTTACCACCTTGATTTGTACTAAGTCTCCAGTTTTACCACCATTTTTGCACCATCAGTGTAAACGTCAACATAGTGAAAAAAGGCAAATAGCATCTTAGTATAAAGTTAAAATAGTTTTGTCCTCACATAGTCCCTTCGAGAACTACTTTGCCATACTGTAAGTAACGTGAGGACAAGGCTTATGCCCAGTGATATACTGGGGTCAGCTTGTACCGGCTTGCAGGAAGTAATTGTAAACTTTTCAAGAGTTTTTGCAAGGTGGCTGACGTAACATTGACTATTTGATATCAGCCATTGTAGGAGTGTTTACACCACAGAAATCAGCAGATGTTACAAATCAGGGTCTTTTTTTGCTCCCAGAGAGCTAATTGTTAAACTACCAACTTCTTTGTAACTCAGCATCACCCACTGTGCCTGCCACATGGACGTATTTAATGAAAATTTGTTAAATAAACAAGAGTAAATAAATAAGTCTGCTAATGCTTGATTGCATCTGGGCTAACTAATTATTCAGCTCCATAATTCTTTTTCTGAAATCCTTGGGCCAGATATGTTTCAGGATTCAGATTTTTCTTTTTTTAATCTGAGAATGATAATATCGAACATATAACACACATTCTATAAAACCCTCAGCAGTGTCTACAACAGCACCTCAATGGGGTATAAAAGTTAAAAGAAGCCTCATAATTCATTCCAGGTTTTGCTGCCAAATGAGTTATGGAAAAAGACCCTCTGATTTTTTGAGCTTGGGGGATTTCAGAATTGCAGAAAAGGAGTATGGACCTCTATTAGGCTTCGAGCGGGCAGAGTTGGGAATCGGACCCTGTCTGGTAAGTAACCTCTCCAAAGAAACTGCCCGATTGAAGCCAGTCAGACTCGGACACGTCTCCTAAGCTGCATCTTCCACAGGTAGCTCTGTACAGGTTCATCCTCTGTACAGGGGAACCCTGGGAAACCAGGTCATTGCCTTGAGCCACATAAAAAACACACAAACAAACACACAAACAGAAATCATGAACTAGGTGCAACTCTCAGAGAGTGTTGGCTTGATGGAATCTGGAAAGGCAGAAGTGGTGAATATGTTGAATAAAATTCCCTCTCACTGCTCCATCAGAATTTCTCAGGCCCTTGTCCCTGTGGGGAAAGGAAAAAAGCCTCTCTCATGTTGCTGTGTATGCCTAAACACCCAATGGCTGGATTTATTAACTTCATATCTTTAGCGAGAAGTTCATGTCAGACCTACCACAGGCCTAAAGATGGCTCCTGCTGGGCCCCCAGTATGAGGACAAACGGTGGGGCTGAGAGTGCAACACAGCATGAATAGGCCTAAATTAGGCTGGGGGTAATAACGCGTTTACTAACACCTGTATTAGTCCTCTATCACTAGGGGTGAACTGCTGTCCGACAAGCCATAATCCCATAAGCTTTTCATTTGCATGTCCCTCATTAGCTGATTAAAACTTGAAGAAGGCAGGTTTCTGCAGCTGCTTGGCCCATTCCTTCACACTGCCTGCCTGGGTGGTTTTGGTAATGAAGTCATGTGGGTAGATGTGAGGTTTATATGTATGGAAGGGATTAAGAGTATTAGAATTTGTGTGAGCTGATGTTGCCATATTCTCTCTACTGGAGCCCAGTAATTGGATGGGAGGAGAAATGGCAGACCCATTAGTTTTGTCTGTTTACTCAGGAGCAGGGTGCTAGAGATTCAATTTTGCTTTCTTTGGCTCTCTCGCCTTTGTGAAGCGGGCCTGCTTTGTCTCCTCAGGCCCTGAGCACCTCCAAACACCAGCCCCGCTAAGGCGATTCAGCCACAAAGGAGAGACATTGGTGACTAAAGGCCCAGGGAAAAGAAAATGCAGCCCTGACTCAAGTACTACTTGAAGGCAGCCCCATCCTGCCTAGTCCTATCCTGGGGATAGAGAGCAAGAGATAATTGAAATTTATCAACACTTCTGGAGCCCTTTTTTGATTATTTTTATTAGTCCTCCACATTTGGGATTAACAATCCTCAGCATCAAACGCACCGCAGGCTCCTTATTTGGGAAATGAATGGTTAGACATTTCAGAGGCTTCACAAAGCAATTGTTGTATGTGCCGGGTTTGCATAATTTTAATAGACGAAAAATAACACGAAGAAAAAATCCATTTCCTGTGCTGTTTGTACAGCTGGAGACAGAGCTCCTTGTGCTTGATGATGTAAGAGATGCGCCATTGTGTTGCCCCTCACCCCGACAATGCAGCCCCACTAATGTTGTTAACAAAACCGGACTGGGCAATTCTGAAAACTTTGAAGCTGAACATTGTCTCCAAAGTGTATGAGGCGCCACAGACAGAACGATGTTTATTCATCAGCAGTGCTGGGGTTTGCAAAGCCCTGGAATGAGGACTTACACTAGCAAAGAGTGAAGGAAAATGCAGACCGATCACAAGGCCAGAGCTTGAAGCCAGAGCATGCAGAGGAAAAAATGTGGATTTGGGAATTTTCTTTTTCTTCTTTAAAAATATTGGAGAAGTATAAGAGAATATTTCAACTCATGTAGATTCTGTGAAGGTTTATTTTATATTTTCGATTTTCTTTATCAAAAGCCATAGCCCCCAGCCCCGTACCCAAATGCTGATGTGAAACTGTGCAAGTAGTTTCATCACTTGCTGAAATATTCCATTTCAGTTGGGTTTATGTTTTTAAAGGTCATTAATGAAGGAACAAATGAAAAGATATCCCAAATGCAAGTCTGAATGTCTGAATTAGGTCATTTGCAGGGTTTTTAGTGGAATCTTTTAGTGAGATTAAGGGATTCAAATGAGACCAATAGCAGAGAAAAGCAATACTAGTTGTTATAAAAGGTTTCCCACAGTCAAATCAAATCTGCAAAAAAGAAACGAACGAAACAAAATAGCAAGCCAGAAAACCAAATGGCTAAATATAAACACCATACAATAACCATCCTATGGGCATATTTATGTCTTACAAATCATTGAACAAAACGTTTCCTTTTCTATCTCCCTCTGCCTTTAATATTTTAAACATTTTTTCCACTCCTGGTAAAGTTGTTAGTAAAAGCAATTGGATCCCCTGTGCTTGATGCTCCCTTCGGCTAACTTTTTGGAGCCCCTACCCTCCACTGAGTTTAAGTTAGGGTTAGAAAGAAGCTCACCTAACTAAACATGCAAGATTTCAACCACGACCCAGTATTGCCAGTGAGGATTAAAAGAAATCTCGTTAGAAAGATAGAAGAAGAAAATAGGAGAAAGTTTTACTGTGGCTCATATGATGATTCTTGAAGCCAGAGATTCATTGAATCTCAAGAGTAAAATGAACCTTCTACATCCTCAACTCTAGTGATGCAACCAACACTCTGTAAGTCCTCTCCTAGCAAAAATTCAATATGCCTGCTTACCTGTTCCAAGCATTTCTGACCTATCATATTCTTAAATTTTCATAACCCTGATCTACAGTTGATCTTCTAGCCACTTCGTATTTCTCATAAGCTTATCTTTGCATAATATATCCTTCATGGGAAAGGAATTTAACATTTTCAAGTACCTACTTACCATATAGCAGGTGCCAAACATTCAGTGTCCTGTTAAATGGGAATAATTATTCTCATTTATACATAATGAAAAAGGCTCAGGGAGACTACACAGCATACCCAAGGACACACAGCTTCTAAGCAGAGCAGCCACACTGGTCTGATTTCTTGCTACATAATAAACCAAGGCAAACTACAATCATGGTTTAAAACAACAATCATATTATTCCTCATGATTCTGTGGTTTGGCTGGAGGTCTGGGCTGACGTGGCTGGGGCTGGATGGTCTAGGATGGCGTCACTCACAGGTATGTGCCTCAGCTGGGATGGCTAGGACAGCTGGCCCTCTCTCTACCTCATCCTTGAGGAGGTTAATACAGACTTGTGGTGGCAGCCTTTCAAGAAAGTGAGAGCAGAAGGTATAAGCCTACTGAGATCTAGGCTCAGAACTGGTAGTTACTCCCCTGCATTCTATTGACCGAAGCAAGACAGAAGGTCAGCCACAGCTCGAAGGTTGGGAAAATAGATTCTGCCTCTTGCTGAGAGGAGCTGTAAAGAAAATTTGGCCATTCGCAATTGAACACATGGTCTGTGGTGTATGCTCTTAACTTTGGAGCCAGACAGTCCATGTTCAGATCTGGGCTTTGCTAGTTGTTAGCTGTGATGCCTTGGGAAAGTGTACTAACCTCTGCCTGTTTTCCCATCTGTGAAACAGATCTCTCAAAAAGTGGTTATAAGGATTAAGTGAGTGTATATACATAAAATGCTTAGAATACTGCCTGTTACAGGGTCTGCACATTACTATAAGTAATAATGATGATTATTTTGTTGCTGTTATTAACTGATATGTTGTACTGCCTACCTCAATATTGATTAATGTTTAGCATGTGCTAAGATCTGGGGACATAAAACAGAGGAGTTAGGTGGGAAGGATTTCATATTTATTTACCACCTAATTATGTAGGCTTCATGGCTAGGTGCTTCACATGGAATATTTCATTTAATTCTTATAAGAATCTAGTAGAATAGGTGTTATTCTCCCTGGTTACAGGTGAACTAAGGTAAATAAGACATGGTCTTTTTTTTTTTTTTTTTTTCAAAACACTCATACTGTTGTGTGGAAAACATTATCCAAAAATGACATTTGTTTGGTTATTTCACAGCACACTCATATACATTATTAACTCACTAGAACTCAGTGGCATTTCTGTCATTCCTAGTAAGCGGCTAAAGACACAGGTATGCAGGAAAATTAAACATCAGGGAGGTCCAAAGCCAGTATGGAGAAGAACCTGGATTAGGACTGGATTGGTGTCTTCTGCCACTTTGCTATAGGCTTTTCCATGATGCATCAGTATCTCACTTATTTGAATCAGCAAGTGTGAGGAGGAAAAACACCTTCAGCAATTGCTAAGAAAAGCCTGACTACACAAAGGCAGAACAGCCAAAAGCAGCAAAAGATGATTGCTCCTGGTACATCCCCCACCCTGTCATAACACTTCCAGTTGTTTGCTGAAATCATTTTTGGATGTGGTGTGCCTATTAAACAGATATGGCTACACTAATGTACCATGGCCTTCTCAGGACTAAAGTTATAGAGCGCAGCTCATAACAAGAAATAGTTCCGCAGCTGGCTTGGTTTGTAATAAGCTCACAGATGCAAAACATTAATCAAAGCCTAGGATGGCCACTAATAGAACAGCTTTAGAAAATGGGGACCCTCCACTTAATTTAGAATTGCCACAGCTCCCCATCAAGGCCAGATTGGCACATGTGGCTCCCTTTGCACATTGTAGAGGACCGATATAAGCCATCAGAAAGAGCAGGGGTTGGAGTCAGACAGACCTGGGTTTTGATCCTGGTGGCACTGGCACACCTCAGGCAGGGCCTTCACTCTGTCAATCTTGGTTTCCTCACCAGTAGTAAGAACATTTTTAGAGGACTGTTGTGTGGACTGTGTGAGACCCTGCATATTAAGTGCTGAGCAGTGCCTGGTACATAGTAAACTCTTCTTATTGGTGAAAGATGAATTCATAGTATTGGAGCGAGGATCCTAGACATGCTCAAATCCTGCCCTACAATCACTCCTCCTTCTGAAGAAGCTAAACGCATGAGGAACAAAAACAGAATGGAAAGCAAAGTCTCATTTTGGCATTAGCTGTTTGCACACGCTCGTCCTGAGTTCTGGACAAGCTGTGGTGAAATGCATGGTTTTAGTTTTAGCATTAGGCAGAGCCTTTACACTCTCCTCCCAAATTTAAATCTCAGAATTGTCTCCCCTCTGGTGGATTCATGGGGGAAGAAGGTCCAAAATAAGAGGAAGAAAAAGTTGGCCAGGTTTTGAAAGAGAAAGAAAAATCGGAAGGAGGAAAGGGGTGTGGAAGGAAAGAGGAAGAGAGAGATGGTTGGGCGCATCTTTATGTGCTGAGCCCTGTCTGAATCTTCCCTTCACACAGAGGTAGGAGGAAATGGTAGGGGTTTACTAACACAATGACCCCGTCTATCAGTAACCATGGCCTAGTGAATGTTTTAGATTCCTATTATTCAGATTAGCAACTCGTCTTCCCTTGACAGGGGTCATGGAATGTGAGTGGAAGTAGGCTCGGCCTTGAGAGACGAAGCTAAAGACTTACTAACCCTATAGCACTCAAAAAAACTGTAACTGTAATTATTGTCATTGATATTGATGCTGTGGTAACATTTCTGTGATTTAGTGTCCTCATATTAGTGAAGAGGAAATTGAACAGTGAGGACCAAGTTTTCTTTCAGATCTGAATTAATGATACTATTTCAGAAAAACTGTAGCTAAATAAAAACCCATAAATCAAAATTGTTTTCTAATGATATATTGAGAGAGATGACATAAAAATAGAGCAGTGAGAGAGTCATACTTGGGCATATTATTTAACCCCTTTGAGTCTTAGTTTCATCATCTATAAATAAGAAATAATGATAATTCTCTCCCAAATTTGGAAGAATTAATGAGCTAATGTAGGATAAAGCTTTGTATGTAGTCATGTTTCAAGAAATGGTAGTTTATTATTATAACTGAAAATATGGTATAAGATTCTTTATCTTCAATTCTGATCTTTAGTATACTATTCAATATACTCCTATTTTCTCAGCCTTAAGTTTATCACTTTTCACCCAGCACCTCCCACCACTATTCCGTACTCCCACAGGCCATATCCAGGGTGGAGCACTGTAATAGAAGCATTGGATTCAGATTCAGGAAGAACTAGAATTGAACCTAGGCTCTCTAGTTTTACATTTTTTGTGACTTGGAACAAATAATTGACTTCTCTGAACTGCC
>NW_011889102.1:1484004-1490099 GCF_000151845.1 Pteropus vampyrus | reverse complement strand
TGGTTGGAAATATTAGATTTTGTCTCAAAAAATTAATTTGAATATTCATTCTCCTCTACTATATCCTCATTAATAAAACTATACTATTCAAATCATTCAACCTTGAGTAGCCTATGGCTTTGAGAACTCCCGAGATCTGAGACAGAAGTTCAAATTTGTCACATCTCTCTTTTTCGTGCTGCTTTTTCTGCTAGAAATGCCTTTCTCTGAACATATACCTCTTAATCTCCACTGTAAAAGTGTTCTTGATTCCTTCAAGGAGATTTAGTTGCTCTCTAGCATGATGTACATTCCTCCACTATAGTACTTCACAGACTATGTCTAAACAGGTTTGGGGGATGGGATATTAAGAGTGGAATGGGCCGTCTCTTTCATTAATCTACATATTCTCTAGGGAAATGGCTGCAGTTCTATGCCATCGTCACTACTACAACTACCATAACTCCATCCCATTAGGGCCTAGCACTGTGCCTGGTCCCTAATAGATGCTCATTAAAGATTAGACAGAATGAATAAGTGAATAAATATTCAACGAATAAATCAAATGAAAGAGGCAGTTTTGTGAACCTTAACTCAGATTTCACCCATATGCACTCTTTAGCCTGAGTCAACGCCAGCAGTAACCTCCTCCATGTATATGACTTAGTATATACTTCTAAACTGGGCCCTGAATACTTCTATATGTACAAGGGGAAGATAAAAGCAACCACTTTCAAGTCAAGTCAGCCCAGCCAGGAAAATCCACTGCCAAAGTTCCAGTGATCTCCGAAATGTCAATACTATGAAGGTGGACGCTAAGCTCAGCACACTCCACATTATCAAATTCCCGTTTGCTTCATGTTTTGTCTGGTCTGTCAGCACCATTTACTACTGAGCAGGTCCCTTATCTTTATTGATCACTTAATTTATCTTTTCTTAACTTCCCTTGCACCGTCTGGTGCCGTGTGTCCGTCTGTTGAGGCTGTCATGACTGGTTTGCTCTTGAAATAATAGGGGCAGCAGGTGGTGTGACTAAGTCGACCCATTGCAGAATGGGGGACCATTCCCAGTCCCTGTCTCAACCTGCCAGTGTGTCTACACCCTCCCAGCTGTTCCACATTAAAGCAGTCAACTGTGACTTTACAGTCCAAGTTTTACACAACTGTTTTTACAAACTGGGAAGAAAGTCTTTTGTCACAAATCCTTTGTCAGAAAGTAGAATGGGGGAAGAGAAAGCCAGTTCCAGACTTGGTGCATTTTAATGACTATGCAGATAGATGCATACTCCTTTGCTTTGGTAAAGGGGGTGTGGATGGGAGTGGGAGGCTGACTGGCAAGAGAGAGAACAGGCTGACTCCTTGCTCTTGGGACGATTTAGTAAGAGCAGCAATTGCTTTTTCAACACTAGTGTGAGCTTCAAACAGACCCACTACGCCATGAAAGCCCTCAGTCCTCTTATAAAGTGAAAATACAGGCAGTTAGTTAGATCCGTGTGTCTTGGGTTCAGTACTCTAGGGGCAAGTATTATGTGTTTGAGAAAATAGCAAGAAAATTATGCCTTTGGGACTCAAAAGCCGAGTGTGTTTATAATTTAGGGCTTGTAATCACATGTGAGAATAAACAAAACAAAGCAAAAAGAACACAGGTTTGAGTCAGATCCAGACTCCAAACTTAAGTGACTTTGACATAACTATTAATGAGGTTTATTAAAATTTCTATCTCTTAAAACAGAACTCTTTGATATGACATTTACTCTATTAACTAGAAGCCGATTAATCAAAAATCTTTAAATAATTAAAATCTACCTTTCGCTCTCTCTCCCCTACTCACCCTCACCCCCATCCCATACACATTTTGGTTATAAGCAGAAAGCCAAGGGGAAAATGATTAAACTTAACATTGTGGAAAGAGTACATTAGATGAAAAGTCAGAAATCTTTCATTCTCTCTTGTTAATACTAACAAGCTGGTTGCATTTAGGCATAGCACTTAAATACTGTGAGCTTAGTTAGTAAACTGTATTAAATGTAGTTTACATCTAAGGTTGTGTAGGTTGGGGAAGTAGATGGGAATTGGGGAGAGTGACAAGGAGAGTGGGACCATTGTCTTTTTTTCTCCTTATTTATATAGATCTGAAGGATGCAAATTTCTACTTTCTTTTAGGTATTAGAATTGCACTGTTAGCACCTCCTCCCATGAACTTCTCCCTAAGGTGGAAGAGGGCTAGAGTCTGATTCCTGGGAGCCACTTCTCTCTCCTGGTTGTGTCGGTGTTAAAGGTTACTGTTTCCACAAGTACCTTCCTTTTCTTTTTCTGGTTGGCTGACCTAGAGGTCACAGGTACAGTATTCTCATTCCACCCTTCGCCTCTTCATCCATGTGGTGAGCAAACCTGGTTTCGAACCCCAGGTCCCATCTTCTAAATCAGAGATACTCATATGCGACCAACTGATGAAAATGTTTACGATTGGTCCATGATAACGAATGCAGACACTGTCATTAAGCATATAGAAATCTGTCCATCCAATCTAGACTAGATAAATTAATAAGCATGAAGCAAGTTCATGTTCCCATTAAAAACTCTAACTATTGACGTAGCCAAGAGGAATATGTATAACAAACACTAAATGTTTATATTGGAAAACAAGTAAGTGCTATAATCAAGATAATATCTATGGAACTAAAACAATATTTTCAAATTAAAACCAAATTAAGCAAAGGGAGGACATAATAAAATAAGAGTAAAAATCAATAAAATTAAAAACAAATTAATAGAGAAAATCAATGAAGTTAAAGCGGTTCTTTGAAAAAAATCAATCAATCAGATAAATTTCTAGCGACGCTGATTAAGAAAAAAAAGAGGGGAGACACAAATTACCCATATTGGGAATGAAAGAGAAGACATCAATATATGCCCTACAGAAATTAAAATGATAAGGTAATATTGTAAACATCTTTGTGCCAATTAATTTGATAGTTTGGGTGAAATGGACAAATTCTTTGACAGACGTAAACTACTCAAGAAGAAATAGATGATTTGAATTGTCTTTATTTATTAAAGCAATTAAATTTATTAATAAAACTTTGCCACAAATAATACTTTAGGCCTAGATGGGTTTGCTGGTGATTTCTACCAAATATTTAAGGAAGAAATATACCAATTTTATACAATCTCATACTAAAATAAAAGAGGAGAAAACATTTCCTAAGTAATTTTATGAGGCCAGCATTACCCTGATAGCAAGCCCTTCAGAGAAAGACATTATAGGAAAAAAAAAAAAAAGCTAATATCTCTTATAAATACTAACACAACATTCTTAAAAATAACAAAATTTTACCAGATAGAATCCATCGATATGTAAAAGATTATAAATCATGAACAAATAGAGTTAATCTCTAGTCTACAGCCATACCACCCTGAACGTGCTCAATCTTACCTGATCTTGGAAGCTAAGCAGGGTCGGGCCTGGTTAGTACTTGGATGGGAGACCACCTAGGAATACCAGCTGCTGTAGGCATTAAAAAAAAATAGAGTTAATCCCAAAAATGCAAGGTCGATTCACCATCTGAAAGTTAATCAATTTAATCAATCAGGTCAATGGACTCAAAATAAAACACCTGATAGTCAAATCAATAGATGCAAAAAAGCATATGACAAAATCCAACATCTATTCATGATAACATTTTCAGCCAGCTAAAAATAAAAGTGCACTTCCTCACCTTTATAAAGACCAACTATAGCTAACATTATATGACATTTTAAAAAAGGCAAAACTATAGAAATAGGGGCTAGCACTATAGGAATTGGAGGATAATTGGTTGGTGCTTACATGACAGCATATAGAACAAGACTTACTGAACTCTACATCTAAAAAGGTGAATTTTACTCTATATAAATGATACTCCAACAAACCTGATTTATTTTCTAAGTTTCATGGCTGACACCTCCTATAGAAATCTTTGGAACAAAACCAATATACAGGTGTGTTAAGTTCACCTCCTAAGGAGCAAGTATGCTATACATTTAAACAGCTCCAGAGAACAGAAAAACATGGTTTCCCAATGATACATGAGAATAGTCCCCAAAATTTCACAAAGATAGCAATTAAAGAAAACTCCAAGTTCATGATTCTAGGTATAAATATATCAAATGAAATATTAGCAAACCTATTTGACTTATTTATTTATTTATTTATTTATTTATTTGGCAAGGAAACCTTTGGTTGACCTCACAGATTGCAAGGACCTTATCAGCTTAGAATTCCTCATTTTTTAATTTTTTACACCTACAACACCTGGTCTTTCTAGGTGGTCTCCCATCCAAGTACTAACCAGGCCCGATCCTGCTTAGCTTCTGAGATCAGATGGGATCGGGCTTGTTCAGGGTAGCATGGCCATAGCTATTTGATCAATATTTTAAAAAAATAATGCACTACAGTCAAGTAGAGTTTATTCCAAAATTTCAAAAATATTTCACCATAAGTCATCTATTAACATCTATTTCTAATTTTGAAAAACCTCAATAAACAAAAAAATATAATTTAATATGCACCTTAAATAGAACATTATGAAATATCATCTGAAATCTTTCTAAATAATGAAATACCAGAAGAAATGAAAATGAACATAAGTCATAAAAGATAAAGTCAAAATTATTACAGATTACATAACTGTCCATCCAGAAAACCCAAGAAAATAAATGCAAGAAATCCTGTCATGTGCTATGACATGGATGAAACCTGAGAACCTTATACACAGTGAAATGTCAGTTACAAAAAGATAAATACTGCCTCATTCTTATATGAGGTATCTAAAGTAGTCAAATTCATAGAAAGAGAAAGTCAAAAATGGTTATCAAGGTCTAGGGGGAAGGGCAGATAATGGAAAATTGTTCAATATAGAGTTTCAGTTTTGCAAGATGAAAAAGTTCTAGAGATCTGTTGCACAACAATGTACATAAAGTTAACACTGCTGTACTGTATACTTTAAAATGGTTTAAGATAGTAAATTTTATGTTATGTGCTTTTTTCTAATAATAAAAAATTCTATTGGAACTAACTAGACTATTTGTCTCTATTTTAATAATAATAATCTATGATTAGAAGGTAATAGAAAAGTAGTAACCAGTTGGAAAACATAATGGAAAAATAGGTGCCAGTAGTAATGACAAGAACAGCAATATAATACCTTGGGTAAACCAAAACTTGCAGAACCTATTTAAAACAACCATAAAGCTTTACTGAAGAATATAAACAAAAACTTGAATAAATGGTAAGATCCAGCACGTCCTTCAATGATGAGATCAATTATTATAAAGATGTAAATTCTTCTCAGCTTAATCTATAAGATAATAAAATTTCAATAAACATTGTAATTGAAAAATTTAAAACTCAAATACAATATTAATTATATCTAGAATATTAAGGTCTGAGAATAGTCTAGTCTTTGAAAAGGTATTATAATCAGTGTGAAGGGGACAGTGTTTGTTATGCTAGATGTTAGATATCAAAACATTATATCGCTATAGTAATTAAAACAGTGTGGCACTGTGTACTTTTATCATTATAATAAATTATGGATGCATGTAACAACATGGCTGCATCTCAAAAGTATTAGTTAAATGAAAGAAGCTAGACTTACATGGCTACATCATATATGGTTTCATTTATATGTCATTTTTGAAAAGGAAAAATAGTATCAGAAATTAGATCAGTGGTTGCCAAGGACTGGGAGTATGAGATGGATCTAATTACAGGAGGGCACAAGGACACTTTCTGAGATGGTGACATCTTCTATATCTTGATTGGTTACATGACTGTATACATTTTTACTTATCAAATTGTGTACGTAAGAAGGGTGAATTTTACTGTATGTAAATTATACCTCAATAAACCTGATATATAAAAATAACATTGCTATACACAATGTTCAAAGTGTACATATAGACATTACATATGGTGAATTGCTATTTTACTCATAATTTAAAATTTTGTTATGATTTAGGAGTGGCAAAAGTTGTGACGATAATAGCAATTCTATATATTAATTGCCTGTAGGCACACTTTCAATGAACTATATATAGAGTTTTGTAATTCTTTACCTGTGATATTTGTTTTAT
>NW_011889102.1:1479222-1483954 GCF_000151845.1 Pteropus vampyrus | reverse complement strand
TGAGAACCTTATACACAGTGAAATGTCAGTTACAAAAAGATAAATACTGCCTCATTCTTATATGAGGTATCTAAAGTAGTCAAATTCATAGAAAGAGAAAGTCGAACATGGTTATCAAGGTCTAGGGGGAAGGGCAGATAATGGAAAATTGTTCAATATAGAGTTTCATTTTTGCAAGATGAAAAAGTTCTAGAGATCTGTTGCACAACAATGTGCATAAAGTTAACACTGCTGTACTGTATACTTTAAAATGGTTTAAGATAGTAAATTTTATGTTATGTGCTTTTTTCTAACAATAAAAAATTCTATTGGAACTAATTAGACTATTTGTCTCTATTTTAATAATAATAATCTATGATTAGAAGGCAATAGAAAAGTAGCAACCAGTTGGAAACATAATGGAAAAATAGGTGCCAGTAGTAATGACAAGAACAGCGATATAATACCTCGGGTAAACCAAAACTTGCAGAACCTATTTAAAACAACCATAAAGCTTTACTGAAGAACATAAACAAAAACTTGAATAAATGGTAAGATCCAGCACATCCTTCAATGATGAGATCAATTATTATAAAGATGTAAATTCTTCTCAGCTTAATCTATAAGATAATAAAATTTCAATAAACATTGTAATTGAAAAATTTTAAACTCAAATACAATATTAATTATATCTAGAATATTAAGGTCTGAGAATAGTCTAGTCTTTGAAAAGGCATTATAATCAGTGTGAAGGGGACAGTGTTTGTTATGCTAGATGTTAGATATCAAAACATATTATATCACTATAGTAATTAAAACAGTGTGGCACTGTGTACTTTTATTATCAGAAAAGACAGGAAACTTTCATGAATTAAAAGGTCAGAAACAACTCTGACATTGCTCTGAGTAATATTTTATTCTGATATATCTACTTGGGCAATGGAAACAAAAGAAAAAACAAACCGATGAAACTACATCAAACTAAAAATTTTTGCACATCAAAGGAAACCATTAACAAAATGAAAAGACTACTTACTGAATGGGAGAAGATATTTACCAATGATACACCTGATAAGGGTTAATCCAAAATTTATAAAGAACTCAGAGAACTTAATACCAAAAAAACCATCAACAAAATTAAAAGACAACCTATCAAATGGTAGAAGATATTTGCCAATAATACATCCAATAAGGGGTTAATATCTAAAATACATAAGGAATTCAGACAACTTAACACCAAAAAAAAACAATGATTATAAAATGAGTAGAGGACCTGAATAGACTTCTCCAAAGAGAATATACAGATGGCCAATAGACATATGAAAAGATCCTCAACGTCTCTAATCATCAGAGAAATGCAAATTAAAAGCACAATGAGATATCACCTCACACCTGTTAGATTGGCTATCATCAATAAATCAACAAACAACAAATATTGGCGAGGATGTGGAGAAAAGGGAACCTTTGTGCACTGTTGGTGGGATCACAAATTGGTGTATCCACTATGAAAAACAGTATGGAGGTTCCTCAAAAAATAAAAAATAGAACTACCTTATGACCCAGCAATTCCATTTCTGGGTATTTATCTGAAGAAATCCAAAACGTTAATTCAAAACTATATATGCACCCCTATGTTTTTCGCAGCATTTTTTACAATAGCCAAGATATGGAAGCAACCTAAGTGTCCATCAATAGGTGATTGGATAAAGAAGACGTGATACTCATATACAATGGAATATTACTCGGCCATAAAAAAGAATGAATTCTTAACATTTGCGACAACATGAATGGACATAGAGTGTATTATACTAAGTGAAATAAGTCAGACATAAAAGAACAAATACCATGTGATTTCACTTACATGTGAAATATAAAGAACAAAATAAATGAATAAACAAAACTGAAACAGCCTCGTAGATAGAGAAAACAAATTGTTGGTTGCCAGATGGGAGGGGAGTTGGGAGGCTGGCTGAAAAAGGGGAATGGATTAAGAAGTACAAATTGGTAGCTACAAAATAGTCACAGGGATATAAAGTAAAGCAGAGGGAAGATAGTCAATAATATTTTAATAACTATGTATAGTGGCAGGTGGGTACTGGACTAATTGGGGGGAAATTACTTCATAACTTATATAAATGTCTAACTATTATGCTGTACACCTGAAACTAATATAAAATAATATTGAATGTCAACTCTAATTGAAAAAAATAAGTCAGAAGCATACCTAAGTATATAATAAATTTAATATGTGATAAAGATGACTTTTCAAAATAGTGAGGAAAAGCTCTAAGATCTAGTATTCAATAGAGCTAGGACAACTCGCTCATCATTTGGGGAAAAAAGTTATACTTTATTCCTTATAATATATATGAATAAATTTCAAATGCTTTAATTATTTAAATGTAAAAGATAAATAAATGATCATAGAATGAAAAAGGACTTTATGAGGTTGACTTCTGATGCAGATCTAAAAGGAAATGTTGACAGATTAATGTACATAAAGTTAAAACTTCAATGAGAAAAAATTATAAACATTATTAAGAGAAGTAAATGACAAGAGAAAACACATTTGCAATATGGTAGGCCACCAAAAGAAAAAAACTTTCTACAAATGAATGAGATGAACATTTAGCTAAAAATATAGGCCAGGAACAAAATGAGGAATTCATAATATAATTCATAGAAATAGAAAATACACATAAAAAAAGATATTCAGCTTCATCAGTAATCAAATAAATATAACTTAAAACTGGAAAAGTTTTTTAATTTTACAAATATTACCCCTAGTGTTCATCTTTGTTATGCTGAGGTAGATAGGAATTCACACAACTTTACCAGGGAATAATTTGATAATACCCACTAGAAATATTTAAATTTTTTTGACCCCACAATTTCCCTGCAATATCTTGAAGACATTACTTAAGTGTGCAATCTGCAAGGAAGTTCATTAGAGCACTGTTTATAATTGTAAAATTGGAAACAGATGAAATATAATAGGAATTTGGTTTTAAAAATTTATGAATGTACATGCAATTGTACAATTATATCCTTTTCAACCATTAAAATGATGTTGTAGAAGAATATTTAACACCATAGAAAGATTTTCAGGTATAAAAGCAGGTGTAAAAAAGCATTTGATAAATTAACAAAAAATACTTATAAAGCAAAAGGAGTGTAAGTATATAGGCCAAAATGTTAATAGCGATTTTTTTTATATTTGTATTATCTAAATTTTCCAGAGTAAAAATTTTCATTTAAAATTGATCCAATTGGTTTTACATTGTTATCCTGCCTGGGTCATTCTTATGTCACAGAGTAACTGTAATTATTATCTTCATATATATGTGCTTCAGTAGGTCAAGTATGGGCCATGTTCTATCATATTGTATTCTAATTATTCGGCTAAATATCTGTCTCCAGTAGACCATGATCTTCTTCAGGCTTCTTCATCTTCGATATGTAACACAATATCTGGCATATGTGAACAAATATTTAAATTGGGGAAAAAAAGGGGCAAAAAAACTGAGCTGATATTTCACCCAAAAAACAAGTTGGGGTGACAAATAAACACATGTCAAGATGGTCACTTTTATTTATTAAAGAAATACAAATTAAAAATACAATGATACATCACTTCAAACCTATTAGGATGGCCAAAAAAATTTAGATGACAATACAAAGTACTGGTGAGCAATGAACTCTTGTATATTGCTGGTGGGAAAGCAAAATGGGAAGCAACTTTGGAAACCTTTGGTAGTTTCTTATAAAGTTAATTATACAATTACCATAAGACTCTGCAACCCTAGGCATTACTCAAGAGATATGAAAACATGTCCACACAAAGACTTGTATTGCCCAAAACTGGAGACAATGCAAATGTCCATCCACTGGTGAATGTATAAACAAATTATACTATTGAACACCATTCAGCAATGAAAACTAATAAATTATGGATGCATGTAACGACATGGCTGCATCTCAAAAGTATTAGTTAAATGAAAGAAGCTAGACATACATGGCTACATCGTATATGGTTTCATTTATATGTCATTTTTGAAAAGGAAAAATAGTATCAGAAATCAGATCAGTGGTTGCCAAGGACTGGGAGTATGAGATGGATCTAATTACAGGAGGGCACAAGAAAACTTTCTGAGATGGTGACATCTTCTATATCTTGATTGGTTACATGACTGTATACATTTTTACTTATCAAATTGTGTATGTAAGAAGGGTGAATTTTACTGTATGTAAATTATACCTCAATAAACCTGATATATAAAAATAACATTGCTATACACAATGCTCAAAGTGTACATATAGACATTACATGTGGTGAATTGCTATTTTACTCATAATTTAAAATTTTGTTATGATTTAGGAATGGCAAAAGTTGTGACTATAATAGCAATTCTATATATTAATTGCCTGTAGGCACACTTTCAATGAACTATATATAGAGTTTTGTAATTCTTTACCTGTGATATTTGTTTTATTATATTAAGGGAAATGTAATTTTATATCTGTTTAATAAACACTTTGATTTGTGTTTTCTATATCTTTGCTTTGTTTCAATTGCCTAGTAATTTATTCTTATTACATTTGACAAATTTATATCACAGATAGTTCTAGAAGCACTATTCTAGAGACAAATGTAGAGGCCTGTGTGTGTGTGTTAGTTGTTTCCCTTGTAATTAGTTCATGTAACTGCCCAACTTGCAGACCCAATCTTCTCTTTATAAGCAGGTAAGAATTC
>NW_011889102.1:1453677-1479172 GCF_000151845.1 Pteropus vampyrus | reverse complement strand
ATAATAGCAATTCTATATATTAATTGCCTGTAGGCACACTTTCAATGAACTATATATAGAGTTTTGTAATTCTTTACCTGTGATATTTGTTTTATTATATTAAGGGAAATGTAATTTTATATCTGTTTAATAAACACTTTGATTTGTGTTTTCTATATCTTTGCTTTGTTTCAATTGCCTAGTAATTTATTCTTATTACATTCGACAAATTTATATCACAGATAGTTCTAGAAGCACTATTCTAGAGACAAATGTAGAGGCCTGTGTGTGTGTGTTAGTTGTTTCCCTTGTAATTAGTTCATGTAACTGCCCAACTTGCAGACCCAATCTTCTCTTTATAAGCAGGTAAGAATTCCAGAAATTCCACTGGGTCTCAAGTACAAGATCATTTTCCAATACAGCTCTATTGGCAATCTGTGACTAATTCTCAACTTTTTCCGAAATTGGACGGGAAAAGGTATGACTGGCCACACCAAACCTCGACATGAAGATCCTGCCAGTTTTAAAATCCTAAGATTCTACTGGAGATTTATTTAAAATAAAAAACCATGTTCAAGTTGATTGGTTGCCAGGGTCAACGCACAGAGAAGTCTCCTTACCAAACCCAGACAATTTTTGCCAGTCCTGGACACTTCCCTTTAACTCAGCCAATGGTTCACAGACACCTACTCTCTATATAGCGCCCCCTCAGCTCTATAAGAGGGAAGATGTACAAGGTAGAGTCTGTGCTATAAGATGTATATAACTTATCATATAAGAAAAATTGCTTTTCAAAATGATGATCTCAAAGTCAATAAGATTCAGAATTATCAGGAAATAATTATCAAATTATAAATAACAAATTATTGTGTTTTCTTTCTTAGGTGCCAGAAATGTTAGAGATTTTATACTTAAACGATAGTCAAAATAAGTAATTTTTTCCTTAATTTCAGTGAAGTAAGCATTCATTAAGCCAAACATCAAATTCCTCAAGGTTTTCACTCCTATCGAAGTTTACATTGCCATTTGAAACTGGTACCCAAAATGGATAAAAGCTCTACTTCCAAAGGGCCGGATCAACGTCTGCAAAGCAGCCACAGGCAATGAGACAGTTACCTTCATTTTGATATTACTGTTTTCACTCTTTGTCTAAGCGTTTTTGCTTAATTTTTTTGTATTTACTAGTATACATATTTATAGGTTTTTTCAATTGAGATAATAAATATAGCATTAATTTCCTGGTTTGTTGATATTTTCAAGTAGTGGAATACAAGGTTTATACAGCGTTCCTAATTTCTAGGCTTTTACTCTTCTGAAATGTGAAAGGTCAGGACCTTAAGGATAATGATCTAAATGATTTTCATTTTGAAACTAATAGTTTAAAACTCAACCATCTATAAAGAACTTCTTTCTAGAATTTTTTTTTTCCAGGATAAGGTCTGACTTTAGAGATGAACCTATGTACTTCCATTTATTATAAAATGGGAGTTGTATAATTTATCCTATTTCTTTTCGTTTAAGCCAAATAACTTTATCTCTGGTTCACAATTACTTAACCTTTCCTCTAAATTATTTTTTTTTCCCGCTTCTCATTTTTCTGCCTTACAAGTTTGTTTAAATTGTCTCAGAACTTCTGTGGAAGTAAGCAGGTATACAGGACTCAAAAGTAAACTTATTCAATTAATAATGGCAGTTTAACAACAGTTTCCTTCAGGTCCTTACTCTCTTTCCACTACCATTTTGTTTAATTACTTAGATCTCGAGATCTTTCGAGAGCCTAGATTTATTTCTTTTTATAAAATTCATGTAGTATATAATCAGGTAGAAATATTTATTAAGGTAAAAATGAATATTATTCATTCTTTCCTTCCTAATAAAATCAGAAATGACTTCTTAGGTTTTCAAAAAATATAATTTTTTTAAACAAAAATTAAAAATTTACAAGCAGCCAAAGCTAGGTAGTGGGTAATAGTATTCCTCAAGAAAATATTCTAAAAATTTGAAATTAGTCTTTAAAAACAAAAATTCAAAACATCATATAAGATATTTGAACAACATGAAAAATAAGCAACATGTTTTCTTAAAGACAGCATCAAAAATTTTAACCTCTAACCAAAATCTGGGGTTCAGGTTTACTTCCAAAGATGAGTGTCATCAAGGATGATCATATTTCTAATATCTTTTATACTCTGCATCAGTAATAAAACGATGTGAGCAAGAATTGAAATGCCTGCTATCACATTCTGGAATTATGACTTTTTCTAAATATCTTCAGTTAAAAGTTCTCCAGCTGGTGTTATTTACTGTGGTCAGGTGATCAAATAGTGGGTCTCTCACCTTGGAGACCCAGGGTATAAATTAGAGAGAAGGCACAAGTGAACGCAGTTTGGTGGCTGTTTGAGACCCTGACGGACATTTGTCTACCTCACAAAAGCCTCTGTACAATTGGGCTCAATTTGTCACAACTGGCGGTCTCTGCTCTAAAGAGGCCCGGATCTGGAGCAGCACAGATGTTATAGTTTTTCTCCTTCCTCAGTTTGGAACACAGGAGAAAATTCACCTAGCAGAGTTAATAATTCCAGATAATCTGCACAACTCCAAACACCTTTTGGATACTAAAAGTACCTTTTCTGTCTCTTTTTCCCTGTCTCTCTGATGTTCTGATCAGCTTCCTTATCATGAGAGAAGCAGCTCCTCAGCCATTGCTAGATGCAACCAGCAGGAGACCTACAGGGACACAATCATTTCATGATCCATTAGAAGGGCTTTAAAAACTACAAGCTGAGAGAACATCCCTACAGAAATCTCTGAGCTTCTGGAAGACAGAGTCCAGCCTTATCCATCGCTATATCTCCCCACAGGGCATATCTTGGTTGATTTCACAATGGTCCTTCCATAAATGTTATATAGAATAAGGGAGGAGCTTGACAAGTCACCTTAAATGCCAACAAGTCCATTTAACTCAAGTCTCCCTTACACTAGTTTCAAAGAAAGTCCAATTTGTAATCAGACATCTATGGCAGGGCCATAAGAAGGTATAATTACAATTGATTCTTGTGGTAAAAGTCATCGAATCCCTGTTTTTTTTTTATTGTTCCTAGAAAAATTACTGAGGAAAACAAAAATTATTGTGTAGGCACCTTGCAGTGAGTATGACTTCTATACAACTGTCTTAAGAATAATTGAATCTGTCCTCTAACAACTCACAAATTATCTCCTGACAACTTGAAATAATAGAGCTTTTTGTTAAAAGGAGAAAGCTTATGGAGACCAAAGGTTAAACAGGTCTTTTCATCATGATAAATCACTGGTTAATGAGGTCACTATTGTTGGGTATTATAGCCATTCCCTTTAATGCCATTACCTCCTGGTTGTAAAACTGACACTACTAATGGTCTGCATTCTTTGAACTTTTCCACAATATTGACTAGCTTTTCTGAGCAGAT
This sequence comes from Pteropus vampyrus, assembly GCF_000151845.1. Taxonomy (NCBI): domain Eukaryota; kingdom Metazoa; phylum Chordata; class Mammalia; order Chiroptera; family Pteropodidae; genus Pteropus; species Pteropus vampyrus. Next base: position 1,475,747 of record NW_011889102.1, on the reverse strand, counting down.
GTTCCTTGGATATGATTGCAAGAGAGAATACAATTTTTGGACATGGAAAGAACTTCAAGCAAGGTTATGGAATCCAGACTGTCTAGGCATTTGCAAAGAGGCTGTAAGAGGCAGTGGAGAAAACAAAAACATAAGCTTTAATTCTGTGTTAATAACATCAATGTGCTGTAAGTACCTGAGGTGATACAATGTGGCAACTAGCATTGGAGAGCTTAATGAATGGTCATTAATTAGAAATGAGGTGATAAGTGCAATTAATGTTTGGATTACTCCTTACATACTACAATAGCATACATCATCTTACTTCATCCTTACAAAAACTAAGTTCCATACAGTATTACCACTTTTAGATGGGGAAATTGAGAACCTGTAAAGAAATCGTTTTCCTGAGTCCTGCCAATATTAGATGATGAGGAAACACTGACTCTAAACCTCATACTCTGTCACATGGCCATTGTCACCAGAAGAAATTAACCAATTATGCATTAGACTCTGTAGTAAGCATTAATAATAGCCACTTCAGATATTTCTCTTATTAATAATAATTCCACAATAGAGAAGTTCTTCATTTGCACTTAATGACTGCACAGAAAAATAAACCGTATCATTTCACAATAGAAAGAATTTAGAGATCAATCCCAAAGGCAGGCAATTTAGCAACACTTGAAAGCAGATAATGAATAAATTATCATCGTTGTCATATTTGCAGTAGCATTCTTAGGGCAGAATGGCTTCCAGGGTACATTTGCAATTTTCAAATCACAAAATCTCTCTCCACTTATTTTTGTTCTTGTAGTATTGTTTTGTTTTTATTTTGCTTATGTGGATCAAAAATAAAAAATTGAAAAGTCCAGATATAGCTAACATGAAATCAAATATGTACAATGTCTTCCAAATATACTCAATTAGTATTGTGTGGGCAGGACATCCAGGTATTTTGGCATGAGTTATGCATCCTATTCAACTAATGTCTAATGTCCACTGTCTTTGTGAAAAAAGAAAACTATGGAGCGATACAACTGCAGTCACTAGAAAGCTGACAGGCACTCAATACATGAGTTAAATTAAACTGAAAAACGTGTATAAATTTATACTGTACTTGTTTCATAAAAATTTGAAGCATTGAAATAATTTAAATATTTTATTTTTTGAGTTGCTGAGAAAGAACTTTTCTCATAGAGGAATCAATCTAGAATCATTCTCCAATGTTTACAACATTTTTCTCTCATCATGAGGTATTGCATAGGCAACTTTAGCCAATTTTTGCTACTTCGGTCTTGAGTCCAGCCAACATAGTCTGGGTTTGCGTTACTTTTGAGAGAATACTGATGAAATTCAGAGGAAAAAGATAAAGATTTTTTTTTTAAAAAAAGGGAAAAGCAAGAGAAAAGTTTATATCCAGAAAACTGGACACTCATTAGGGACAATGACTATATTTTACTTACTTTTCTGTCTGGCAAATAGAAGACATTCGATAAATGTTTATTGAATAAATACATAAAAAAAAATGAATGAAAACATCATACACAGACTATAGATAAAGGCTCAGGTACTTTAGACTTCCCTTTTCCAAGCTGACTCACTTCAAACACTTAAGTTGTTATTATACCTTCCATGGGTCAATTAAGTGAGAAATCATTTTTTTTATTTTGACAGATAAGGAAATGGATTCACAGAGCAGGGAGCCAATTACATAAAAAGGAATTGCTGATTTTAAAAGGATTTCATTCTATTTTTAAAAAATTACAAAAGAGAGACTGTACAAAGTAAAATTGCTAAAGTGAATGCAGGAAGAGGCAGTCTTATGCGAAGTGAAATAAGTCAGAGAAAGACAAATACCATAGGATTTCACTTATATGTGGAATCTAAAGAACCAAATAAACAAACAAAATGGAAACAGACTCATGGATACTGAGAACAAACTGGTGATTGCCAGATGGGAGTGGGGATGGGGAGCTGGGTGAAAAAGTGAAAGGATTAAGAAGTACAAATTTGTAGTTACGAAATAGTCGCAGAGATGTAAAACACAGCCTAGGGAATATAGTTAATAATATTATAATAACTGTGTATAGTGCCAGGAGGGTACTAGACAGATCAGGGGGAATCACTTCATAAATTACATAAATGTCTAACCTCTAAGCTATACACCTGAAACGAATATAGAAATACCGAATGTCGATGCTAATTAAACAATAAAAATTAAAAAAAAAAAAAAAAAGAAGAGGCAGTCTCGGTTGTGTGTGTTCCTGCAAAAAGGAAAGAGATTTCCATTCTTGGAAAAAGAGTCAGAATCTTCTCTTTTGCACAACAAAGGATAAAACATGGTATTGAAACATTAAGTTAATCTCCCAAGTGCTTTGTCTCTGAACCACCAAAGACTCTGAAATAGGGGAAAAACTCTGGATGTCTGAAATCTCATATCAAAGACCTAATAATTAGCTGTTTTTCACTTTTTTTGAGAACACGACCCTGGATCCACAGGGGAGATTAGGCAAATGTTAATTAGTAGGGCTTATTTTCTAAACCAAAGCTCAAACCAAGCCTATTTAACATTCGGAGAAAATCTGAAAAAAAAAAAAAAGTCAGGAACACTTCAAGATGTTTTGAAATATATGAGTATTAAATTCTGTATTGGCAAACAAATATTCTGCTTAATTTCATTTTTCATCATATTCAGGTATCAGAGAGCTTGCATGGGAGAGTAAACTATTCTCTCACTTTTAGGGTTCATAGAGCCTCAATTATTAAATTAACTTAAATAGGTGATTCCAAGAACCTGGGGACAGGTCAGTAGATGGAGACATAAAGAGAGGCTGACAGTGTACATTTCACTTGAACTCACAACAATGTTGTATTGTGTTAGCTTTGGCTGGTATAGTTATTCTCATTTTAGAGGAGGAGGTTCTGAGAGGTGAAATGAGAGGCTATTATATAAACCTACTTGGGAAACACTCTTGCCTCTCTGCTTCTATGATTATAGGACTTTTCCTATAGACAGCTCGGGATAGTGGTTAGCAGGATGGAGGTTACAATGTCCGCAGTGCTTTAAATAGTATAATCATGTGATAGTATGGATGGGCCATGCAGCTTAAACTGTAACTGTAGGGGTGCTCAGTTCACAGGTTGTCAAGAATACTGTATCCAGGAGTGGTCAGCTTAGTGCTATCTCAGAATAAATACACTCCAGAGAAGGCCCAGTCATTCTTAATCAATAGCTCACACATTACTGATTGGCATACTAGGTGTAAAAAGGGTATATTATTAATGAAACTGGTATCCTGTTATATAAATGTTAGAAAAGGGGCTCGCTCTCATTGGTGAAGTAAGAGGCATTCAAGACTTAGGGGTGGGCTAACACAGTTTAGGGGCCCTCCTTATCTTTGGAAGAACAAGGTATAGGAACCTACTGAGGCCTACAGTTTTAACTCTTTAGGAATGGCACCATAGGAGCAAAGGAGGAAGAGATCCAAAGACCTTGAGAAGCTTGCCTTTGAGGAAGGGTAGAAGACAGGCACACAATCCGTCAGGCTCTCTTGGACTCACTGCTGTGGCCACTCACTGCAGTGCCTACCTTTGGCCATAATCTTGTCCCACCTATAAGATAAATTCTGACCTTCAAATTCTGAATCAAAGGGATTCAAGGAACCATAATGTAAAGTTTTGGATTCAAACATCATCTCCATTCCTGCTTGCCTGGCTATGACCCTGGGCTGCTGAGGTTTTTGATAACTTGGCTTCTGCCTTCTTCCCTGAGACTTGGTCACTTGACCAGCAACTTGGCAGCCTGGATGAGGATCCTCCTCAACAGTCATACCAAACCCAGGGTTTAGGTCCTCCTCCTAAAACACAGCCCAGTGGCTGGGGTCCAGCCTGGAGAGTATAATCTCCATAAGTTTGCCCAAGACAGTCCCAGTTTATGCCTATCGACTCAGTATAATTATTAATAGTATTCCTTTTAACTGTTAAAAGTGTCCTGGTTTGCATAAGAAATTATCTGGTCACTCTACCTATGAGAGAAGATGTCCTCTTCTTCAGCTTTATATTCCCAGTGCTTAGCAAAGGTTATGGCAGGGAGGTGGGTTTCCATATGTGTTTGCTGAAAGAGTGAATGAGTAAATGAAAGAATATGTCTCAATGTGTCACCTGGGGCTAGTTTTCCTTGATATTACTACTGCTGATCTAACTTGCAAACAATCACTTGCCTTGACTTTCAAATACATGCTTACATTGTCTACAGCCTTTAAATTCGGCCAACTTGAAGAGTCTTCTACTGGCTAAAGCTGAGACAATTTGAATATCAATGAGAATAATAATAGCAATAGGTTGAACATATTAAGTATGATTAAGTCCATAATTCAAAATAATACAAGATTCAAAAACAAAACTTCTTTTACAATCTTTGGGTGAGCCTAAGGAAACAACTTATTATTTTAAAAATTGGTAAATAAAGAAAAAGAATTAAGCATCAATCCTACCTTAAGTCATCATTTGCTAAGGGGAATTTTGTCTTTATAAAAGTACCGACTAATAAATGAAAACCGAATAATATATTTAGAATATCAACATTTTGCAATCCTACAGAAACAGTGAATTAGGCCAATGGTTCTCAATTGGAGCAATTTTGCCCTTCATGGGACATCTGGCAATGTCTGGAGACAATTTTGGTTGTCACAACTGGGGAAAGGGTGCTTATAAGTATCTTGTGAGTAGGGGTCAGGGATGCTCTAAATATCTGAAAATGCACAAGACAGTCCTTCATATCAAAGAATTATCTGATTTGAAATGTCAATCATGCCGAGGAAGACCTTGATCTGGGCAATGATCATTGATGGTTACAAACATCAAAAATGGAGAAAAGTAGGCAGTAAGTGATGATGGAAGTACACAGCATCTCCTATGAAGTAGTCATACCAGAAAATCAATCCTCAGTCTGATCAAACCTCTAGTTCAATGGCTCTCAAACTCTACTGTATTCAAACCAGATATTCAGATCACCCGGTGGGCTTTGTAAAACAGATTGATGGGACCCTCAATCAAAGTTTCTCATTCTGATAGGTCTGGATGGGTCCCAAGTGTTTACATTTATAACAAGTTCCCACATGTTGATGTTGCTGGCTCACGAAGACACTTTGAGATATAGCGCCAATTTAAAGGAAATACAATGTTAATTCATTATTCATCCATTATACTCTTTATTATACTATTGGAGTTCATTATACTATTCTCTCTGCTTTTGCACATGTTTGAAATTTACTATGATTAAAAAATGGGGAAAAAAAGGTTATCTGTAGAAGAAAATTTAATAAATGGGGAATAGTTTAAATTATATTGTTAAGAGAAAAAAAATATGCATGGGAGAAAACACTAAGGGAAAAAGTTCAATTTGTTAACTTTCAACATCTTTGCACGATGATAGAATTATGGCAATTTTAAAAAACTTCTTTTTGCTTTTCTGTATTTTACACCATTAAAGATGCTCTTTTTTATTTTAATAAAGTGATAAAATTTGCTCTGTGTTCAGCCTGGTGAACTTGTACTTGTAAGTGTCTATATCTATTCCTGTACTCATAATGTCCTACTTTACCTAGTAGAGGGTTTTTTTTTTTTGCCCCTAGACACAGTCTTTTGCAGGCCATAGCAACTTGCTACAAGTATCGGGTAGTCCTAAAATATATCCATGAGATGACACAAAGCGAATATCACATGAGGCACAATGAGAGCCACCAAGGTTGAAAGGAGTGTTAAACAAAGAGGCAGGTAGACTGCGGTGACTCGCATGCTCTGGCAGTCTATGGAAGCAAACCAAAATCTAAGCCTATAAATGTCTTAAGATTGAGAAATCAAAACCTAAGGACAGCCAACCAGAAATAACAAACTAGGCTTTATGCTAAGTCAATCAAATAATTTCCTTGCTTTGCATCCACCTCTCTTTTATAAAAGTCTTTACCCTAGCTTCTGTTGGTGGAGTACTCCAACTCACTTCAAGTTTGGTGCTGCCCAACTCTAAAGGATTTTTGCTCAAACTCTTTAAAAAATTTTAAGATGCCTTAGTTTTTCTTTTTTTTTTTTTTTTTTTTTGGGAGAGGCAACCCTTGGTTGACCTCACAGATTGCAAGGACCTTGTCAGTTTACAATCCCTTTTATAAATCATTTATTTATTTATTTATTTATTTATTTATTTATTTACTTACTTACTTTATTATTATTTTTTTTTTTACGCCTACAGCACCTGGTCTTCCTAGGTGGCCTCCTATCCTAGTACTAAACAGGCCCGACCCCAGTTAAGTTTATCTTTTAAAAGGAGAGAAAGACCACATACATCCTGGAAAGGCTGCATGGAGGAGGAGGGAGCATTTGAATCAGAACATGAAAAGAATGCAGAAGACTGTGACAGAGAGGAAGTAGATAAGGTAGATGAACCAACAGGCCATGACTTTGATAGAAGCCACAATCAGGTAAGCTCATAGCCTGCTTGGAAAGAGCACAGGAGCCTAGGAAGTTTATAGGAGACCTAGGAGGTTGGGGATACTTTGTGAAGGGTGGAGAGTGCTCACTACAGCTTTTAAGTGTTTTGCTTTTTCAAAAGATTTGCCTTATTCTAGAAGCTTTCCTATATTGTTGTCTTGTATAGGTGTGGGTAATGCAGGCTCCTTTTCACTTTCCTTTACCCCTAATACTAGAGACAATTCTTTCTCTTCTAACCCCAATATGGACCATCCTCTCTTCAAATATGTGAGTACATTAGTTTCATTTCCACAAAGACAGTCCACTGCAACACTGCCCATGAATGCATAGGGCCCCAAGTTGAAGGACCAACTAAAGAGATTCTCAGGCCAGGCGCATTCTGTCAAGTTCTCCGAAGCCTGCACACATCCCTGACCAAGGCCCCACCAGCTGTGTGTCTCCTCTGCTGAAGAATGTGGCTGCACAGCGTCTGCTCATTTATTGGGTTTCCAAGTGAAAGAAGTGAAATTTGTAAAAATGCTCATTTTGTGTACACCGATTAGCATAAAATTGCTCCTTTGTCTCAGCTGCTATAGAGGACAATGGTATTGAGACTCCTAGCTAGGGACGTTGTCCCTCTCCCTTCCTCCACTCGAGCTCAACAAGCCACATCGCACAAGACCATAGGGAACCAGGATCGACTGTAGACACCAAGAGGAGGGTCCTCTGGCCTGAACCCCTTATCTCTGAGTGAAAATACAAAACAGGACCTGGAGACCTAGATGGGGCAGAAAATATTCCTCCCCAAAGTACAGTTTCTGTGTTCCTTTAGGATGGAAAGTTAGAACATCAGAAAATTCACTCATTTGTTATTTTGCTATCTATGCAGTGGCTACTGTGCCCCAGTCCAGACTCCTGGCATTTGAGAGAGTTGAAAAATAGTAAATCAAGTCTTTGCTTTTTCCAAGAAAAACTTGGAAAAACTCACCAGTTCTATGATGCTGAGATCAAAGTACACATGTTTATTCTAAAATGCACAATTTTCCATTTTAATCTTATAATTAATAGTGCCCTAAAGTTGTAAATGACAGGAATTTTTTTCTTGGTGGCATATAAAATTATGGTTTGCTTAATAATTGATGGTGTCTTGGATTGGTAAAAATTTCACAGTGAAAGTCAATGACAAAATGTTCAAACTTCATAAACAAACGAAAAAGCCTTGTATTGGCAAGCTCTGTCCATCTCAAAGGAATTTCCCTCCCCATTCCAATCTTCCAAAGAAATATGTTCCAGGAGGCAAAATTGTGTTTTTGCCAATCTGAATATAAGATTGTGTATTTAAAATTCCCTAGGAGTTCCTGGTTCCTAGCAAAACGGCATGGAAACAGAAACAGAATCGAGTTTAGGAAGACAGACTTAATTCTAAATTGCATTTTTGGTACCTGCAATTCCCCTTTTCCCTCCCTAGGGTATTGTAGGATTAAATGAGATAAAGCATGGCCTGTAAGAGATGCTCAATAAAAGTTACTTTCCTCTTTATACAGAATTATTTGTTATACTGGACACAAATCTTTAAAAAAGCTCAGGCAATCTGCAAAATGTGCCCATCAGGCAAGGAACTGATAACTTATGCAAAGTCACAGAGCTGGTGAAAGAGACAGAGCTGGAGAATCCAAACAATCTAGTGCCCTATTTTTCTATACTACAGCCAGCTCCATCAAAATCCTCATCATAGGCCACAAGCCCTACGCTCTGGCTCCTGAAGAGCCACAAACCATTCAGAAAATGAAGCTCATTATAAACAAATCCAGAGAATGACATTAAAACGGCTAGGCTATTTATAAGACATTGATTGATTCTAGTGAACATCTGCGTGAGTTATTGTATCAAAAACGCAGGGGTCATAATTAGCTCTGATATGATCCAATGCCTGTGACCCTCTCCCCCTGACATCCTCTGGGGGCCACCAGTTCTGGCCCGACACAGCTGCTCTACTACCTCAGTTTGCAGCTATATTGACACAGCCATTTTCATGGTAGGCCTGTTGTAAATTTGTTGTTACATGGTGCGTCTGCCCCAAATTGCACGGTGTACGTAAATTTTTGTGTGTGTGGCGGGGCTGGCACGGGGGTTGGGGGGGTACTGGGACTGAATGGAGCGTGTGATGGGGCAACCCGCAGGAGACCTAACCCTGATAAATTGTTTACTTGTTAGTGATGGGGCTCAAGAGTGGGCCGGGGGCTGCAGGCTCAGCGGGACAGACGTAGAAGGTGGACCCACGCCAATTACCAGCCATTGTGGTGTCCCACCCTATGATTGACACCAATGTCTCCCCTCTCACCATGGGTCCTTTTACCATCCCAGACCCAACACAAGCCCCACTGTGCTAATACCATGGTGTCTTCAATTTCCTCTGCTGCCAGCAAAAATTAACCTAGGCCTCCGGCCTGTAGAAGACCTAAGGCCTTTATTTTATTATGCATTTTCCCCCAGTTTTTCAAGGATGAGTTAAAAAATAGAGGTTGCTAAGGCCAGTTGGAGAACAAAGGAAGCAAAGGGACAAACATTATCTTTGGATGACTGACTTCAAAGTTAATGATCTTCCCTACTGAATTGTGCCCTCCGCTCCTCAGTGAGGTCTTTGCCATCAGATAAAGAAGCGCCTCTTTAATCCACTAACACTTCTTTGTCCCTTTGTGGCAAAATGATCATTTCATCAGTTTCGGGTACTCTCTGCCCAGAGAGTCTTTTAGCCTGAGTGATTCAGAGCAGGAGAGACAGAGAAGGGTATTTCTCTACATTTTTCCTCAAGTGACGGCTGAATAACTATGCAAAAAAATTAAGGCATAATGACCCAGCAACAGTGACAAAACCTAATTAGTCACGGAGGCCACTGGGTAATGAGCCGCAAAACCCGGCTCTTGAGTGTGTAATAACTGTATTTTTCTCCATTTCTTCCCCTTTAGTCACAGCCTTGTGTGGCATTTTTAACAAACTAAAATGGCACCAGATGCAACAGGGTTCAGACATTTTAACTTGAATTAAGAAACCATATGTTCCGATAAGTCATGGTCTCTTCTTTCCCACAGACTGGGTCGTCCATCTGTGAGGTAACACTCCAGTGGTGATGAAATGATGACCACTGGGACAATCACCCCACGAAGATGACAGAATGTTAGGGTTGGGAGTGGGGCCTCCAGAACCCTAGACAGAGGTTCCACTCCTCCAGGTGTCCTGGACATTCCAAGTGTGGGGCCCTGATAGATTCCCTAAGCATGGTAAGACTGAGAAGCTTAAGGAGGAAGAGACAGTGGGAGGGGGCAGAGGTGGGAAGGGCTCTGGGATGTTGAGAATTTCCTTTAACCATTTATGACAACGTTATCTACTTTCAGGTGGTTTAAGGCACAAATTAGCCAAGAGTGAGACTCACAAAAACCTTGGGGTCTAGGACAGGCCACATTACCACCACCTTTCTGAGATGAAGCCACCAAGGAGCAGTGAGGTTAGGAAATGCAGGAACCAAGATTGGAAGCCACATCTGTGATCATTATCCCAGTGTGTTTCCTAGGTTTGCTATCATAATTATTACTGTTAATAATAATTTCCTCTTAAAATTAGAAAAATTTTAATGGGTAGGAAATTTGCATATCATGGTTTGGCATGATCTCTCTCTTCAACCCTAAGATACAAAGTCAGTGAGGTAAAATATCATTAATATATCATTTTTATTTTGCACAGGGCATTGTCTAGGGTGTGCCCTTAGCCCCACTCTGAGTTTAATGTGAGAAACTTCCAATCCCGGTCCAGGGAGACAATGCCCTACAGTGTTAACTTTTATTTCTCTACTTCGATAAATATCATCTTACTTCTGGCCGTCGCCAACTTTGGTCCTAGGACTGGGCTTATGAAACAACAGGCATCACCGTCTTTGTTCCCTGAGAGACAAGAGGCTGACTTTTCTTTTGTCCCTCTCCATACCTAGCAGACCAAAAAATGGTCTCCCCAAGATGACTCCAAGTCCCCCTACACGTCAATAAGGACCTCATTTCCTCCTGGGCCTCTGGCCATGGAATTCTATAGGGAAACTTGAATGAAGAATTCCATGGGGAATGTGAAGTATAGGATTAATCAGAGAATACAGACACAGGTTTGGACAAAGACTGCTATGCTACCTCCTTGGGGACATTTTCAAGTAGCGTGTATTAAAAAAAATTCAACACTAATTCTCTCTCTATAAGAGGAACAATGCATAAATGAATATGCAAGCAAAAACAAAAAACAGAACTGGCTACACAATTTGGGGGGTTATATAATATAAATTATAATTTTAACTTCCCATAAAATTCTGGCACAGCAAAGGCTTGGTGTCTGGGACTGCATAATGTGACAGTTCTTTGTCTCTCTAATCCAGGATCCAGTACAAAATGAGAATGTGAGATCCCTTGTTTAAAAATTATTGAGAATTTCAAGACAGCTACAGCAGAGCATTAAACCAAGTGAGGGCCATTCTAAGCAGAGGGTCCTATGTGACTGCACAATTCACACACCCACGAAGCCAACCAGCAAAGAAAGCTACTGCATCAGCGACCATGAAGTAAAGGCACACACCAGACACTGTGCAGAGTTCAGCCGAGGAGGCTGCCTAGCATAATTCAACTTCTCACTCATAACTGTTCAAAGTTGACTTTCTCCTCTAAACTTTGAACTTCGGAAAGTCTACTTTAGTGTCTCAGAAGTACTGTATGTAAAATGGGGAGTTTCTCTACACAGACAATGCCATTTCTTCTTAACTCTTCTCCAAACTTTCATCTATTCTAGTCCCGGCAAGCTTGGCTGCTCTGTTCATTGGGCCTTTTCCTGCACTCAAGTCAAGTCATTATCCTCTTTTTATATACTGCACTTCGTGCCCTTGTGAACCTGTTGAAAAATAGTGAAAGAGAGTTGAAAAGTACCACTGGCTCCTAAAAATAGTGCTGACTAGGAGGCAGAAAGGGGGAACTCCGGTTTTATTCAGTGCTAAAGATAACACCACCAGAATGATAGACTCCTCCGAATTGTTTGTCCCCACTGGCCATTGTCCCTTGGGCACTGAATGAGCCTCTTAGTGGCTCTTGAGTGCCTGTCACAGGTAGGCACCCAACAGAGATAATTCCCAGCCTATGCTTGACTGCCCCTTTATAGACACTCACTCATGGTTCTGAAAGGCCTCAGACGCTGTTGAATAAACTCCTACTCGCTTCCATAAACTTTTTCTCCCACTGAATTTTCCGGGGATGTGAGCAGCTTCCCAGCCTCACCAGAGGATGCTTCTGAATGCACTCCTGTTCTGAATCAAAGCCTGACAGCCAAGCCTCTTTCCAAAACAAGAGAGAAAAAACAGGGCCGTTGGTCCCCAGGAGAATCTCTGCACTTTCTTCTGCAGGTAAAGGCCAACTCCCAGTGGCCCTGGCCTTCGTCCTGCTCTTCTTATGGGTTTATTTATTTGGGTTGCAGGAGGTCTTTTTTTTTTTTTTTTTTCCTATGAAAGTAAAAAGCTGTTTGTTATCTGAGTTCTGTCTCTTGGTTTCAAAAAAAAAAAAAAGAGTGTCCCTTGAGGGCATAGAGACTCTGGAGCATGTTTGTCTTGGGAATGTCCTAGAAGAACATGGCTTTAGAGCTGTACCAAGCTAGGGTTGAATCCAAATTCTACCACTTACTAACTTGTGGAGCCTTGGATAAGTCACTTGCCTTTCTGAGCCATGTTTTCTCATGTATGAAACAGAGTTAATAATAACATATTTCACAAGCTCTTTTCTTTCAAAGATTAAAATAGACCATGTATGTTAAGCAGCAGTCCCCAACTGTTTTGGCACCAGTGACAGGTTTCCTATGAGAATCTAATTCCTGATGATCTGAGGTGGAGCTGAGGTGATGATGCCAGTGCCGGGGAGCGGCTGCAAACACAGATGAAGCTTCACTCGCTGGCCTGCCACTTACCTCCTGCTGTGCAGCCTGGTTCCTAACAGGCCACAAACCCATACCAGTCCACAGCAAGGGGGTTGGAGATCACTGGCTTAGAGTTTTTTAGAGAGAAGAAGGTTCATACTCCAAAAGGCAATTAATATTATAAGCAATCACTTATTAAATGTCACATCAATCATTCAGAACAGGCATCAAATACCACTCAAAGGAGAACAAGAAAATTGTGGGTTCAAGTCACCAGGAAATTCTTCACAACTAAGCACGGTATCAGAAAAAGTATAGACTTTGAAATCAGATAGACTCTAGGTCCAGTATTTCAACTCTGACACTTATTCCTTGTGTGCATTTGGGTAAGTAATTTAACTTCTCCAAGCCTCCTTTTGCCTACTTGTAGAATGAAAGTAATGATAACTACATTGAAAGGTAAGCAGAGAGGATTAAATGAGATTGTTTATGTACTTAGGAGAATACCTGGATCATGGCAGATGCTCAACAAATAGTAGCCGCTATTGGTATAAAGAGTGACTTCAGCTGGCCTTTGCAGGATGGCAGGAGTAGGGGAAGGCAAGGTAGGCACAGAACGAACACAGGCCTTGGGCCGGGAATATCTATGGTGGAATTTGGGGCAAAGTAAATAGTTCAGTCAGGTTGGCAAAGAGGGTAAGAGTAGGAAGCATGATTAGTAAGGAAGGCATATTCAAGAGTGTGAAGCCTTGAATGCATGGCTAGGGAGGTTGGCATTAATTCTTGTCGGTTACGAGAGACAATGAACAAAGGACAGCCCCAATAACACGTAGGTTAAAGTCAACTGCAGACAAAGCCAGCAAGAGCTACAGCCCCTGATGCTCTAAACAGCCTTGTTCTGTACCACATGTTTCTCACCCTGCTCTACACCTCAACTGATGTGAACTGAACTTGAGAACATCTGTGGCCTAGAACTTGAGAAAATCCTGTTCAGTATACTGTGCCTTATGCTCAAAAAGCCTGCTAGTAAAATTGAGCTGGACCAATCAGATGCTTCTTTGGGGTATTTGAAAAGAACAGGACAGTAGCTGCTAGAGCTGAGCAGAAAAATCTCCAGGCAGATCTGGGATTGGTGTGTGCTACTTGGGACCATAAGTACGCTGAAGTTGGGAGGAAGCCAGTGGATAGAGAGCTCAGAGACTGGATCAGACATGGACAGAAGCGGCAACATCATTATGAGAAACGGCATGATGCATATGAGAGAGGTCAGGAGAGCTCTGACCTCTGGTAGTTTTCTGGTTCCAGATTCAGTTATGTGCATCCCTACAAAAATTCCCCTTTCCTTAAGGTTAGTTGAATGGGTATATGATTTCTAATTGCCCAAACTTCTCTAAGCACAGTAGTGTTTATCTCTTCTGGAAGTTCTTAAAGTTATTCCAATCCTTTAAAAAGTCTCATGCATATTAATATCTTAAGCAGCCTAGTTGTAGAGGGCATATGCCACTATAAGAAAGACAAAGAATGGATTCTGATTGAAGAATGTGAAAATAAGTCCTATTTTAATGTCCCATCTCTTAACAAAATTTCTACTAAAGTCATCAAAGAAAATCAACTGTTATGGGGGAAAAATCCATTTTATCATTGGGAAGTAAGGAACAGTGCCACTCACGTGTCCACAATTTTAAGAAATTTTAAGAAATTTCTTAATGATTTAAGATAGCACAAGCAGGACCATATTTCTGGAAGGAAAGCTAATATGCCACTTGGTAGAGAAGACTGCCTGAATTATAAATGGGAGAAACTCCAGGGGAACCTAGACAACAATCTCTAGCTTGCAGCATTTCTTAGGGAAATCAATGAAGGGACAAATTTCGAGCTTCCTAAATGAGCCTCTAGAAGGGAAGAGCACTATAATGCAACAGGAATTGAGGTCCTGTTGCAACAGACCATATCTGATATGAATGGATGGTCTGTCAAAACACACAGAGGACCTGCCGAAGGTGGTTCCTAGCAAGAACAGTCTTGCATGTTAGGGAAGGGAATGGATGAGGTTAATTTAGACAACTACACCCAAGGAAGAAACCCTCACACACAAAAGTAAGCATCCCTGCTTTGACACCTCCAGTGGCTGCTTCCTTCTAGCCCAGGAGATGAAGGTATCTCTGATCAGTGAAAGAGTAACACAAACTGTGGGCTGCTCCTCATAGCTATTCTCCTCCTCTTTCTAAATGGGGGCTCATGGCTGTTTAGAATAAAAAGTATATTTCCCAACATTCCTGGCAGGTAAGATTCAGTCTTGTGACAAAGTTCTGGCTAATGGAATGTAAGTGGAAGTACCATATGGCAGTTTCCATATACCTCCTTAGTCTTTTCTTTCATCTTTCCTTCATCCTTCTATCTGGAACATGAATGTTATGGCTAGAACTTGATCTTGAACCATGAGAATAGGGAACACATTCTTATGATGGCAAAGCTATAAGCAGTCTGCATCCCTGAAGACTTAAAGAGAGCTACCTTACCAGCCCTAGATTGATTAACTCTGGATTTTTACATAAGACATATATTTTACATAAGATAAATAAATTTCTATCTCGTTTAAAATATTGTCATTTTATATCTCTGATACAATCAAACCTAATTCTAACTGATTCAAAAAGTAACACTATAGTAAATCTGAAATATGCACATTTCTCTTCACCTGAATTTAAAGAGCTATGTAAAGGTCATACATAATTAATCACAGAAACCTTAATATGGACAAATAAAATAAAGACTTTCTCTTGCAAGATTAGCAAAAGGAGAGAATTCCCTGCATACAAAGAAATATTCAGCAATTCAAAAGAAAGGGCCAATATGAGGTATGAGAAGACATACAACCCTAAGAAATAAAGGAGAACTGTAGAAAAAAATCTCCAATTTGTATTGTTAAAGCTCTAGAAGCTATTGAGTCTATAAAACAGGATCAAATCACCAACAAGAGGAAAAATCTACATAAAGTTTTTTTAAATGAGCAAAGTATAAGTAATGAATTTTAGAATGCAATGAAGGCAATAAGAAGCAGATTGAGCACTGTGGAAATCTGGGTGTTTATGGTTATTTACTGTGTACATTCCAGCTTTTACTATTTTTACTCAAACTTACAATCCAACATTCTACTCTTTCCAACATTTGACTTCACCTGTTTCACTAAGAATATTAAGTCCATCGGGTTTGAAATCCCTTAAACTTTTCTCTATTCACCTATACCTCATCTCTAACATGCCTGCACTCTCACCAAAAACCCTCTAATCTAAGAGGAAGATGTATATTTTCCCATTTTAAGGCCAATCTTTGAAACTCTACCCTTGGTTACCTCCTCTTCTGATTTCTCTAAGATCAGGATCTTGTTTTTCCTCTCTGTCCTGTATTATTACCCCTCCATTCTTTGCTGCGTCCTTTGATACAGATTATACAGTTATGCATGGCATAATGATGTTTTGGTCAACGACGGACTGCACATACGATGGTGGTATACCATATAGCTTAGGGGTGTAGTAGGCTATACCATCTAGATTTGTGTAAGTGCCCTTTATGATGTTTGCACAATGACAAAATCACCCAATAACAGGTTTCTCAGAAATGTATCCCATTGTTAAGTGGTGCATGACTGTATGTTCAAATCCCCCATCTTTTCAAAAATCCTGTAATTCTTCATCTTCTAATAGTATTACATCACCTATTATCTCCTGTCCCAGACATAGTTCCCAAAAAGAATAGGTAGCACTCACTACCTCTATTTTATCACTTTCCAAGTACTGTTTTTTAAATGAGTTGCTTAAAATAAAGCTCCTTATTATAAAATATATTAACTGTTGAAATTTTGAAAAACATAAGACACATAGAATAAAAATCATCCATAGATCTGTGACTCGGTGACAATTACTGTGAATATTTTGGAGATTTTTCTATTTATCTAGTCTATATATATCAAAATATAAAATTAAATTATACTGTAATTACAGTTTTGCAGGCTTTTTCTTACTTTATATATTTTACAGTTTTTCTACATTATCAAATTTTCTTTAAAAATATATTAATTCAAATAATAACTTATATATGGATGTTTATAGCAGCACTATTCACAATAGCCAAAAAGTATAAACAACCCAAGTATCCATCAACTGATGAATAGCTAAACAAAATGTGGTATAACTGCACAATGGAATATTATTCAGCCACAAAAAGGAATGAAATACTGATACGTGCTACCACATGGACAAATCTTGAAAATGTTAAGTGAAAGAAGCCAGACACAAAAGACCACATATTGTATGTATATGAAATGTCTAGAATACACAAATCCATATATCTGGAGAGTAGATTAGTGGGTGCCCGGGGTTAGAGGGAGGGGCAATGAGAAGTAATTGCTTAATGGGTAAGGAATTTCCTTTTGGGGTAATGAAAATATTCTGGAACCAGTTAAGAGTGATGGTGGCACAACACTGTGAATGCATTAAACACCACTGAATTGTACACCTTAGAGTGTATTTTACCGCAATGAAAAAAAGATATTCCAAAAAGAGACTCATGGACATGGACAATAGACTAGTGGTTACCAGAGAGTGGCGGGGAGAAAGGAGGAGGAGGGAGGTAGATGGGGTAAAAGGGGTCAAATATGTGGTGACATTAAAGAATTAAAATATTAAGTCAGTACTTCAATGAGCTCAAAAATAAAATAAAATAAAATAAAAATTAATTATTGTTGAGTTAATAATACACAAAAATAAAAATAAAATAAAATGTATTATACTACTGTGAAATTTTTTTAAAAAAAGATATTCGATGATTATAAAAGATTACATTATGTGGCCATGCCATAATTTATTGAACTATTCTTCTATTGCCTAATATTTAAGTTATTTTGAATTTTGCTTTCACACAATACAATAAAGTTATTTTATCATCAATGAAACAAGGAATATGACAGTTGGTTTGATACATATTTTTATTAAATTAAGGGGTATTAATCTATTGCTAGTATTTCAGGCATTTTAATCAGAAGAGATGAATTTTGTCAAATATCTTTTCGACATTCATTGAGATAATTATTTGTTTTCTTAATCTTTTGTCAATGTATTTTATTTGTATATTTTCTTAGAGCAAACTGTTCTTGCATTCCTGTTATACTTCTTATTTGGTCAAAAGGTACTATTGAATTCTGTGTACTAGCATTCCATCCATATTCAGAAATGAGATGATCTAAAACAAAATGTCTGGTGTCTTAGACTATTTGCAGAACATCAAATAAGTTAAAAAACATTTGGTTAAATGCATTTAACGGGATTTTTTTATTACGGAGATCTTTAGAGCCTTTCATATGCAAACATGCATTGTGACTCTCCAATATAATACGATAATTTCCCACATTTATCAGACCATAGAACACATTTTTCAAGTCATACCTATTAATGAAAGTCTTCCATAATATGGAAGTGTGTTCCACGGAACACCACTGGAAAACTAGCTATATTTTTCTTGTGGGCTAACATTGAGGATATTAATTTGCTTACTTCTTAAAATAAATTGGGCGTCTCTTCTTGCACTTAGAAACACACACACACACACACACACACACACACACACACGTTCTCTCTCTGTCTCTGATTTTTGAGAAGTTTATCTCTTTCATTGATTTTATCACAAAATTATTGCTTGTTAACTGTAAATTCAGTCTCTCAATTCTCCAATTTGGAAATTTCTGTTTTTATCTGCATTATTTTCTTCTGTATCAGTTAGTATTCTATCGGGAAAATAGAAACTACAAGAGTTATGTGAACAGAGGAAATTTAACAAGGAATTAGTTAAATCAGCAAAAGAGGACTCAGATGGTACAGAACTGATAACACAGGAAGTCACTGCCAGTCTCTGGGGGCACAAAGTCAGAGTTGGGTGTTTTAGAACTTGGAATCTTGTGGGAAGGAACCCTCTAAAGTTGGGACCTGATTTCTGAGGAGGGGCTGCTAATGGCTGCTGCTCGTATCTTTGAGAGGGCACGATAAGCCTGGCTCAGGGTGTGTGGAAAACAGCAGGAAACTGAACCCATTATTGCTGTAATGAAAACTCATTGTTCATGTCTAATCTACTCCTCCTCATTATAAATTAGTTTCTTCCACCAAGTTTTAAGTTTCCATTCTTCTCAAATTCCACTTGCATGAGGCTTTTTAGGTAGTCATGTTGGCTACCCTACAATGCCTATAGCTCAAATGACCAATATTGACAACTGACTCAATCTCTGACTAAATTTCAAACTCCTGGGAGAGAGACTCTAAATTGGTTAAGCTTGAGTCGGGTGTCTACATGGGTCCAAACAGCTGTAACCAGGCTGGAGTCATGTAGTTCTCTGGGCTCCCTCTTCTAGAATGTGAGACAGGTTTTCTAAGAGGGGGCATTGTTTGGGGAGGAAATGGTCAAGCTATGACAGGGGTAAGCACAGAGTTAAGGGAATTTCTTTCCACCCTTTGAAGTTTTGGGCTACAGTTTATGGTCCTATGAAAATGCCTTTAGGATATAAAATGACACTATAGCCATAGAAATGCCATCAGCAGCAGATGTTTCAATGATCAATTGTTTTTCAAGCCACTATTTCAAATGCACGCTAGCCTCAAGGAAGAAGTTTTGAAGTTTTGGGCTACAGTTCATGGTCCTATGAATATGTTTTTCAAGCCACTATTTCAAATGCATGCTAGCCTCAAGGAAGGAGATCAGGCTATGAGGTTAACCACTCAGTTATGACACATACCACGCAAGACTCCCTACACTTCTAATAATTAGCATACCCTTTCTGCTATCCACGGGCACACTCAAGACTAACTAGTAAGGCCCACGGTCAGCCAATGATCAAGACCAGAGTCCCTCCCTGATGGAGAAGTGCAAATAGCAATTCCCTTTTTGAACTTTCCAGGACTCCCAACCTTCTAGCAACATGCATAGAAGCATATAGGTACCAGTGTGTTAATTTGGATTAATCAGCTGTGTTGAGGTAGGAAAGAAAACAGTAGCTTTCTGTAGAGAATCCAACCAAGGCTAATGGTCCTAAAGGATCTTCAAACTCTTCAAGGGTCCCCTAGTGGCCTGAAGGGGGCAAAGCTACCTCCCATGCCTCATCTAATTCTTGAGGAGCTTCTCATAACAGAAGAGAATCTGATTAATTGTTTGTTACCATTTGGGCCACATGCAAATGTTTAACACATATCAAGCTACAAAGCTAAACCTAGAAAAAGAATAATCTAAATATAGTATATTTTAATACTCATTTGTACATTATCATTCTGATAACAGTGGATCAAAATTCAAGTTGAATAGTTTAAAAACAATTTGCATTTCCCTTTTTCCTGTATTCTGCCCTGTTGTAATTACTGTGATGATAGAACACTCAAAAGCCATAATGTGAACTGAAGTTTTACGAAATGATATATTAGTGAAAGTCCCTAATGCCCAGTTTTTATTGTATTAGTTTCCAAAATGTCTATAACCTATTGTTTAGTTTCTAAAAACTTAGTCATTCTGGGATGGAATTTCGTAACACCCGCCTTCCCCCTCCCCGGCCAAAAATCAAAAACAAACTCCAGTTATTGCCTCAAAATACCTTTTTTAAAAATTCTTTTTTAAATCTTTAAAGGTCCAGCCTGCTGGTTAACTGAGAGAGTGCCTGGGTTGATTGACAGTATCTGTCAGAGGCAATGAACTCCACTTCAACGTTGCCTTTATGCTGCTGTGTCAAGTTGTTCAACTGTGACCCTTCCATCTGTTCCAGCTAATCTGAAAGTCATTTAGACCTACTTCCCCATTCATTTGAAACACAGCACATTCTCCTGTTAACACACATATGCAAAGCCGTCCGCTGTCAGCAACCTATGGGTTTTCTTGAAAAGTCTCACTTACAACATCTGTATAAACATTTACACAACAGAAAATCCATTTATTGACTATTACTGCATCCCTAACTTAATTTTTTCAGCATTTCTAAGTATAGGGTCATTTTGAACAGAAATTTAGAAGTTTACCTCCCTAAATTAATTTTTTAACAGAAACAGTCCACTGACTTTGACAGTTCAAAAAAATTATTCTGTATTGTATCTTAAGACTACTTGAGAATTTATTATTTCATTTTCAAGGATTCAGTTGAACTTGAAAATGTTTGCATACTTTCAACTGGTCTGATTTACTTACATTTTACTAAGATACCTTCTACTGCATGATTCTGTTTTCTTATTTGTATGACTTACATGACCCTATTAAATAAATTACTTAGCTAATAGTAAAAAACAACATATAACAAAATAAGCAAATAAAATGGAAAAGCTTATTTGGGTGATTTATATGGATGTTTTTTGCATTATGAGTAAACTGAAACTGCATTTGGATGTAACAAAAGGAATACTCATATCATGCTAAATGAATTAAGACCTCCTTTGGTCTAGAACTTAAAAAAAAAATTGTTTCGCTTTAGTTTAATCTGGCTCCTTCTCTGTACTCTGTGCAGGTCTATACTGTATTTCTCAGGTATGGCTTCAACCCTGATCTTGACCCTCTGTATGACCTTGAATGAGTTACTTCTCTCTGAGACTTAATTTGTATGAGAGAGTTAGAGGAAATGATCTCTCAAGTCCCTTCTAGCTCTGACATTCTCTGTGCATCTAAAACTAGTTCTATACATCCTTTCCTCTCTGATAAAATCTAGATAATATTCTCTAGAATAGAATATTATCTCCAACCACAAATGTACAAACTTCTCAGGGAGTTTTAAGAAAGTATTTCAGAGGTTTAGGAACTTAATGGACTACCCTCTGTGAAATGTTCCTAGAATTTAGATTTACATCCCTAGCTCCAAAAGTTTTTTTATTGATCTATTCACAAAATGTGACACTTTCTCCTTTGAGGTTATATTTCCAACAGTCAAAGGTTCTTTTCATTGTATTCATAAACAAATCATTTAATCTTTTCATGCTTTAGTTTTTTTTTAATCTGTGAGATGAAAATAATATCTGCTTGAGTACAAAAAGAAATAATTCTTAAGTTCAAAAGGAGATAAGTGAGGAGATAAGTACTTCCTAAACTGTAAGTGGCTTTACAGATGCCATTATTATTTTTCTTGTAATTATTACTACTACTGCTGCTACTCATAAGTTGATCCTCCTCTGTATCACAAATGTGAATGAAGTACCATCTAATAAATTACTGTTTCAGACACCTATGGAGAAAAATAGAAGGGAACTGCAGATGTGTATCAAAAGTTTTAAAACATTTATAACTTTTGGCACAATAATTTCACTTCTAGGAATGTATCCTATTATTACATAAGGATGTATCAAAGTACTGTTTATGATAACTCATATTTAAATCAATTCAGTATCCATGAGTACATATTATCCAGCCATCACTGAGATACTATGTAGCCATTCAAAATGGTGTTTTGTAAAAATATTTAATGACTTAGAAAACACTCATACTACATAGAAAGGAGTAAAAATAAGCCAAATGCAAACTCTTATTTACATATTATTGCAATTATATGGCAAAATATATTGTCTAAATATATCTTGAAGAAAAAAGATATATTGAAGTATATTTAGTGACTGTCAATAGAGTATAGATAATGTCTGTTTTCTATCTGTCTCTGTGTTCTCTAAATTTTCTTTTAAATATGTTTTTCTTTTTTTTTT
>NW_011889102.1:1450917-1453078 GCF_000151845.1 Pteropus vampyrus | reverse complement strand
CCCAGCTGGGTGAGTCTCATATTTGCCCAAAGAATAGATAAAATTTAATTCATCGGCAATCCATTGTCGGGAAGTGAGATATCTTAGAAAAAATTTGAGGAGTCTTCAAATAGTGACCAAAAATATATATGGGCACCTGGATGCATCTTGTTACTCTCACACAGTCCTCTAACTCAGAAGTACAACTTCAAATACAAATGGGGAGGCACTAATGTGAGGAGGAAAAGAACACTTCCAACGCAGTCCAGAATTCTCTAAGGGAGAAAATAAATACAATGTAGTCAGAGTCTATGATACTGCACCCATTGTAGAAATACAAATAAAATTGTCTATAGAGCTGTCCCATCTTCTACCTGCAACAGCACTATTTTCTATTTGTAAATAGATTGGCGTTAGAATATTCCATTTAGATGAGCACTTCTAGCATGGGTCATGAACTTCAGGTGCTTACAGTGGCTAGTCAGGTCTCATAGATATGTGAACTAGATGGGGAAAAGACACTTATGGGGTGGTACTGCAGTAAATTGGAGAGCATGTGCTTCATCTAAAGGTATACTTTTTAAAATATGTAAAGTACCATGCCTACCCAACATTTCACATCTGTGGGCCAGCTTTGCCTTCCTTTCCTATAGCCAATTTGTGCCCTGCACAGAATGGCCCACAGGAAAACATATCCATCAGCCCATTATTCATGGTTCCAGGTAAGGGCCTTCAGTATTCCCACCAATTCTAGTTTCAGACCCTGAAAATGATTCCCCCTCATTGAGGAACCTAGAATAAAGAGAAGCTGAGACATAGCCCAGTGTGACCAGAGAGATAAGCAGAGTGTGAGCCCTAACCAGGGCAACATACATGGTGAAGGAAATCACACCGAACTCATCAAAGAACTGAATCAGGAGGTATTGGTCTCTTTCTGGTGCCTCCAGATCCTGAGACAAATTGCTCCATGCTGGTGGTTCTCGCTGGAGATGATTTTGCCTCCAGGGGCCATCTGGCAACATCTGTAGATATTTTTTATTGTCACAACTGGCATCTAGTGGGTAAAGGCTAGGGATGCTGCTAAACACCCCTCAATGTACAGGACAGTCCCCATAGCTAAGAGTGTTAACAGTGTGAAATATGGAGTGAGGGGGCTATTTAGATTGAGTGGTTAGGAAAGAGATCTGACGACATGACACTTATAGTGAAATCTGATTGGTCCAGAAAAACAATCTTCCTAGGAAGATCTGGGGGGAGAGCAGGTCAAGAGAGGAAATAGCAGAAGCAAAGCTCTGAGGTGGGAACGAACTTGGTGGGAGAAACAGAAATCAGGCTAGTCCTGCTTCTGCTTGCCTAGTTTGCCATGAAATTTACTGGACATAATATGAACTGAAACACAGAAATTTTAAATTGATAATAGGATATTAGCAATCATCTGGTCTAACCCTCATTCTATAAATGGGGAAACTGAGGCTCGGGGAGTCAAAGAAAGGTCATATAACAAGTGAATGGCAAAGAACTTAGATCTGGCTTCTACTTCTGTACTCTTCTTGGGCATTCTGGTTTAACCATCATTGATTTTTCTTTTTCTATCCTAAAGCCCAAACCACTTAACATCCCTCTAAATAAAACTTACCATATATAAGTACTTCATGTATGTTATTTTAAATGTGCTCCCTATAAAAGCATCCTGCATTATCTATTCATCACCATAATACCCAAAAGGGACTATGAGTATCCCTGCTTTACAAATGGTAACTTGGAGATTCAGTGAGCATCTAGCCCATGTTCATGGATTGGAAATATTAATATTGTCCATACTACCCAAAGTGATCTATAATTTCAGTGCAATTCCTATCAAAATTCCAATGACATTTTTTACAGAAATAAATAAAAAAAGATCCTAAAATTCTGTTGGAACTATGAAAGACTCCGAATAGCCAAAGAAATCTTGAGAAAGAAGAACAAAGTTGAAGCCATCGCACTTCCTAATTTCAAACTATATTATAAAACTATAGTAATCAAAACAGTATGATACTGGCATAAAAACAGACACATAGCCCAATGAAACACAGAGGCCAGAAATAAATCATGCATGTGCACTCAGCTCATCTTTGGCAAGGGCACCAAGAATACTCAATGGGTAAATGATAGTCTTTTTAATAAATGATATTGAGGAAAG
>NW_011889102.1:1444929-1449787 GCF_000151845.1 Pteropus vampyrus | reverse complement strand
ACACAGAGGAAAGGCAGAATAGAGGGCTGGGGAGGGGGTGGGGAGATGAATCCTAAGGACATTGTTTAAATCCCTGTATCCAATGAGGCCCAAAACCAGTATTTCCCTAAACATTTAGGTGTCGTAAACTAGTCATTTCCTTTTCTCTTTTTTAAAATTCAATTTAAGTTGTATGCCTATCTCTTAAAAAACAATTCTATTTAATATCAGGATATTAACGAAACACCTTTATGACTTTAGAAACTTGAGAACAGATGCCAAAGTAAGAGGAGTCACAGAATCTGGCCTCGAGACATTCTCACAGAAGCTCATTCTGACCTGAGAAATGGACTCTACAGGCAATGCTGCCTGCCCCATCCCTGCTTATGTGAAGCAACAAAATTCACTTCTTGAAGCAACCTAATCCACAAACTCAGACACTCTTTCTAATGAGTTGCAATCTTTATCCCACAACCTTTAGCATATGGATTCTGAGTCAGTCCCTTGCAGCCACACAGAACAAGTCTGCTTGCTCTTATTCTTGACAATGCTTCATATATTTGAAGATATCTTTTGTCCATTAGAACAGTTATTCTCACATGCCATGGTTCTAGACCTCTATCATATTGCTCTTACTCCTTGGGGGGGGCAGGTCTCACAGAATACACTCCATTTTATAATGATAATCATTATCATAATAGCCAAGATGTATTAATCATTTACTGTTAGCCAGGCATTGCGCTAAGCAATTTACAGGCCTCATCTCATTTATTCGTCACAAGTCACAACAACCCTATACTAAATGGGTACCGTTATTATCTCCATTTTACAGATAAGAAAACTGAGGTTTAGAATATTAAATAACTTGCGTAGAGTTATGTAAATATTAGGTGCTGAGTCTGGGATTTACATCCTAATCTGACTGAATTCATGCTATATTCACTACTATACAATACTGCTTTTATGGCCTGTAGCAAAGGGCCTGATATTACACATAGGAATTTGGATACTAACTCAACATCACATTGTATTTGTACAGATGGCTACACAATACCAATACAATATCTATGAGAAGAAAACACATTTTATTGTTTTAAGCCCCCATATTTGTAATTTGCTATAGAAGCAGCCATAGCAACTAATACAACTGCTGGGTAGTTTTGGATCTTAATTCTCTAAATCAATGAAAAAATTATACCTCCCAACCTTAAGCCATCAGCAATGTAAATGATCTGGATCACGCCCTCTCTATATACAGTCATGCAACTGCTAAAATGTAGATCATACAAAGGACATTTATGTCATTGTCAGAGTAGGACACTGGTTTCATACTAGAAATTAGTAGACAAAGGGGACTTCCTGGTTTAGTAAGAAAGTTTGGGAAAAAATGGGTTGAAAACATTTGAAAAAGTTTCTTTGCGACAGGACTTCTCAGAGCCTTTAATATGCTAATGGACATTGTAAATCTCTAAGTAGGAATGTGCTCTTCAGTGTTTACCAAGCTAATTTGATTACAATCATCCCATACAACACCCCCATCCCACCCCGAAGTACTTCTAAGGACGGGTGTTGTAAAGCGACAGGAGAAAACATATCTAGCTCAACCACCTCACTGGACTGATTATAACACTGAAATCCAGAGCATCTGTTTTGCCCAAATCCCACTGCTGGTAGTGACACAATCAGGGCCATAACACAGGCCTCCTAATGTTTTATCCAGCATCTCTCCTACTCAACATGTATGACATCTAAAAAGGAAGCACTGAATTTCATCTTTAAAATAAAGGGAGGAGAGTTCTCCGAAGATGACTTTATTGAAGGGATACATTTTCTGCAGTGAGTTAACAGCTCATAGAATATGGCAATGAGATATGCAGAAGGTGGACTTTTCCTGTCTTTTGTTATTGGCATTGACCCTGAAGGCCCTCTGTCCTCCCCCAGAAGCTTAAGAGACTTAGATCAAGGGCAGATTTTGAAATTGAATTTATTCAGATTAAGCAAAACCTTCAGTGAAAGGATTTACTCCCCACAAGCTGTTGCCAAGTTGGGGCTATCTGGGCCAGGCTCACTTTTCTGTGCTACAATGGACTTGTTCCCAAGTTGCTGGCAGCTCCCAGGCAGCCATTTTCCTGAGACATTAAACATTCAGAGCTTCCTCAGCCTCCTGGATCCTCTTCTATTTCTCCAACATTTTTAGACTGACTCCTGGTAGGCTGCAGATTTCTTAACCATTGCACAAGGAGACAATCCTAGAGAAAGTAGCCAGAGATGCAGAGTCTAGAAACATGCTCCATCCTTGGTTAGCATTTAACAGGTCACAATGAAATCGTTCCTGGCAAAGAGGATATTTTGCTGAGAAAACAATTTAGAGGAGGGTGGTTGGGAATCCACGGTTACAAGTAGTTGTTTGTTTGGGGATTTTCCTTGTAGTGCAGTATCTTTCTGGTTTACTAAATGCTAATTTTACTTCCCAAGTTGGAAAAGTTGCCACTGATTTTGAGGGGTCTGGATGTGGCAGAGATAACAGCCATAGAAACATCTCTTAAAGTGGCGTTCTATTTCCAGGATATAACATTACCACCCTCTGCCTTTAAGACTGAGTTTCTCTAAGCATTTGAAAGGGACAAGTGTCCAGTTTTTCTCTCTAATGTTCATATTTTTAAATTAGCTTTTACTGCTTTTCCCCCTTATTTTAAAAAAGTAATATATACTTCTTTTAGAAATGTTAGAAATACAAGAAAAGTCTAAGGAAGAATATAAAAAATCTTCTGTAATCTCAGCATAAAAAGGTAAAGGTCATTAAAATGTTAGGCTCCAAGTCCTTTTACAGTCATTTTTAAATACCTTAATAAGATGCTAATGAGAACAAACTTTGAGGTTAGTCCTTCAAATGCCCAAGAGATGGAAGGTAGCCTGTGTGGTTCAGCTCTGTATCAAGCACAAAGAAAATCATCACCTATAATTTAATGAGCTTCTATTAAAACAAAAAGCTTAGCTTATCGTGCTGGATGGGGTCTGAGAACCCCACTGAACAGGTGAGAAAACTGAGCACCAGTGAGTAACTGGCTTCCTCATATCACCCTCATCTCAGTGGTAGAGCAGGGAACCACAAAAAACTTCTGTTACAGTGTTCTTTTCCTCACTATACCAGCTGTTTTTCTATAGAAAGTATTATAGTTATAAAATTCAAGTTGAGTAAGACCATTTGGCTATGCCAAACCTCAAAGCATGAGGAATTTTTATGCACTAATTATTTAGTATTATGGAGAAGGAAATAATCTCCACATAAATACAAATTTCCAAACTACGAGAGGTCAGCTATTTAAGTACAAAGACTTTTATCTGAATTATAGCCAATTTTAGTGGCAATTATTCTAAATATGCCTTTTTAAAGACAGTTACATTTAATCTTTTCTTGATGACCTTAAGTCATGAGCATCAGTTTTTATTCTATGTTGTAATACAGTGAGACCTTTTCGGATTGGTAAATTGTAAACCTCTGAATGGCTCCAGACTGCTAAGCTTTTATAGTTTTATGTTTGCTTTATATGGATTTTCTGTCTCCCCATTCACAATCAAGCTGTCAGCTATTATTTCTTGCTGCTCCCAGTATGTCTGAGATTCTCTCCTCATTTGTTCCCCATCTGCTATGCTACTTCTAATCTGTTACGTGCTGCAGAAGCAGATATTCATGTTTGTTACAAGTATTTGTAATGTAAGAGTAAATGGGCTCTGAGTGAGTACTGAAGGGCTCTCTCAGTTATTTAAGTTAGTGAGCAGAGTTAGCGACATATAGTTCGATTGCTCCGAAGCTGTTTTAAGCTTGTTTTCCCTGTAGATTGAAAAATAAATAACGTCCAAATAAATGATACTGCATAGTACTTTTTAAAAAAATAGATATAAACAAGCATGAAGAATTCAGACATCCCTTGCTTATTTATGCACGTCTTTCCTTGAGAAGAGATCCACATCTCTAAGCAACAGAGTGGGTCTTGGGTGCTTTATGTTATTTCTTTCATTTCTTTAAAACTTCTAAAATAACTTTCCAACATAAAATTGTTTTTTTTTCTAAACTGAAGTGGAGATCAAATGGCAGCACAGCCTCGGCATCACTCATAGGGCCCAAGTACAGAGCACAGATCTTTGACATCAGCGGCCGCTATCCCCTCCCCTGAAGTACAAAAGCTGCCAGCGTTTTCACCTATTCACTTGTTGCTTGGACATTTTTGAAAAAATTAGCTTTCCACAGCATAACTATGACCCTGCAAATTAAAACAGATTTTTTCTTCATTCAAATTTTAAAATTCTTTTAATTGATCAGTAAGACTGATTTTCCTACTCTGTCACAATATTTTCTCCTAGATTCTAGATTTCTAAAAATACATGTGCCAAGACTAAACGAGAAAATGAGGTAAACTAGTAAATAGCTAACCTCCAAGTTCACATGATACTGAAATAATTTTTAAAGCTACCATTAGAAATGGTGCTGTAGGAGCAGCATGGCCTGTAAAAGCCAAGCGATTTGCAAAATTATGCCAAGACAAGGAGTTACTCAATGCAAACACCTGCTTGGGAGTGATTACCAAATTATCCACAGGGTAACTATGACCCTGCCAGCTGAACTTTCCTTTGCCCTGCAACTCCACGGTCGTTTGTATTTACCAGGAGACACTCACAAACCCACCGCACTCTGCTAAACCAAATGGCCAAAGTAAACAGCTCATATTGGAGTTAATGAGGGATTGCAATAACAACAGCCCAGCAACATTTGAGTGGTGCATTAACAGCCTGCAAAGGACTTCCACACACAGGGTCTCACTTACAGTTTGAAATCACTGCACACTAAGGCTATTTCCTGGGAAAGTCCCCAGCAATAGGT
>NW_011889102.1:1421652-1443599 GCF_000151845.1 Pteropus vampyrus | reverse complement strand
TGGAGAAGGAAATAATCTCCACATAAATACAAATTTCCAAACTACGAGAGGTCAGCTATTTAAGTACAAAGACTTTTATCTGAATTATAGCCAATTTTAGTGGAAATTATTCTAAATATGCCTTTTTAAAGACAGTTACATTTAATCTTTTCTTGATGACCTTAAGTCATGAGCATCAGTTTTTATTCTATGTTGTAATACAGTGAGACCTTTTCGGATTGGTAAATTGTAAACCTCTGAATGGCTCCAGACTGCTAAGCTTTTATAGTTTTATGTTTGCTTTATATGGATTTTCTGTCTCCCCATTCACAATCAAGCTGTCAGCTATTATTTCTTGCTGCTCCCAGTATGTCTGAGATTCTCTCCTCATTTGTTCCCCATCTGCTATGCTACTTCTAATCTGTTACGTGCTGCAGAAGCAGATATTCATGTTTGTTACAAGTATTTGTAATGTAAGAGTAAATGGGCTCTGAGTGAGTACTGAAGGGCTCTCTCAGTTATTTAAGTTAGTGAGCAGAGTTAGCGACATATAGTTCGATTGCTCCGAAGCTGTTTTAAGCTTGTTTTCCCTGTAGATTGAAAAATAAATAACGTCCAAATAAATGATACTGCATAGTACTTTTTAAAAAAATAGATATAAACAAGCATGAAGAATTCAGACATCCCTTGCTTATTTATGCACGTCTTTCCTTGAGAAGAGATCCACATCTCTAAGCAACAGAGTGGGTCTTGGGTGCTTTATGTTATTTCTTTCATTTCTTTAAAACTTCTAAAATAACTTTCCAACATAAAATTGTTTTTTTTTCTAAACTGAAGTGGAGATCAAATGGCAGCACAGCCTCGGCATCACTCATAGGGCCCAAGTACAGAGCACAGATCTTTGACATCAGCGGCCGCTATCCCCTCCCCTGAAGTACAAAAGCTGCCAGCGTTTTCACCTATTCACTTGTTGCTTGGACATTTTTGAAAAAATTAGCTTTCCACAGCATAACTATGACCCTGCAAATTAAAACAGATTTTTTCTTCATTCAAATTTTAAAATTCTTTTAATTGATCAGTAAGACTGATTTTCCTACTCTGTCACAATATTTTCTCCTAGATTCTAGATTTCTAAAAATACATGTGCCAAGACTAAACGAGAAAATGAGGTAAACTAGTAAATAGCTAACCTCCAAGTTCACATGATACTGAAATAATTTTTAAAGCTACCATTAGAAATGGTGCTGTAGGAGCAGCATGGCCTGTAAAAGCCAAGCGATTTGCAAAATTATGCCAAGACAAGGAGTTACTCAATGCAAACACCTGCTTGGGAGTGATTATCAAATTATCCACAGGGTAACTATGACCCTGCCAGCTGAACTTTCCTTTGCCCTGCAACTCCACGGTCGTTTGTATTTACCAGGAGACACTCACAAACCCACCGCACTCTGCTAAACCAAATGGCCAAAGTAAACAGCTCATATTGGAGTTAATGAGGGATTGCAATAACAACAGCCCAGCAACATTTGAGTGGTGCATTAACAGCCTGCAAAGGACTTCCACACACAGGGTCTCACTTACAGTTTGAAATCACTGCACACTAAGGCTATTTCCTGGGAAAGTCCCCAGCAATAGGTTTTCCCAAACAATGTGCAAAACTGTAAAAATAAACTGAGGTGAATATGTAACCCTAAGCTTCCCTTCTACTTAGATGCTCCCCTCACCTCCCACTGCCACCAACCACCACCCACCACCACCTTTCTTTCCAGCTGTCAGTTTTTAAAGTGTATGTTTTAATTTTCCACGGTTGACTACGTCCAAAGCTGTTTTAAGGGGCATGGGATTCTATTCTTCTCTAAAACCTATATGCAGCCATGGATTACCACAGCTGGCTCTGGTAACATTTGCAAATTTTAACTTACTATCTAAGACTACTCTGAAGGCTACTGTGAGTGACATTAGGCCTGTTTTTGGTAAGAAAGGCTCGCGTTGTAATGTAGACCATCTTAAATGGTCTTTTTGTGATCATGGTCTCTACCCTTAAACAAATGCAGGGCATATTTTCCCTGAAGGGTGTCCCAAGGAGAGCTTGGGAAGAAATCGTCATTATCAAGGCAGTTCACCCAGACACACAGACTCGCTTGTTACCGTATTTAAAGAAGTGGCCACAAAAGAAATAGTCATTGGATTTACAATAGGGGAAACCTAGTATGCATTTCCAAGGAATCACATTTTGGGGAGAATTACAGAATAATTACACATATGCTTAGATCACGAGCATTCAATGAAGCGGACAGTATTTTGAGGATTTAAGATGTTGGTGTTGTGGTCGTCTCTAAGAAACCGAGATAATTCAGACATTCAAATGCAAAACCGCACCATTTGGAGAGTGTAATGCGGTCTGTTCTGGTCACTGTTACAAATTCGGAAAGGATTCCCTGGCTGCAGACATTAGAGCCACTTAATACTTAAATCTGTTTCCAAATGTAAAGCATAGAACAAAAGTGCTGGGCATTAATGAAACGTATCCTAACACTGGTGTGCTGACATATTTCATTAAAGTGTCACTTTGGGAGAGTAAAAAATAATGACAAGAGCTTTGCTGTGTGTAACTTGATAAGGTCCTCAGATGAAATATCATTAACTAATAACACATTAAACACCCATTTTAACACTATCAGGGTTATTAGATTGTGCCGAAATTAATTTTCATGCCTAGGATGTTATCTATAAGCAATTACTATAAATGAATCTCTTTTATAGGTCTAAATACTGATTGTTTATTCATGTTACTTTTATTTTAACTGTCAGGAAATCAAGTATTATTGGAAGTTATTGCCATTACTTTAAGAAAAAAACTTGAAATATCAAATATCTTGTTTACTTATAAGGCCATCCATTTGTTATCCCCTGAAGGAATGTATTGTCTGCATTTTAAAAAACATACACTTTTACCATTTCTGTTGGGTGACTGGCATAATACTTTTTCTATTGAACTCTAAAAAGTTAAAGTGTTCTTCTAAGCTCAAAGTAGTTGCTCTTTCTAAATTTAAAAAAATGGATAAAAATAAGAATTCAACAAATGTAGACCAAAAACTCAGCATTTTATGGGTTTGAAAAAATTTCCAAATGTTCTAACTTAAAGCTAAGTAGTTTTCTATTTAGGCATAATTTCCCTGTGTAAATATTATTTGTAATTTGTATTTTCAGTAGACTTTCAACCCCTCCTAAGATCTTCTTTGCAAAATATCAAAACGAGAACTTTGCAACTTTGGCGGCCACCTCAATATTCTTAAACAACAGATTATGTAAGGTGTTTTCCAATAGTTACACATCTGTTTGCTTTTGAGCAGAAGTGTCATTCTATAAAATGTGAGGCAAGAAATTCTCCAGAGCAGGGCCTATGCCAAATATTGGGTTGCAAAGTAACACAAAACAGAAGAGATAAAGTAGAGAAATTAGCTTAACGCAAAACAAGAGAACAGCACAAGAAACTTGGAGCTGGCAATCTCACAATGTGAAAGGTTAATCACAAGATTTAAAATCTAATCTTGCTTCCAAAGGCAGCTCATGTAATTGCATACATTGTAAAGGGACATGAGAACAGTGGGAACAGGAAAAAAAATTTTAAACAAGTGGGCTTGATATAAGCCATAAATTTAATACAGAGAAAGGCAAAAAATTATCAGGAGCAGGCACAGACCTCAGTAAAGGGTCAGCGGGGAACTGAGACAGTAGAAGTGGCCACAAATAGCCACTGATAAAGAAAAGAGAATTTTAATTTTGGATAAACATGTATTCCAATGGGATACTCCCTAAAGACCCTTCTGATTAAATTTAATTCATTCTTGTTGCCTAACAAATATTTCTAGAGGTCTACCATGTGCTGATACTGTGTGACTATGAAGATATAT
The DNA here is from genome assembly GCF_000151845.1 of Pteropus vampyrus. Lineage (NCBI taxonomy): Eukaryota > Metazoa > Chordata > Mammalia > Chiroptera > Pteropodidae > Pteropus > Pteropus vampyrus. Next base: position 1,439,706 of record NW_011889102.1, on the reverse strand, counting down.
CTGATGCCAGAGGAAGAAAGTCATAGCTCCCTAGAGCACAAGGCAGAAAGAACTCAATGAGAGTTGAGAGGGGCGAGAAATTGCTCCATAAAGGGGATGGCATTTAAACTCTGCCTAGAAGAATAAGCAGGAATTGGCCATATGTGAGAATGGGAAGGCACACGTAGCAATGGGGAAAGCATGGAGTATGTGCAGAAGGCAGAGACGACTTCGATTCGACTAGACGTGAATGCAGTCCACCTATACAGGAGCAGTGTGGGCCAGAAAGGGAGATGGGGTTGACATCGTAGGATCTGGATGAGTTTGACTTAATTCTATGAAAAGTGTGAAACCAGTGGAACTTTTGGATCCCAGGAATGGTTATGATGCTAAAGGTGTTGGGGAAGATTAATTTGTGTACAAGGCAGCCTAGAAGAGGAAGAAGAAAACATGATCTCAGCAAAATGTAATTCAGGACAGCTAAAAAGTAAAGGTTGGTGATCTTGGGCTAATATGTACTGAAAGCATATTTATAAGTTTTGTGCTTCTAAATTTCAAGACTGCCACTTCTTGCTAATAGGAAAAGCAGGAAGAGGCGCTACTGAAGAACATGCAGTTTACCAAAGGACAGGGGACGACCCCAGCCAGAGGGTGCCACTCAGACCACATTCCCTGGTTTTCCAGAAGAGAGGTGCACGATCTCTGGGTTCATGTTAAATGCCAGGGGCTGGAGAGATAATAACTACCCACAAGGGTGTATGTAATTCCCCATCACAGCAGGAATTTGGGTACATCGCAGGCCCAACCATGACATACAACTGCCAGCCAACCCACAAGCAGCTCCTGTTGCCCAGGGGTGTGCTAACCAGGATAAAAACAACCTCATTACCATGGGGAAACAGGAACAGGCCTCATCACATCAGCAAACACATTCAGAGGCCCTTGGGAATAACTGTATGGCATTAGGGTTTGGGGAGGCCTTACAAAAAAGGATAATGTACCAGGGAGTAAAAAAATATTCTGGTTTGTATTCATAGAGGCATTGCTTTATCTGTCATATTTATATAGTATTTTATACTTTTCAAGGTGATTTTAAATATGATATTATTTCATTTCCCCCAATAATCCCATTATTTTTGTTTTACAGGAAGAGTTACAGAAACCCAGAGAGGTTTTGTAGCTTTGCCTTAGACTTCACAGCTGCTTGATAGCGGCGTGAGCACCCAAAATCCAGTCTCTTGATTTCTCCTCCACTTCATCACCTGGCCTCCTCCTACTTATAATCAACAAATATTTATCGAGCATCTATTCCATAGAAGGCATGCTTCTAAGTCTGAAGAAAGCCTCAGGTTTTCCCGGGAGTTTTAACAGGAAAATCCTAGCAGGATTTTAGGTGCCAAATGAAAACCTAGTTTATCTTCCCTGCACAGAGCCCCCTGGCGGCAGATAAAATAAGAGTTTCTAGGTAGGGCGTCCTGAGAAGTTTTTAAGATCCAGACATCTTGAGAAAGTTTTAGAATCTGATTTTATGGGAAGATGAGAACATTGAAACATAGAAAAACTTTTTGAGAAGGGCTCACCTAATCCAGTGCTCTCACTTGCCATATTAAGAAATTGATGATCAGAGAGGTCAAGCAATGTGCTTATGGCAGCACAGCATCCTAGGCTCGTGCTCCTCTCCAATGAGAAAGTCACCCCTCAGCATCTTCCTCATTCTCCTTTCTCTTGTGGATTAACATTCATGCCACATAGGCAAAGTCCTCTTTGGGAAGTAGGACATAGAAAGAATAAGCTCCTGGTATTTGCAAATATAATTATACAGATGGATGGACACCTCCTGGCTCCTGCTCTGAATGGTTATGTGACCGTGTGACTTTATCTCCATCATTCATCCTCCTCTGAGCTTCAGTTTCCTCATTATAAACTAGAAAAATAAATAGCTCCTACCTCACCGGATTGTTTTAAGGGTTAAATGAAATAATGCAAGTGACACATTTAGCACAAGCTTGACATGTAGTAAACACTTGAAATGTGGCAGTTGTTATTATGCTTAATCAGTCACCTCCACCTTGGTGTATCCAGAGCCTTTAGCCCTAAATCTTTCATCTATATATCAGGAAAAATATTTTTTTTTTTTTCAGAGGAAGTGAGTGTTTTTAAAGATGGTCTCTTCTTAAAGCAGAAAATGGTTATCACATAACCTCTGAGACAGAATCTCAGTGTACCCAGGAAGCCTGGTTCTTCTTCCAGGGTTAATCAGGTTAGTCCTCCCCAGGGCAATGCCAAAGAAATTCACCTCCTGCCACTCTTCTGAATGCAACTTCAGCCCAGTGGGGGATTAGGGAAGAAAGGCTAATATTTTACATATCCCTCTACCTGCTCCCTAGCACCCCTCCTAAGTTTCTCAGTTAAGAGGCATTGTCAGTACCTCCCATTCTCAGTTGTAAAATGGAAATGAATAAATACCTGGCCCCTCCTAGTCCACATACTTGTTCCGAGGATCGAATGAGATCTAGTATGTGAGAGTGCTCTGAAGCATGAAAGGCTCCAAGAGTGGACCCTATCATCAAGAACATTGTTGGTAAGTCATAAGTTCCTATTTCAACTCATTTATTGTGTGCCTAGTGTGTGTACACACAAGAAATAAGATGGCCATGGTCCCTGCTCACTCGTACTTTATAGTCTATGTTTGTTGGGTTTACTATTTTTGTTACTATTAAGTTCAAAATAATTATAACCTATATGGTATATAAGAATAAAATAATATTAACAATAGTTATCAGTAGAATGTCTACTGTAAATTAGATGTTTAACTTATAAACAATAATAGCTACTTTGTTTGAATGCCTGGATAGCATGCAAATATGTAATCAACTCACAAGAAGCCAACAGGTAGGTATTTATAGAGAAAGGCTTTGAAGCTGAAATAGGTAGTGTAATTTGCTAAAGGCCTTATTTCAAATAATTGGCACAGCCCCGTTCTAGAAGCTAAATCCAACATCCTTTTCATTATGCCACTAACATATACCATTAAAGATTTTTGTCTTTATATCACTTGGGACTGTTTTATGAAGTAATTCTGAATTTTACATGTGAAAAATTTAACATAACATCACCTGATTGGCACTTCACTCAGTCTATAATTTTGTATTCCTTCAAAGACTCATATTTTTTGAAATGCAGTAGGAAAAACAAGATTCTCTCAAAATAATAAAATTACTGGGAAGATTTCAAGATTATTTGGCGAATTAAATCAAAGAATTGTGCCAAGCATTTGTTCTTATAATAAATGCTGGCCCCGAATTTCTGTTCTGCAGCCAGAAGTAATTGAGTTCACCTCAACAGTAGACATTTAAAAGAATATTTGCTATATTTATGTTTAGAATCTCAGGTGCCTGTACTACTTAAAACAGAACATGACCCGCTTGTGTCCACGTAATTATTAAGAGCACTCTCTTTTACTCTCAAAAGGGTCCAGGTTTGCACATTAAATTATATGACCATTCTACCAATAAATCATGGCAATAAAGAAAATTGCCCGTCTTCTTAGAAATTAAAAAATGGTAGGATATTAGACTAGCTCTCTTATCATAAACTGCCAAAAAAACTGATATGAAATATATGAAACAACTATTTTCACACATTGGACAGTAGTCAGTTACTGTGAGGTAAGCATGTGATTGTCTCGAATTTCTTTCACAGGCATATTCAAAACCTCAGTGCAGGCATGAAGAATCCAAGTAGAGTAAAGAGGTCTCACTGAACAGAGGAGAAAGAGGTCAGATTTCAGAGAGGATGAGATAACCAGAATTTGTGGGGGAAAGTACTGGAAAAAAGAAATCTGGACAGTGAAAGAGCTCTATAAATCTTCATGGGGCCCCATGAGACTCTGACTGACTATTAAACTGCACATGCATAAGGCAAGACTCCACAGTCCAGGCAAAGAGCTGATGTGCTTTAACCTGAGCAGCTACAGGAGCTTGCACAGGACTGGGTGACATCAAGTTCTTCAGAGTGGTGAGAACTGACAATATCAAGGACATTTGATAGAGACTCTAGAGAGACCACGCCTTAAAAGTAGAGCAAAATTAGCCTAAGGGTAAAGGTTTGCCTAGTCTCGCCCTAATAAAGCCTTTTTTAAAAAGCCTACATCGCCACAAACACGTAAGTAATGTGTTGTGCTGCGACATTACGACGGCCATGTCATTAGGTGATAGGAATTTTTCGGCTCCCTCATAATTTTATGGGACCAATGTCATATCTCTGGTCTGTCATTGACAGCAGCGTTAGGTGGTGTATGACTGTAATGTCTGCCATGGGCATCAACATGAAGGAACAAGAAAGCAAAAGCATGTTATACTCAGAGACATGTGCAAGCCAACTTGAGACACACCGTTATTTTTGATGAAGTCTTTACGCCTTGTCTTCAAGTGAAAACTGGAGCCATGAAATTCCTGTTTTGTTAATGCTATGATATGGTAATGCCAAGCATTCATGACCATAGGCATGGAAAATTGATGAAATTACAGTCTGTTCAGGGAAATAATATGGTGATGAGAGAAAAAAATCTTTGCCTGTGTCATGATCCTGGTGGCAGTGTTTTAAAACAGGTGAACATTTTATTCCTCATCTGCTGGAAAATATCCCTTGGTATAATATGCCAAGTAGAAGCTTAGGGAGAAAGGTCAAAGGGAAAAAAAGAATGACACAAATAATTGAGATATTTTTAAGGGCATGTAAGTCAGTGAGCATTTCATTAGTATCATTTCAGCAATTTTCTGCTCTTAAAGAAGTAGCCAAATTGAAATCATATTCTCCTACTTAATGAGTAAAAGAATGTGATTATGTTGCCATAACATTACGATTTGAGATGGTCATGTGACAGGCATGAAGAAAGAGTTAAGGAATCTAAGTAAAATTAACATGGTTCTTTCTCATGAATGCTTTTCAGCAGAATATATTTAAAAACTAACCTCTTTACGAGCTAATAACAGCTACAACTTATTGTTCAGAGTAATGCATTTCTAGCACATGCTATACTGAAGTCTCAATTGAAAAAAGTATTGCTATAGCTAACCATAGAGCACTCAGCTTCCATCTTAGGTACCATCTCCCAAGGTTCAAGCCTACATGATTGTATTAGTTAGTTATTGTTTAACAAATCAACCTAAAACCTTGTGGTTTAAACAACAGCCACTTATCAATTCACATGAATTATGCTGATCTGGCTGAGAGGTGGCTGATCTCAGCTAGGCTCGCTCATATGGTCAGCTGGTATGTTGACTGTGGGCTGGCTAGTCTATCATGACTTTGCCTGGCATGACTTAGCTCTGCTTTCACATGCTGGCTCATCCTCCAGCAGGCCAGTTCAAGTTTGTTTTCATGGCAGAGCAAAGTTCCAAGAGAAAGTGTAAAAGCAGTCAAGGCCTCTTGCGGTCTAGACTCATAGTCCCTTTACTGCATTTCATTGGCCCAAAATGAGATATAAGGTCAGCCCAGAGTCAAAGGGTAGGGAAAAAGAGTCCATTTCTGGAGGGAAGGATCTGAAAAATAACATAGCCAAGGGGAAAAATGGAAGCCAGTATAATTACTAGTTGAAAATGGATTGCCCCCAGTTTACAAACAGATTGGGATACAAAAGTATACTGGTACTCCATTGTTTGACTCTTAGGATACATATTCCTAAGGTAAGAAATGTTAGGTTAGGTTCCCAAGTTAATCAATGAGTATTATTTCATGAAGTTGAAGAATCAACTATGTATTGGCAATGTAAACTAAATAAGGTAGTTGCTAGGAAAATAACAACAAAGAGGAAATCAACAGGATTAAATCAGAAATTACCCTTTTATTCTTTAGATAAAAGTGACTTACAAAAGCAAGTTTTTTCCTTTTTAACTGTTAATGTTTTATTTTAGAAATAGAGAATCAATCAAAAATTCTGGAACATTCCCAATTATTACATAATTATTATGAAAAATATTTTGTTATGTAAAGGATGGAGTGTTAAAAAATGATCTACTCTGGGTGTCAAGCACAGTAGGTGTGCCACCACTTGAAATACTGATCCATGTATGTACTTCCAAATTTCCAACTCTAGTCTAGATCTCTCTTAAGAGCTCTGAATTAATATATCACAGTGGCTACTTGATGAGTCCTACAGAACGCTCAAAACAAGTCTTCTAAATGAACATACTGATTTTCCCCCACTCTGCCCAAGCCTGTGCCTCCTCCAAGGCTTTTCAGTAAATGACACCATCATTATCTATCCAGTTACTAAAGCCGAATTCCAGGGAACACTGTTGATACTTCCCCTTCCTCACATTCCATATGGAAGTAATCCCCATGAGATTTCCACTAGTATCTCCTTAGTGCAAACCACTAGTGCCAAAAGCCTCCCACCTCCCAGCATTTGTACCCATCTCTCCAATCCATGCCTCCCGTGTAGCCCCTGGACCAGGTGATGTTGACTCCTCTCGAAATCTTTCAATGACTTCCCAATGCTGAGCATCATTACCATGGCCTGTGAGCCTCTGTGTTTGCTGCCCAACAATGTATCAGAACACTTTCATCCTCACTTACTCTCTGCTATCTACAGAGGGCTTGTTTCTGATTCTCAACATCACCCATACCCCTAGCCCTGCCAATCTTTTCCCCAACTCAGAGCCTTTGTACTTGCCCTCTCCTTGTCCCACAGGAGCCTGGAAGGCCTTTACCCCAGCTCTTGCAAGAGCTCATTCACTGTCATCCTTCAACTTGTTTAAATGTCACTTCTTCAGAGTAGCCTTCCTCAACTCTGTTTATACCCATTATCCACTTTATAATTATAGTGTTTATTTGGCTCCTGTTTATCTCCCTCATTAGAATGTAAGCTCCAAGAGACCAGGTCCTCTTGCTGACCACTGTTTCTCTGATGTCTAGCACAGTGTGGACACACAATGGGCACATAGAGAATGAATTAATAAACTCTCTTTTTCTGCTCTGCATCTCTATGATTGCTGCAGAAGCTGCCATGCTCTTATGTGACACATCCCCACTGGCCCAGGACAATACACCTGGCTTCCATTGCAACACCAAGCTTTTGCCTTAAGATTTTGGAACTGGGATTGAGAGAGAGTTATTCAGTCTCTCTCAGGTAGATAAAGATGAGCCATAAAAACTCAGGGGTTATCAATGACTTTGTTTTCCACCACATGAGTCAGAAAAAAAAAAAAAAGAGAGAACAAATTGGCAGAGAGGTAAAAAAGCAGATGCACATAGAACAGAAAATCAGGAGACAGAGCATCCTAATGGTGTTCCTGTGCCTGGTCCCAGTCACATGGATAAAAGATGGCTATAAATTACGGTGCCCATCAGGTGAGCAGGTCCAGAAGGTAATGTCAAGTAAGTGAACATAAGACAATGTCACTGTGAAAAAAGACTTTGACAATATAAACTGGCATTATAAAAGGACAGTAAGAAGATGAAGTAAATGACCAAAGGAGTCACTAGGAAGAGTCCAGTATGGTTCAGGCAGATGGTAGCAGCAAGTGAGGAGCAGACAGAGAGGGCAGGGTTATAGCTTGTGCTCTTTGGTAGACTAGGTGCAACAACGATGAGACAAGGTGATCTTAAAGACATTCATCCATCAGACACTCAACCAGAGTCTACCATGTGCAGGGTATTGGCGTGGCCTGTGCCTTTGGTTCAATATACAGTCTGCGCACTGAACAAAGGGTAGTGGGAGTGGTGGTCTAAAACCCAGGCCAAGCTCTGCTTGCCAACTGTGAGCTTGTGGGGACTATAACTGCTCAGAGGGGGTTCCTGTTTAAAGTTCACACAAAAATCAGCAGTGGCCCTGCTGAGGCTCTAAGCTTCTCAAGAATGATCAAGCACAGCTCTTATCTCCAGGCTAAATCCACTCATTGTCACATTACGAACAGTGATCTTCAGGTAGGAGACATTTGAGCTAAATCTTAAATGATTTCAGGCAGAAAAACAGGAAGGCTAAGCATTTTGAGCCAGGGAACAGCATATGCAAAAGCATGGCATGCAGTGGTTCATGTCAGGCACTGCGAGCAAGTCAGAAAAGCTAGAGAAGTGGATGCAGAGAAGAAATGGGTGGGAAGGATGCTGGAGAGGGAAGATGCCATCAAGAAAAGCCCAGTATTCTACACTAAGGAGTTCGGTCTTTGCCCTCTAGTCTATAGAGCTGCAGAAGGGATTTAAGCCAGAGAGTGACCTGGATGGGGATGGTGGATGGACTGGACAAGATCGGGCCTGGAAGCACAGAGACTGGTTAGGATGCTGGTGTAACAGATCAGGAGATGGCTGGTGAGGGCCTAAACCAAAGCAGTTGAAAGGAGGAAAGAGATCGAGTGACATTTGAGGAGTACAGATAGAGATGATTTGAAGACAATAGGTCCCGGTTTGCCCAAGACAATCTCAGTTTACATCTATTGTCCAGACTTAACTATTAATAGTATCCCCTTGCACTTATAAAAATTTCCTGATTTGAGTGATAAATTACATGCTTATCCTAGGTGTAGGGCACAAAGAGGAGAGAAGAGTCTAGGATGTCTTTTGGGATCTGGCTTGGACAGGCCAAAGCTGCATGGTTCTAGTTACTAGTAAAAAGAACACAGAAGAAGCAGTTGGGGCCAGAAGATAACAAGCTTATTGCATATTAGCTTTAAGGTACTCACAGAACATTTAAACAAAATTACTAAGTAAATGGATCAAAATATTCTAAAATATAATACACAGAATGTTGTAACTCAAAAGAATGTACGAGACTTTGAGACCATCTGTCATTGTTATATAATTCTTTCCCCTAAAATTTTCCTCCAATCTTATAATGTATGAAGTTTTACATGAGAGACTCAAAATCACTGATAGAAAGTTGAGCAGTACCTCCACGACACACAGAGAGCAAAACCAGTAGATGTTCTGTTGACACTGACAAAGAACTTTGGTTTGTGCTACCAAACCCCTTCCCGATGAAAATCTTCCTGCCTTGGCTAGGAACATTTTACTGAAATGTCAGTATCCTCAGGCTCTCAGAGAACCGATTTAGTCAATAAAGGAACTTCTAATTTTTCATCTAGTCATTTGAAGCCAAAGCATTCCAAAACATAAAGTAGAAATGTTCACAGGCCTCAAATGAAAACCACTTTCCACATTCTGGATTTAAAATTGAGGAAAATAAGATAAGATAAACTGAGAACTAATTTCTCTCATGACCTCCACCACACTCTCTATGGCTTCTTAAAATTTAGCATGCTTCCTTAACCAGCCTGCACTTCTAAAAGACACACACATACAAACACACACACATCACTGATACACTGATACGCTGATACTTGGGCTGAACTTCAGAAAGAAACAATTTGTCACAGCAACAGCTGAAACAAGAAGTGTCAGCAAGATTGATTAGACTTTTTATTACAGGCTCCAGCGCCCATCAGAAACATGATGACTGTGCCTTCTCCTTACAGCATGGGCTGGGGAGCAATAACCAGACAGAACCTGATGGCCATGCAAGCTAACAGCAGCACTCACTCTTGCCTGGGCCATTGGAGACAGCCCAGCCCAGCCGACCATGTCTCTTTCTAACATGACCACCTTACCCATCTCACCCTATTTAACCAGCTTTGCTAGGCTCTGTTTATGCCTGTACAATCTAAACGTCATGCAGCAGTACTATCAAAATTGATTAAAGAGACCCACCAAAGAACAGTTTTGCTCAAAGAAATGTTTTTTGAAATCCAGTAGTGCACCCTCAACGAGGAGGGCATAGAGTCCTAAAGATTGTACCCATTTCCCTCTTGTCTTTGATTGATTGAGGTGTAGAGAGGAAAGAAACCAGAGGAGGAGGATGAGAAAGGCCTGATATAGCAGAGTGGAAGGCACAGAAGCTTGGGAACACTTATTACAGACGCTCTGCTACTGATAAGCTGTGTGACCACAAGCAAGTCCCTTCAATGTTCTGATTCCTGGTTTCCAAGCCAGAAGTCTGCCTGCAATCCTTCCTCTCTTCATTCTTCAATCACCCCAATTTCCAAATATATCTTTAACATCTACCTGTCTTGGTTTAAGCTTCTGTTTGTCACTCTCCAGCTTAAAATCACTCATTGGCTTCCCAGTGATTACACGATAAAGACCCACCTCCATACTTTTGCATACAGCCTTTTAGGATCTCATCTCTATAATGGAAATAGAGAAAAGATGGCAAAACCAGTTGGATTTTCTTAGCATTGATCTTTCTCCTGGATTATCCCACATCTGACTCCACAACCTTTGGATGCTATGGTCCATGTGCATGGCTGGATCATGCCCATCATTTAGTACCAAAATGCCCACTTATACTCCCCCCGCCACCTTTTGGCCTCACAGTCCCTTTACAATCTTAAAAACTACTGAGAACTACAAAGAGATTTTCTTTATGTGCATTATATCTCTTCTAATAGAGTTATTACTAATAACTCTTCTAATAGAGTTATTACTCTATTAGAAATTAAAACTGAAAAATTTAAAAAATATTGGTACATTCAATAGTCCAAAAACTATAACTTGTTAACAGAAATAACATAGTTGGATAAAAAGAGCTGTATTCCCAAAACAAAAAATAAGGGAGAAGAGTAATATTGTTTTGCATTTTTGCAAATCTCTTTTAATGCCTGGCTTAATAGAAGACAGCTGGCTTGTCATAGCTCTGCACTGAATCTGTGGCAATATCACATGTAGTGTAGCCTCTGGAAAATTTTACTATACACTCGTGAGAGAATAATAGTGAACAAACCAAATAGCATCTTAGTATTATTATGAAAATAATTTTGAATCCCTGAGAGACTCCCGAAAGACCCTAGGAGTTTCAAGATCACATTTTCAGAACCTCTGTTCTAGTCTGAGTTGGACGAATTCAATTTCTTAAGATCAAGGACCATGGCAAAAAAATAGAGCCGATGGATAACACACAGACATTGAACCAGGTCAACCTGGATTTGAATCTCAGCTTTGCCACTTAGAAACATGTCAGTTATATAAGTCCCAGGTTACTCACCTCTAAAATGGAAACAATGCCACCTATCTCATGGGATTATTATAAAAACAAAATAGGGAATATCCATGCTTGCCACAGTGCCTAGGACCCAGTAATTATGAGAGAGGAAGGAGGGGGAGACAGGGAGAAGGAGAGGAAGAGAGAGAATCACTAAATTGCCTTAAAAAGTTATGTACCATCCTGACACATTTTGACTCTTTCTATCTAGTTGGGAAAAAAGTAAAAACATAAATAGTATATGGCAGGGTATATTATGGTATGGTTTGGTATCTTACCTTATTCTATCCTATCCTATAGTGGAAGTTCCTACAGTTGGACTGGTAGTTGGTCAGTTACTTGGTCTTAAGTAAAGAAGATTACACTTGATAATGTGGGTTGGTCTCATCAAATCGGTTGACGATACTAAGCAAAAACTGAGAATTTCCAAAGAAGAAATTCTGCCTCAAGACTGCAGCATGAATTCATGCCTGAGTTTCCAGCCTGCTCTACAGATTTCAGATTTGCTAGCCCCCACAAACAAGTAAGCCAATTCTTTAAAGTAAATAAATAAATGTATATGTGTGTGTGTGTGTGTGTGTGTGTGTGTGTGTGTGTGTGTGTGTGTGTCCTATTGGTCTCTTTCTCTAGAAACCCTGACTGAGAGTGAGGTTAGCGGGGAGTATGGAAAACTTGATGATGTCCATTCTCACGATAGGCTTTCTGTTTCCATCTCAGAAAGAAGCAAGTAAAGTAGGCCAGGGGCTATGATCCTAACCTTCCATAGGGTTTAAAATCACTGTAGCATCTTCGAGTTGGTCACTTTTGTAACTTCTTGTCTGTTCTCCATGTTATCAGTCATAAAACTGTTCAAGGCCAAAGTTTTGCACCTCGCTGCAGAGTGGCATAAAAGGGGCAGCAGAGCAGGGTGCACCCTACTCTCTAGCTTCACTTAGCAAGGGGAGAACCCCAAAGGAGAGAGTTGGGGGCAGGACCCAAAGTTATAAAAGTAGAATGAGTGCCCAAATCCATGACTAGGAGGAACAAAGCACATGAGAAGGCAAATCTCAAGTGAGGTTCTAAGGCTCAATAGCAGAAAGACCTCTGACGTCTCCCCTTCTCGAAGAGTCCACGATTTCCAGCAGGGTGAAGGTGTGTATAGAGATCATCTGAGTGTCTGACACCGCCTCTCTCTTCTGTGCTGACTTACGGGATCATAAGCATCTGGCAGTAAAAAACTACAAACGAGGCTGACAGGTGTGCCCATGACAAATTTAAGCTGTCCCAGGCAGTCATTCTAAGAAAGCAGGTGAGCCTTTCATTTTCCACTAATTCAATTAGTGTAGAAATAAGCATAACTCATTGACTAAATCTGCCTTTTTCTTGGAGAAGAATTTGATATGGCTTGAAATTGCTAACTTAATTCCCATCTCTTGTTACAACCAAGAAGCTATATTTTTACTGGATTAAAATTCAGAAATCTGAGATCTGGAAAGGACCTTAGAAGACACCAAGTTTAGCCTCTTCATTGGATGGTGAGGACCTGGAAGGCCACAGAGAAATACTCTAATAAGATAGCTCAGCTAAAGAATGGTGGGGATAAGAAACAACACAATGAGATCAATCCAGAGTGCTCTAGCAGACTGTCCTCAATATGTAGGTGAGGATGGATGTTGGGGATGACAGGGTAGCAATGGCACTCTGGTAATCAGGTCCAACCTCTCCCAGGAAGCCCTGGCACTATTTCAACCTCTGCTTAAATACTTTCAGTGATGGGGGTCTCACCATTTCACTAAGCGAACCCCAAATCAAAGTTAGTTTTAGTTTTAGTTTTTCTCTGGTAAAATTAAGTCTGTCTCCTTGAAACTTCTATATATTATCCCGGTGGTTCTGGCCTTGGCTAACATTAGTCCGACCGGAGGAACTTCTAAAATGTCCTGATACCCAGGCCAGGACGGTCAAATCAGAATTTCTTAGGGTAGAAACTAAGCATTAGTATAAAGCTCCTCAGGTGGTCCAAATGGGGAGCCAAGATCAAAAAACCCTGCATTTGGCTCAATTCTTGTATTAGTCGGCTAGGGTTGTCATAACAAAAAACTGCAGATGGAGTGCTTTAAACAACAGAAAGTAAGTTTCTCAGAATTCTAGAGGCTGAAAGTCCAAGATCAAGGTGTCAGCAGGTTTGGCCTCTCCTGAGGCCTCTCTCCATGGCTTGTAGATTGTTCCCTTCTTGCTGTATTCTCACACGGCCTTCCTCTGTGCATGCACATTGCTGTTCTGTCTCTCTCTCTCCCCACATCCCCTCCTTCTTACCAGTCATATTAGATTAGGGCCCCACTCTTATGCTCTCATTTAACCGTAATTACCTCCGTAAAGGCCCTATCTTCAAACATAGTCACATTGGGGATTAGAGTTTCACACATTAACTTGAGGGTAGGCATTATTCTGTCAGGGAGACATAATTCTGTTCATAATAGGTCTGTTCCTTGACTAGAACTGGTTGAATTAGAGCACCTTACCCAAAATACCATACCACCCGCATGTGCCATGAGATGTCAGTTTGCACAGGTGGCCAGTTGTATTCTGGGACCATTAGAGGCCACACAGGTGCAGCTCCAGATGACGGCTTCTACTCTTCCTCTACATATATCAGATGACATATTGTGATAGACAAGCTAGTGTCAGGCAAGCAAATTCTGCAAATTAGAGCTTCAACATTATTTTGAAATACTAGGTATTTAGGTACTTAGAACGCTATCTGGAATTTAGTAAGTCTCGATAAATATTTGTTGAATGAACAAATAAATGAAAATATTCTATTGAATTTGAAATCCATTAGAAATATTACGAGAGATTTCAACATTAAAAGTTCTTAAGTTTAATTGCGACTCTTGAATTTTTGAATGTTTAGAATTTAATTTTGTCTCCTGTGTAAAATATAGGTTTTCACTGTAATCATGTCCTAAATCCAATCCTTCAGCCATTCCAGTTGTGGTTACTTTCAAAATTGTCCCTTCTCTGTCCACATCTTTCCATCTCCAATGCTTCTACTTGGACTAAACCACCATCAAAAATCTCTTGCCTGGACTATTGCAAAAGATTCTAACTGGGCCTCCATTTTCAGCATTTCTAGCCCTTCTCCAATTCTGTCTCCATATGGAGCCAGTGTCTTTTTAAAATCTTAATTAGATCATGTCACATCTCCCCACCTCCCTACAGTCTTAAAACCTTTCAATGGCCCTTCAAATAAAACTTAGACTCCTTCAATGGCCTAAAGGGCCTTAATGATCTGGCCTTTGCCTTTCTCTCCAGCCTCATCTCTACTGCGTCCCCTCCACCCTTACCTTCTTTCTGATACCTGGGGAGAGAATATTCTTGGCCAAATGTCAAGGTCAAGTGGAGATATCAAGCAAGCAATTAGATAGACATAGAGTCTAGAGTTCAGGTGACATATGAGCTGGTGCTATAACTTTGGAAGTCTAGCAGAAGGTCACAAGACTATGAGATCACCAAGGAAGTAAGTTTAGACAGAGGAAAGGACTAAAGACTGGGCCATGGGGCTCTCGCAACATTTAAAGGTCAGTGAGATGAAAAGGAACCTCTAAAGGAGACTAAGAAGCAGTAGCCAGTGGCATAGGAGAACAATCAGGAGATTTGGGGCCCTGGAAGCCCTCTGAGAAGCTTGTTAAAAACATAAATTTTCAGAACTATCTGCTGGAGTTTTCAGTAGGAAGAAGGACACCCAAAGTTTGTTTGTTTTTTAAAACGGATGCTCCTAACCTTGTTATCATCAGGGAAGCCTGGGGAACACTGCTCTAGAGCTTGCCCCAGTCAGAAGAATCGCCTGCCTGCAGCCCTTTGTAAACACACAAGCGTACCTCAGAGACATGCGGTTTTGGTCCCAGACCACCATAATACAGTGAGTATTGCAATAAAGAATGTTGTAATCTATTTGCTGGTGGAGGGTCATGCCTTCAAGTTCTGAAAAATGCAACACCCATGAGGCACAATAAAACGAAGTATGCCTGTATACTTTACAGGGACCTCACCTCCAAACACACTGAATTTCCAAGGGACTTGGAATTTGGAAGTTCATCATCCAAACTTCTTATTTCTTGGAACCTGTTCTAACACAACCCACACAGTCTCGCATTTGAGCCAATGAATCAGTTGTTCTCTCTTCATTTACAAAGGCTGATCATTTCTACCATCTCTTAAACTGGAGATACATTCACTAAAACCATGTGGAATTTACCGTAGTACATGTGTGCTACTTGCCAAAGAGTCTTAGGCTTGAACTAGAATCAAAACCAACTAACAAACAAATGGGCATCCTCAAGTGCAGACATAATAGTAAAACTACAAGTTAGAGCTCTCCACCCAGCTCTCCCTTGGCTGATACAGATTCCAAAAGCACGCGGAGGAGTCGTGTTCTCTGAGTCTCAGGAACCACATTTACTTTCCCCAAGTGTTCTGGTGCTGGCATGTCAAGATGGTACTTATATAGCCCCTGCTACTGTGTGTCCTCATGGCTGCCTCTCTCAACCCAATCTGCTCCATGTGGCTTTTCAAATTCTGTGTTCAGAGACTCTTCATAAGTTTCCTTACCCTGAATGTTGAAAACTCTTTCCATCCATTGGATCAAAATAGGAAACTTTTTGCCCTTTGACACAAATTATTCCGTTTTGACCACCTGATGGATACTTGGGCTTAATTAGAAAATCCCCATCAAGAGTTCAGAGGCCAATATCAGCTGTCAAAATCCCACATTCCCCTCTCTCCCCTCTTTCAAGTGCAAAACAACCTGTGTCTGAAGATGTGCCGGAGATAAAAGGGCACACAGCAGCGCTGGGGGCTTTGACTCGGTCCTATTCACGACCCCACCACCATGAATACGGCAAAATCTCAAATGAAAGTTTTAATCTCCCCACTGCATTCAGCTTTAAGAGAAAAAGGCTTCCTTTTAACAATTTCCCCCCTTAAACCTTTTGTGTTGCAATGCTCCTGAAAAAAGCAGAGATTTCACTCTGACCCGGCGAGGGCTTTTCGCCAAAGAAAGCAATGCACCTCAAACCCTTTGTGCTGAAATAAGAACGGCTGGCCGGCCGGCCCGAAGCGACCCGCGCAAAAGCAGCAACCCATGGTGACACGGCGCGCGGGGGGCACAGGGCGCTCGCGTCTCCGCAGACGCCCGGCTCTGGGCCTAATGGGATCAGTGGAATCGCGCCGTGGGGCCTCATTGCTTCTCAGAACTGAAAAGTCTGGGGTGGGAGCGCGATAAGGGTGGTTGATTTCCCAGCCAGAACACAGGTCTGAAACGAACCAACATCCGCAAACCAGGCGGCCCAATTAAGGCCCTTTGTTTTCACACGGCACTCAAAAGAGAGAGAAAGAACAACTCCTCCAACCTTTGGGGAGAAGCTCACACCGGGGCGTTCACAAGATCCTGGCTGATGGCTGGGAAGCTGGTTCCGGCTGCCTCTATGTGCCTAGCTTTGGGCGCAGACTCGGGGCCACTCCCAGAGCCGCGCTCTCGCGCTCTGCAAACCCTTTAGCGCGCAAAGCGTTTCTCCCTCGCAGACCCGCCCTTCCCAAGAGGACTTTAACGATGTTTCGTCTTTGCCTGCATTTACAATTACCCTCTTTGCACGTAATTCATGCTACTGGGGTGCTGCCACAAGAAACGCAACACTTAGCTCTTCTAGCATTAAAAATAAATTTAATGAGTATGACGTTCCCTACTTTATTTCTTCCAAATTGGCTGGCCCGAATGTCTGAAATTAGCACCTGATATTAATCCCAAACGTCGGGACTAACACCAGAGGTGCAGTTCCGAGCCTAACACGGTTTTATTAGCTCCTTAACTTGGTGTTCCTGAACTCAGACAGCCCAGTGAATGCCACCTTTTCAAAAGAGTGTTTTTGTCCAGAGACCAAAGTTCAAAAGGTCCTAAGGGAGCGCCAGCTTTCTGCGCGAGCGGCGTGCAGGGGCGGCTGCAGCGGGTGCCTCCCTACGGTCTCTGAACGGTCCCCTGGCCTCCACGTTTCTGTCTCTTCTCATCTGACAGTTTGCTTCGCTAGACTTTTCACCGTTTCTGAACATGATTTTTATTGAGGGTCAAAGACAGTCTGGTAGATACGTTGTCACTGTCCATGGCAAAGTTGTCTTCGATTTGGCTTTCTCTTTAAAAACAAAACAAAAAACAAAAAACGCCAGTTTATTATTTTTTTCATACTATATATGCATAATTTTTTTAACGTTTTAATTTTTTGGCTTTATTTCTTTTTAAAAATCTGCGAAAAGCTTCCCCTGTCCCTCTCTAACAGGCTCTTTTTGGTGTGCGTGACTTGGAGCGTGTGTAGTCTTCAGGACAGTGAAGGGAGAGGGGGAAGGGGAGGGGGTTTGTTTCAAAAAATGTCCCAAATTCAGACGTTTGAAGAAACGGCGATGAGAAGGCAGTAGGATGGAGGTGAACAAAAGCCAAATAGTATTTAAAATTATTACATATATCTGTGTTAATGACATGCATTTAAAAAAAAAGAAACAGTAAGATTTCATTTGCCACTCGCTGGATAAAGGGTTGTAGAAAATGCTTTGATCATGTTTAGGCTGTGAAATTTTAGCCAACAACTTCTTACACGAAACACAAGCACACATACATACACACTTCCAAAATGAGAGCAGGAATAGATAATGCTGATCAGTTTTTCTACATCTATATTCTAACTGCAAGCTCAATATTAAAAACCAAATCGACCCATGGCTTTATTAAAATGTTTCTAAATTCCCTTCCAGTTCCAATGTTCTAGAGATAACATTTTCTCAGTTCCTGGGTAGTTCAAGTGAAAGTGTATTTTTTTTAAAAAACAATTATCTGGATAATTAAACAAATGCAATAAAATTTAATTATGAATTTTAACATTAATAAGTACATGTTTCTGGGAAGATTCTTTTTGTATAAAATCACATTTAAATGCACAAAGATCTCTGCATTTAAAGAAACTGAAGTGCAATTTATTCTTTAAAATGAAGAAGACTTTACTAATGGGAATAAACACTCC
>NW_011889102.1:1413059-1421602 GCF_000151845.1 Pteropus vampyrus | reverse complement strand
CACACTTCCAAAATGAGAGCAGGAATAGATAATGCTGATCAGTTTTTCTACATCTATATTCTAACTGCAAGCTCAATATTAAAAACCAAATCGACGCATGGCTTTATTAAAATGTTTCTAAGTTCCCTTCCAGTTCCAATGTTCTAGAAATAACATTTTCTCAGTTCCTGGGTAGTTCAAGTGAAAGTGTATTTTTTTAAAAAACAATTATCTGGATAATTAAACTAATGCAATAAAATTCAATTATGAATTTTAACACTAATAAGTACACGTTTCTGGGAAGATTCTTTTTGTATAAAATCACATTTCAAATGCACAAAGATCTCTGCATTTAAAGAAACTGAAGTGCAATTTATTCTTTAAAATGAAGAAGACTTTACTAATGGGAATAAACACTCCCTTATTAATCTGCTTGTGTGTCTGATTTTTCTTAAGCCAGATTTCTTTAAAAACGAGGCATACCTTTCTAATACATAAGTATGATTATGTTCATAACATATTTGAATTAACCATTCTCCAGACCAAATACAAACTGAATAGATTGGGTGTCATTTATTTTTGTAAACGAGAAAAGAGGGGGGTCTAAACGTCATTTTATATCTATTATATAGAATTTAAAATCATGAGTGTTTTTAAAAACATGACATCTTTTCTCATTATGGAAAATTGAAAAAGACATAAAACCTAAGGATATCTCTTGAGCAGTGAAAAAAAGTAATTTAGAGAAGATAAAAATATTTTTAACTACTCCATTAAATAAATGTGAGTCAGATTTACATCTTTATGAAGAGGAAATAAAATAATCAAATTTAAATATCCTACATTTTAGCTGAATTATGAGTAATATATCTTTCATTTAAGACAATTTAATGTGGCTCTTAGAGGAAAAGTTTTTATTTGATTTTGATGCTTTCTCCGGAAATTTTAGAAAAGGGGAAACTGAAAAAAATAATGCGACTGCTTATTAATTTTATTCAATCAGGTGAAAGTGGAAAAGAATTGTAAGATATGGTGATATCCAAGCTTTTATCTTCTAACACTAATTTGAAAATTAATTTGTGAACCTTGTTATAAACTGTAATAATATTTCTCACAAAAACATTTTATCTGCTGTCTTAAAGCAAAGAGACAACCTGGTATAAACCACCTGTTGTGCTATCCACCTAGTCCAATTAGACAAGTCTTTTGCTTTGTGGGAATAATGCCCCCCATGAGTCACTACTTTCAGACTAACAGAATCTAAAAAACCCAGTCAGGGTAGTCTTTTCATGCTCACAAAGTCAGCAGGCATCTTGCCTCTCATAAAGCCTAAAATCTATCAAGCACATGCAGAATAATTCACATCACTGCCCCTGAAACCCTTTGAAGCAAATAAACAGAAAAGAAAAGAAAAAGAAAAAGATTAAGATTTGATCTCAATTTAAACATGTTAACAGTAACCCTATATTATTCCAGATTTTACCCAGCTGTTTTGGATCTTTAGTGAATTTGAACAAGAGAGCAAACCTGTTTTAAGGATTAGAGGATATAAAGGTTCAAAAGGAGTCAAACCCTTTTCTGAACTATGTATCTCCTACCCTGCTTCTTATTTAGCAGACTTTTAGGATTCCCTGAAATTGATTTCTTTCTCACTTTCTTTTGCTGCAGTGATCTGGCTTTCTCACAATTACTTCCCAAACCAGATCTGTTATATTCTTAAAAACTATGAACATTATAGGTCCACACAGAGTGGGCTCAAAATCATTTGTCTCACAGGGTGTTGGGGTTATTTCTGAAGCCATTCATAATCATCTATGTCAAGTTCAATGAAAAAGGGCTTATTTAGTTTTAGTCTTTTTTTTTTTTTTCTTTTAAGGAAGGCATGAAAAAGAAAGAAAAAGACTAAACATGATCACATTTAGGGTAAAGTTACAACCACTGACCAAATAATCACTTTTCTAAAGAGAATAGATTTGCTTAGTTTTCCCAGAACTGTAGAGAAAAAGACATTCTCATGGATAAGAAAGCTTAATGTTTAATAGAAGCTGATTCTGCAGATTAAGTTCAAATGGAGAACAAGAGGGAAATATTTAAGTGTAACAGCAGAAAAAGAAGTTTGAAAATGAACGAATAGAAATGAACTATTTATATATAGCATTAATCACTGTAACTTTGCTAATCAGAGGCAGTGTGTCATTACAACTAGATGAACCAAGCCCCCTAGAAGATAATGCAGGAGCCACAGTGAAGGGTCATTCTACGATGTCCTTAATTATAGAGTTAGAGATAAAGTGCTTGGAAAGCATTTGTCTTGGGGAGGGAAGAAAAGGGTTTGGGGGTGGAAGTATAAGGAAATGTTTATTGAACAATGCTATTATACAGGAAATCATCACAAGAACTTTCTCTGATCCCCATTTTTAAATTTCTTGCACAAGGAGGACAGCAACTACTTCTTGGGGATGAAATTCTGACGCAAGCCTACTCTCTAAAATATCATGCTGCCTCTCTACTCAAGAGTAGGAAGTAATTTGAAATGTTCATAGAAAGTATCATACAGGGAAATAAATATTAAGGCCTCTGTCTTTTTCTGTGATCTTGCATCATTAATTTCAACAAGTTATTACATTTGTATTAAGCACCTTTTCCTTTCTACCTCTCCCAAAAGGCATATGATACAGGTTAGGTGCCTTGCTAAAGTATCACAGAACCCAGGCAACCAGACTGGGGTCCATGCTCTTAATTACACATCATTCTTGACTGCTTCTGCTGTCATCTTGCAAAATAGGTGATCTGGCCAAAAAGAGAAGAGAATACTGTATGAAATTCATCTGACAAGAGGATGTGTGCCTCCTAACTCAATGGGAAATAGAGCATTTAGGCAAGATTCTAGAGTAGCAAGAATAAATCACTGACCCAATGGGAAGATAGCAACAAAGATAGAGACATCCAAGGAAATGATATTGATTTCCTACAAAACAATAATACCGGTACTTCTCTGTTAGATTAAGAATAAGGGGAAAACCACAATACATACAAAAAATAACATTCATCGTTCATACAGAAAATTTAGTAAATATAGAAAAATTACAAAATAGAATATAAAAAGTATCCACAGTACTACCACCCAGAGACAGCCACTATTTTTTTTTTTGTAATACACATTTATATCTACATATATAATATATATGTATAGGTACATTTTAAATAGAATTAATATCATATATAACTTTCAGTCTGGCTTTTTAATCACTGTTATAATGTCAGATACATTTCCCATGCCATTAAAAAGTCTTTAAAACATTCTTCTTAATGTTACATATCATAATTTCTTGGACCAATTCCCTATAGTTGGGTATCTAGTATTTCTGCTACTAAACTAGTTTCATGTTGTACAAATATTTTGCATATTTGTGGACATCTCTGATGATTTAGTCAAGATTAAACACTTTTCAAATTCTTGATATATACTCTCATATTGTCTTCCAAAATGGTTGTATTCATTTACTCCTCATGAACAAAATACAGAAACAATCTTTTTATGCTGTGTAATGATTTAATGGAGAGGAAAAACATGTTATGATTTGAAGTTCCTTCATTATTGAATATTTAAATATGTTTCTTGATATTTTTTGTTTTTATGCATTATCTTTTATGTCCTTTGCTTTCTTTTATGCTACTGGTATGCTTGACTTGTTGATTTTAAAAAGTTCTTTACATATTAAGAATATTAAATAATTGTATAAAAGTATATTTGAACCTGTTTTTCAAAGCACAGACCAAATTATTCATCTTTCATTATGCTTTTCCTGACTCATTCAGCCCTAATTCGAGTCTCCTGCTTCTAAAATCCTGATACAATATTCAATACTGAATTAATTACACACTGCAATCCTTTAGAGTTTTTTCTTTTGTCTTCTATAAAAACTTTCTAGAGGAGAGTTCATATCTTTTAACAACTGCAAAGATGACTAACTTGACATCTCTGAGTTCTCAGTATCGTTAACTATGACACAGCTGTTATTATCCCCATTTAATAGTGATGGAACTAAAGTTCAGCTGGGATCCACTGGCTGCTGCATGGTTATCCTAAGTACTCAACCAAGCTGTCTGGTTCCTCCTGCCGTGCTTCTTCCACTTCAAACGTCTGCATGTTAGAGTGAAATAAAATCTGAATCTCAACATTTTCTCTTAGTTTATTTTAAATGTATGAGCCACAATTCAAAGAGCTCACAAAGGAGAACTAGTCTGGTAAGAAATAGAACCAAGTCTAATATTTCGGATTTTTTTGTAAGAAAAATTAATTCTTTCTTCTCTCTAATCATATGACTTTAATGATCCTTTGCCTTAACAGTAAAGAATATAAAATTTCACCTGAACTTGATTTTATGGATTGTTTATACATAAAGGATTCCCACTAGTCACTCTAAAAGCATAGCACAAACCAGCTCCAGAAGTCAAGTCTTTACAAAGCATTTGGCTGTTCCAAATGAATGGTTTTATCTTTCTTTTTATTAGAATGGGAACTTACCCAGTACTCATGAAAATCTTTTGTTTAAAAATCAAATTCTCTGAAATGGAAAGGACCCCAGGAATATCCTAGAATCCAATGGAGAAAAATCTGAAAAAAATCACTTTGGGGGTAGAGGATGAACAAAAAAGTGTGTGTGTGTGTGTGTGTGTGTGTGTGTGTGTGTGTGTACATGTATATATAGAGAGAGAGAGGGAGAGAGAGAAAGAGAGAGAGAGAGGGAGGGGGTGGAGAAAGAGAGATTGACTCATACTTGATTTATCCACAGTATACTACTTTTTAGCTGGGAAGAGGATGAATAAGGAAGAAGAAAGGGTGAAATTCATGAAAAGTGAAATTCATGACTCCTATCTGGAATTAGTCAGGTATGTGTTTTATAAAGGCCTTCAAGGTTCTTCTGGAGAAAAAGCCTGATTTGAATGTCATTAACATGGCTGGACTTCCAGGCCTTATAAAATGGTCTTTCATTTCCATGTGAATATTGGAAAATACCCTTCTTGGGAGGGTGGGGGTATGCAGGGGGAACAGACCTCTTTGCCTACATCTCAGCTAATTTACATGCTTTCTAATGGAGGTCATATCAATATGAGACCCAACCTCTGTCAGCTTTGCAGGTCCCTTAACCTGAGAACCTTGAAGCTCATTGAGAGCTATTCATACTTGGCAGATTGATTTCTTCAGTCATTTTGTCATAGTAACTGACAATTCACTGCCATCCAAGTGTATCTGGGGAGCACAATGCCCACATAAATATTGTTGGCAATTCTCAGCATATCCTTTTGTGGAAATGGTAGGTTAATTTACTTCTGCTGCTCGACTTTCTATAGTTATGTGGCAGAAGATCATTTCCTCTGCAACCATATAGCTGACAGACCCAGCAGGGCTTGCTTCAAAGTAGCAGAGAGTTCAGAATCCCCCACAGATGCAGAATGAAATGAATCAAGACTTCAAACACAGGTTAATCTAGAAGAGGAGACAGGGTCCCAACAGGAACATAAAAACCTTGATGAGAATCTGATGCAGCCCAAGTCCTAAAACTATTGTGGAGAGTTTAGAGCATGGAAATGATAGGCTATATGATCAGGAAAATGTCTCCACTTAAAGAAAATAATCACACGAGGGACAAAGGGCTTTGAATCCTTAACTATTCCAGCTAATTTAAAAGGTGCATTTCTGAGCTGTGCTAACTCACAGAGCAGGTGGGAGACTTCCTGAGAGCAGTGAGGAGAGCTCCGGTGGGCTTGGTCTACAGAGGACTGTCTTATTGCTTCCCCAGCTGTAATCCAACCATCACTGAATGGAGAGGCTGCCACAGCTGTGGCATGGCCGAAAAAGCAAGGATTTTGGCAATAGACATTCCTGGATTTGATACCTGGCTCCACTGCTCAGCCATGGTAACCTAAGTCTCTTAACCTTTCTGACCTCGGTTTTACCATGTGTACAATGGGATTATAAACTTTATGACTTGGTTGCAAGGATTAAATGAGATTATTTATTCATTCAATAAATCTTTTCTGAGTGCCTTCTCTGCATTAGGCACAGCATTTAGGAATGGAAAATGAAAATATCTGAAGGAAGAGGTCTCTTATCTTTGATTTTAGTGCGTCCAGTTAGAATGGAAAAGACAATTGATTCAATGCAAAACTTGACTCTGTGAGTTGGCTTGGAAGAGTCAGAGGAGGCTTCTCAGAGAAGAGAGCTTTTGAGATTTCAAGGAAAGAAAGTCTGTCAAGCAGACT
Organism: Pteropus vampyrus; assembly: GCF_000151845.1. Taxonomy (NCBI): domain Eukaryota; kingdom Metazoa; phylum Chordata; class Mammalia; order Chiroptera; family Pteropodidae; genus Pteropus; species Pteropus vampyrus. Next base: position 1,415,356 of record NW_011889102.1, on the reverse strand, counting down.
AACAGAGAGAACACATCCCAGGCAGATGTGAAGGCCAAAGGGGTAGTGATAGCACTCTTACTATTACTGGAGTATGTGAGGTACAAGAAGCATGTGGCAGAAGGAAAGGCTGAGCAGAGAGAGGAAGGACTAAATCACAAAGAGCTCTGTGCACACCCCATGCAGAGTTTAGATTTTATCCTGCAATCACAAGGAGCTTCTGAAACACGCCTGCCCCCATTGAGCATTTACTGTGGACCATATGCTGTGTTCAATCACTGTGATGCTCTTAGTCTAGTCAGGGATAATCAAAGCAAATGTCACCATGGAGTTGATTTTCCACTTAGTTCCTTGTGATGATAAATAGTGAACCAACTTTGTGTGTGGGTATGTGGGGAGGGGGTGGCAGATGAACCTTTTGAAAAATTCTATCCATGATTGAGTCCAGAGAGAGGCATGTATCTGCCTCTGATTGGTTTCTTTATCTCTCTGAACCTATCTTTGTCTCTCCAATGTGTGTGTGAAGCTGCCAAGCTTCAAGGTAGAACTGTTATAGCATAAGGGATAGCTAATACCTTGAAAAATTAAGTGCTGTCTATAACCTGCTCCAATTTTCTCCTCCCTGTCTCTGGAGTGTGTGACCACAACATTTGAATTTCTGAAGGAGCCCAAGGTCTAAGAGAAGGGTGCCCCAAGCCTCCCAAGCCGCATTACACATAGGTGAGATTTCCCAAAGAGTTTGTATCACCCACTACTTCTGAGGCCCATGCAAAGAGAGTCAGAACTTTTGGGGTACTAGGAAGACAAATTCTAGAAATCTATATGCTTGTGCTTTACTACTCACCAGCTATGTGACCTTGGAGGAAGTCATTTAACTCCTATGAGCTTCAGCTCCCTTATCTCAAAAATGAGAATAAGTGGTAATACTGACCCTGCTTACTGATACTACAGCAGGATCTGTGGCAACCATGTGTTCTGATTATCTGCTGCTGCATAACAATTACTCCAAATCATAGCAACCTAAAAACATAACATCTACCTTGTATACGAATCTGCAGCCTGAATAGGGCTCAGTGGAGAAAGCTTCCCTCTGCTCCCCTTGGTGTCAGCTGGGACCACTCAGTGGCTGGGGCTGGAATTTCAGAAGGTATCGTACACTTACATGTCTGACAGGTAATGCTGACTACTGACTACCTCAGTACTTCCTCAAGACTTGGTAGGCTGAAAACGGCAAGTGACTGAGATAGGCAGAGCACGGGGTCCAAGCTGTATCATTCTTGTGACCTGGCCTCAGAAGTCACATAGCATCACTTATGCCATTTTCCCTTAGTCACAGTTATCACAAATATCGCTGGGATTCAAGGAGAGTGAAAACAGACCCCGCCCCCCCCCATCCCCCAAAAAGAAGTGTCAGTGACATTACAAGAAGATAATGTGGGCTGGGATATACATACACTGGTAAGGCTATTTTTGAAAAATACAGTCTGCTGCTTTGTATATAGGAAATAGCTTTATTTAGTACAACTAAATAAACCAACACTGTGGCCTTCTCCTTAAGTGCTGTTTCACATATTTAAGAAGTACAGTTATTATTAAACTATTTGTTCAACATCTATTGATGTTTGCTAAATATAGGCACTATCCACGATGCTCTCTAACACAAGACCTTATTCCACCCACATAACAAGCATGAGAGGCAGGATTTATGATCCCTATTTTAGAGTAAACTGAGGCTCAGGGCATTTAAGCGACAGCTTTTATTCATTAACTCAGTAAATATGTATTAAATATCCATTTTCTGTTGGGCAACATGCTCAAAGGGGTATGACAGTAAACAGTAAACAAAACAGACATGATCTCTGCCTCGGCTAGTACAGGAGAAAAATTAAAGCCAAATAATCATAACATAAATTGATGGGAAGACCCCATGTAGATTGGAAGTCAGGGAAGGCTTCCCTAAAGAAATGACATTTTAAATGACACTTGAATAATGAGAGGGAATAAGATAGGAATGCAGGAGAGCATTCCTGAGAGAAGCAGCCCATGCAAAGGCCCTGGGGTGGAGGGAGAGGGATATAGCTGGAATGCAGAGAGTGAGGACGAGCTTGCTTTGAGATGTAGCCAGAGAAGTGGACAGGCAAAAAGCCATGCTGAGCCTTGCCTAATCATAAGCCAGAAGCTGCAGAGTCGGGATTTAAACTTAGGGCTCAGAAGCACCCACTAAGGGCTATTTCTATCCAGGACAATTGCTTGGATTGTAGTAGGCAGTGAGCTACCTTCCTGCCATCTCCAAGAGATCACTATATAAGTTAAGTAAG
>NW_011889102.1:1411302-1413009 GCF_000151845.1 Pteropus vampyrus | reverse complement strand
GACTTGGTAGGCTGAAAACGGCAAGTGACTGAGATAGGCAGAGCACGGGGTCCAAGCTGTATCATTCTTGTGACCTGGCCTCAGAAGTCACATAGCATCACTTCTGCCATTTTCCCTTAGTCACAGTTATCACAAATATCGCTGGGATTCAAGGAGAGTGAAAACAGACCCCGCCCCCCCCCATCCCCCAAAAAGAAGTGTCAGTGACATTACAAGAAGATAATGTGGGCTGGGATATACATACACTGGTAAGGCTATTTTTGAAAAATACAGTCTGCTGCTTTGTATATAGGAAATAGCTTTATTTAGTACAACTAAATAAACTAACACTGTGGCCTTCTCCTTAAGTGCTGTTTCACATATTTAAGAAGTACAGTTATTATTAAACTATTTGTTCAACATCTATTGATGTTTGCTAAATATAGGCACTATCCACGATGCTCTCTAACACAAGACCTTATTCCACCCACATAACAAGCATGAGAGGCAGGATTTATGATCCCTATTTTAGAGTAAACTGAGGCTCAGGGCATTTAAGCGACAGCTTTTATTCATTAACTCAGTAAATATGTATTAAATATCCATTTTCTGTTGGGCAACATGCTCAAAGGGGTATGACAGTAAACAGTAAACAAAACAGACATGATCTCTGCCTCGGCTAGTACAGGAGAAAAATTAAAGCCAAATAATCATAACATAAATTGATGGGAAGACCCCATGTAGATTGGAAGTCAGGGAAGGCTTCCCTAAAGAAATGACATTTTAAATGACACTTGAATAATGAGAGGGAATAAGATAGGAATGCAGGAGAGCATTCCTGAGAGAAGCAGCCCATGCAAAGGCCCTGGGGTGGAGGGAGAGGGATATAGCTGGAATGCAGAGAGTGAGGACGAGCTTGCTTTGAGATGTAGCCAGAGCAGTGGACAGGCAAAAAGCCATGCTGAGCCTTGCCTAATCATAAGCCAGAAGCTGCAGAGTCGGGATTTAAACTTAGGGCTCAGAAGCACCCACTAAGGGCTATTTCTATCCAGGACAATTGCTTGGATTGTAGTAGGCAGTGAGCTACCTTCCTGCCATCTCCAAGAGATCACTATATAAGTTAAGTAAGACACGTATTTCCTCATTCAGGTGACAGGCTCGTAAGGAGCTCTGTATTTTCCCTCTATGATTAATCTCTGTATAGTATTAAAGTGTGGAGCCTCAACAGGCATTAAGTAAGTGCTTGTTACTCAGCTAATTATTTCTATCCTGAAAGTGAATACTGAGAACTCCCTTGTATCAGACCCCAAAAAGTCAGATGTCTAGGCATCGATCTAAGAGCAAGGAGGCGTCCTGGAATCTGGATGGCAATGTAGTGTGTTGAGGTAAAAAAGCAGGACCTTTTCAAAGTCTCAATTGGCCCTTATGTGAAATGGGAGAAATTCTACTCAATTATTTCCTGTTCAATTAGTTAAAAATTAATTGCACCAAATCTAAAATAATCAGCTCCGTTATGCACCCTGTGCAGGGACAGTGTTCTTTGATGCTTTTGTTGAAAAGCCAGTGAAGTAAGGAGGGAAGGAAGGCAGGACTCCAAGGAGGGCAAATCACGGTGCTGAGATGTAGACTCAGAAAAGAATGCTTGTACGTAGAAAAATGTTTATCACAGAGCACGCTCCCCAGAAGTCCTCTGGCTCTCTAATCAAGAGGCTAGAACTGTTTCCCAAA
>NW_011889102.1:1405347-1411252 GCF_000151845.1 Pteropus vampyrus | reverse complement strand
TCTGTTTAGGCCTCTGAAAGAAAACAGCCTGGTTTCTCTCCTGCCAGCTGTTAGGGCTACTGGAATCTTGGAAGTACGATTTTTTGAATTTTTTTTCTCTCTCTTTAGCAAAAGACACTTTCTGGGCCCTTGGACACTAGGAGAAAAATGTGGGCTTGTTTTTGTTTTTGTTTGTTTGTTTGGAGATAGGCACTATGTAAAAAGTATCCCAATTCACACGGTCAGTCACAATTTTCAGGTCTATTTCATTGTGGTGTCAAGTGATAGAACGATTAAACCATGATCCTCTACATAAATCTCTTCCCACGTGTTTATTCATAATGAAAAAACAAACAAACAAACAAAAAAACAAAACTCAAATGACAAGATTAGATTTGCTCACCAAAGCCTGGTAACGCATTACAGAGTTCAAAAGAAAAGACACTCATTTCCTTGATCCATTTCAGCAAATGGCTCAGATTCATAGTAATTTAGTAATTGTTCTAGCAACAAGACCATGACTGTTCATCTTAAATGGCTATTATTGATGAACTACACCCGATATTTTCATGCGCTCATAAGCATTATAATCTCATGACAAATTTCTCATCTGGGATAAAACTTGGTGAAACAATTCTTAACTCAGAAACCCTCAAAATGGCCACTGAGGTGTGAGTAGGCTGGAAATAAGAAAGCAGTAAAAAAAGAAATACTTCTGGGGGAAAATATCCACACTGTAGTTTTCACTTTAGTGGTTCCTTCTTTGTGAAAGGACTTTGACTCTAAGAGAACCCATTTCCATGCCTCTGTCTAGGAAGAAACACATTTCACACTATGATCATCTACGTTTTCTGGACAGAAGTCTGAATTTCCTACCAAAATAGGGTATACTTAATTGTCATAGAGGCCAGTAAACTATTATAAAAGTTTTGTTTTGTTTTGTTTTGTTTTGTTTTAAAAAAAAGTAAATCCACAAACGGATCTGATGCAATGGTTAAGTTCCTGCTTATAATTGAACATACCCTGGGTATATTATAATTATGGCCCTGTTGTTACCAGCATAAAATATTTCCTGATAGTTTTAGACTAACCTATGTAGCAGTTGTCTAACCAGTCAACATACTGTTGACCAGATCTTCTCACTGTGAATTATAAATCGCATACATGGTAACTCAGGCTGGGGTAAGAACATTGTGGAAAAATGAGGGGGAAAATCCTCATTAGTTAGGTCAAGAGTGAAGTAAGAGGACCCTACATTGCCTGGTCCTGTACAAAGATCTAAAAATCTTTACGTTTTTGGAGACAACCTACTATCGCAAGCCATTCCCGTGACTGCATTCAAACAAACTTTCATTGGGTTACAAACAAATGAGTAAATATTTACAACAGGAAAAAAGGAGATGTCATAAAAAAAATAATTATTTCCCATAGGGATGGAAATGAGAAGTATTGTACTCATAGGTCTAACATCCATGCCTGTGGCCAAAACATCCGTCTCTCTATTCTACTGTGGATATGTCAGGCATGGCGTTGAGAAACTGAGATAAAGTGATAAACAAGATAGACATCGTACTGCCATCATGGAGCTAGAAGCTGGGAAGAATGCACTCAATGCACTTGTACGTTTAAATGCGATGTATGTTATAAAGGAGAAACGCGAGGTGCCATAGAACCTAATTTTTCTGGCAGGGATAGTTCCTAAAGGAAATGGCATTGAAGGATTCGATGCTGAGATTTGATGTTACAGAAACGGAGCGGGAGGGTAGAGTGTGCCAGGCAGAGGGAATAGCAAACACGACAGTCCCATGGTGAGAAAATGCCATCCATTCTCATCTATCCGTCCTCTTTTCCTTCACACTGGCAGAGTAAAGAAAATTCATCTCAGTCGGACTCCTTCCCTCCTTCTCTCTATCTCTTGCTTTCTTTTTTCTTCCCTCTCTTCATTCTTTTTCTCTTAATCAATTTTTGTTCATTCTTATTTATACCAAAATAGTACATGCATATAACTTTAGGTTTAATAATACTACGAAGCTTATAATAATAATCCTCAGTTCCCTCCTCTCCTATTCATTCTCCTCCTCCTACTCCTCAGATAGAACTAGTTTCATATATTTTTAACCATTTCTTCTAGTATAATCTCCATGTTTACAAATAGTTTGCTTCTACTTATATTTATTGATTTTAGATGTTGTCTATTTATTTTCTATAATGGACAATGAATGTTTTTCCCTTTTGCTCAATGCTTCCCACCCATTCTCATACAATAATTATATGACTATTTTTGGTGCAATCACCATTACATGTTCACTTTACTGTAACGATGCAAATATTGTTCACTGTTGAGCTAGTATTAGATGATGGTTACATTTATACCTTTATTGTATAATATTTTATTTTTCCTGAAGCTAATAATATTTTCTTTTTATTTAGATAGCTCTCTGTATAACTATCATTAGTTTTTCCAAAACTCTCCCTCAAGTTAAAAAACACCTCTAAAGACTGTTCTCTTTTCCATGTGACCCTCAGTTCTCTGGCTTCTCCTAGACCCTTCCGTCCTCCTGCTCCTCTCTGTATCCTCTGGTCCAGACTTTTCCTTTGTTCTTCTCCTCAGTTGGATCCCTTATTTCTAGGGCCCCATGTCTTCTCCTTTCTTGGTGAATCCCCTCTTTTGGTAAAGCATCTCCTCCCGAAGCTTCTTGAGCAAGCATAGAAGGGAGGTCTCCTCACTGCTAAGAATCCCACTTCTCATGTCTAAGAACCCTGCTCTATTGCAATCTCCTATAAGGCAGGGGCCATGAGTTACTTTTCTTTTAATCTGTACACCACCATTCCCCTACCAGCCATTCTTCATCACAAGACTCTGAAATTGTCTTGGTCATTTATCTGTTTACCAATCTATTATCTTTCTTCCTCTCATGTCTTACTCAACCGAAGTATCCTCAGTGCATTGTAGCTGCCCACCACACCAAAACCACTGAATGAATAGATAAATGAATAAAAAATGTACAGAAAGAGCATGAGTTTGAGAGTTAGGCAGGCTCATACTCAAATATTGGCTTTGAACTTTAGTTCTAAGAATTTGAGAAATTTACTTAACATTGCAGAGGTTCCAATTTCTCCTTTGTCACTTAAAAGTAACTATTTGCATTTGTCAAATCAAGTGATACTGATGTATTTAGGGCTCAAATATCATATCTGTAACTTACTTTCAAATGGTTCAGTTCCCCTCCCCCAGTGTGTGTGTGTGTGTGTGTACGTACATACACAGAGAGAACAGATGAGGCAAAATGATAACAATGAAGCCAGATGAAGGTTATATATAGGTGTTCATTGCACTTTTCTTTCAATTTTTCTCTAAGCTTGACGTTTTTAAAAATTCAAAGTTGATGAGGAGACAAGGCATAGCTATCTCAGCAGGTCTTTGTAGAATCAAAGAAATCTGATAACAAAGCACTTACACTGTGCCTGGCAGTACCAGATGCTCCAAAAATGTGAATGACCTTCATTCCCTGGAATTAATCCCAAGCTTGAACCGGAGAACTGTAAAGGAACTAAGGTCTGTGGACTTCCAGCTTGGCCTTCAGCCAGCCCTGCAGTGGGCTCCATCTGACTTTACAGCCTGGTTCTAGAAACTTCTCTCTCAACTTTGCTCCTTGTGGTATCATAAAAAGTGCCCCTCCCCACCCCAAGATATCCATATCAAATCCTTGGAACCTGTGAATGTTACTTTATTTGGTAAAAGGGTCTTTACAGCTATAATTAAGAACTTTGAGGTGAGACCGTTCTGAATTAGCAGATGGGCCCTAAATCCAATGACAAATGTCCTTATAAGAGACACACAGAAGAGAACAGTCAGAAGAGGAGGAGGCAGTATAAAGACAGAAGCAGAGCTTGGAGGGATGTGGCCATAACCCAAGGAAGCCAAGGAATGCTGACAGCCACCAGAAACCGGAAGAGGCAAAGAACATATTTCCCTCTTAGACTCTCTAGAGAGAATGCAGACCTCCAATAGCTTGAGCTTGGACTTCTGGTCCCCAGAACCGTGAGAATAAATTTCTGTTGTTTTAAGCCAAGTTTGTGTTCTTTTGTTCCAGCAGCTTTGGGATATGAATATACAACCCTGACCAAGTTCTCAGCGCATGCTCCTATTTACGCAGCCTGGCTCTGCCTCGGTCTGCCAACAGCCCTCACCTAGTTCCTTGGCCAGGGCCCTGCTCCCTGCCACTGGCTCTCCTTTATTTCTCTTCTGCCCACCTGATAGCATCTCTGTCTGCTGTTTGTTGGAAGATCTCTCTGATGCCACCTAACCGTTTGTCTGACCTTTGCATGCGACTTGTCCTTCACATATCTCAAGCCTCCTTCTTGCAGTCCAGCGCCCTGGTCCCAGGAGTCTAATCATCTCTGATCTAACTAACTCTACCAACTACTATGCCTCAGATATGATATTTTCAATATTCAAAAACAATGGGTATAATCTATGATAAAAGTCAGACAATGGTTGCCCTTGGGGGTAGGGTGGGAACTGACTGAGAAGGGTACAAGAGAACTTTTTATGGGTTATGGAAATGGTCTCTGTATTGACAGGAATCTGGGTTACATGGATGTTTGCATTTGTCCAAAGTTATCAAATGGTAACACTTAAAATCGGTACATTTCACTATATGTAAACTATTACTCAGCCAAAAAAGTAAAACATTAAAAAAAAAAAAACAGGCAAAATTGCTTATAAAAAACAAACTTAGAAGAAAATTAAAATTGTAAGGTTAGTTCAGGGTTTCTCTTCTTTGGCAGTATTGATATTTGGGGCCAGACAAATTTTTTAAAAGGCTGTCCTGTGCATTGAATAGTAGCATTCTTGGCCTGACCACTAGATGCCAGCAGCATTCTCCTGCCCCCCACCCACCCCAAATGATTTTTGCGACAACTAAAAATGTCTCCAGACATTTGTCCCCTGAAAGAAAAATTATCCCCCAGTTGAGAGCTACTGGGTTCAACAACTGGATATTAACCCCTGGCTTAGTTAATGCCTACTGTTTAGCCATAACCATCCCATGCAAAGTGACTTATGCACAATATGACAAGCCTTGGGGGCTAAACTGAGAGTGACCTGCAGAAGAATCTTTCTCTGAAAGGAACAAAAATTTGGCCACCAAGGATGTGGGCATGATCTGATATTTCTCTGCATTTCGGTTTTAGCTGTAAAAAGAGAAAGGAGTAGAAAGACACCTATAGAATAAGAGTGCCCAAAACGGTAGTAGTAGTTCCCCTTATTTTGGTAGTTGTTTCAGGGGTAGTAATATAATACCAATGATAACTTTATTAATATATTTTTACAATTTTTAAATTCTTTAAAAATCCACTAAGTTTTCTCCAACAAGATCCCTTTGAGAAAGTTAGTCATGATATTAATTTCTCCACTATATAGATGATAAAATAGGGAGCAAGGCTTCAGTGACTGCACAAGGTCGCGGTGAGTTAGAAGAACAGCTGGAGCCACACTCTAACCCTCGGTCTCCCGGAGGCAAGAACCAAATCAGAAAAACTGTGTGCCTGGGAGGAAAGAAGTAATCAAGCAGTCCCTGAGGGGCTTGCCCTCAGACTCAAACTCACCTATATGAACAAGGAATAGTAAAAAAATTATAATTGTACTTTAGGAACTACAGCCATTGAAGATTCTCTCCTTCAGTATGACGTCTAGGAGCATACTTGGGGGCATGTATGGACACTTAAGGTGACAGCCATACGCAGCACAAAGAGAAATTCAGAGTCTCCAGAAGAACGTTTCCCTAAAATGGAAAACTCCATCATCAAGCCAGGACCCTTCATTTCTCAGAATCCTCACTTGTTGCAATCTCTGAAAGAGATGAATAGGCAGAGGCACAGAGGAGTTTTAGGGCAGTGAAAACACTCTGTATGATATTATAAT
>NW_011889102.1:1398020-1404517 GCF_000151845.1 Pteropus vampyrus | reverse complement strand
TGCTTATTAAATAAATAAATGCGCTGAGTCAAAACAGGTCAGGAGCGGCATGAGTTTTATAAAGCAAATTACTTTGTTTCTCTATGGAATGCAAACAGACCTGAAATTCTTTTCAGAAACTCCAGTGAACCTGAGTAAATCAGAACTGAACCTATCTTTTTTCTGAAACTATGACGTCCTTTGACCAAAAGCCTGAACCAAGGGGGTTATTTCACTTGGAGCAGGTTGCCTGTCCCTCCTCCGAACCTGTTGCTAAGTTTCCTAAAACAAATACTGGGAAAGGGTCTCAGAAGAAGGTAGTTTTTCCCCCCCGGAAGAGTTAAACTCCTTGAGCGAAAGGGCCTTGCCTCAACTCCAGCACTTTTCACTCCAGAAAACAGCCCTGGGAGTCCCAGAGGGGGCTTTTGCTGCTCTGACTTCTCACACACTCTTCTTTCAAATGAATTTAAACCTTTTCTTGTCCAAATCCCTATAGAAGAAAGAAAAAAAGTAACCACTCTGCAGTTTTCCTACTATTATGCAAATAGACTAATCAGGCAATGCTCCTGTGAGAATTAATGTATGTTTGAATCCAATGAGGCCTGGATGCTTGCTGACTGAACCATCAGGCCAAAGCTTCAGCTAGGTAGCACCTCATATTATTCCTTTGACGAAATGTGAACTGACATAAATACTATGGCTCCCTTTCAATCCGATTACCCCGTTACCTCACATCAATGCTACCCCAGCCATCAGACTCTGGCGTCTTTCCTTTCACTGGCTCCAGGAACAACAGACAACTCCTCCCTGATAAACAAGCACCCACGCTGCCACCTCGTACCCCCACTCTTAACCCATCATCCTCACTCAATGGGCCCTATTCGACAAGGTATTTTATTTTGTTTGTAGGAATCAAGGACTGAAAAACAGTTCAAAATCAGCCCTGGCTGGGGCCGTTCATTCAAAGCTGCCCTTTCACACAATCAGTCACCAAGAGCCTCTGGAAACAACACCCCTGAAGTACCCACCCTTTAATAGACGTCATCTCCCCACCCCCCGTGGGGTGCTCCCTCCCACCCCCTCCATCGATCTCCCTCCCTTACATCTCATGAGCTCTATTTAAAACACACAAAAAACAAATAGCAGCACAGGTTCCCTGGGCTTGTGTGACCTGAAGCTCAGTCAAAATGAACCTACATTTTAAACCATACCTTTGTACTAAACTCATGTTGACAACCACTAAATTCTTTCTGGTGCTCTGCATTGAAACTTAAAAATAAAGGTTCATTTCTCTCTCCATCTCCCCCCACCCCCAAACTCTGCCCATTTAAAAAGCTTGGCTAAACAATCGGCCAGGTGGGGGGAAGGCTTTTCTATGTGGGCAGCTCTGTTTCTGGAGGCCCTATGCTGATAATTAGATTAACGGGCAATATGTGAATAGCAGGGATCATAACAGTTCCCACTCCCTTCATGCTTTATGCCATTTATTGCGCATAATTGATAGCAAAATATCTGGAATGGTAGCAGAAAAAAATATGGATTTGTGAACTGCTCTTTGCTAAACATGGAAATAAGAGAGAAAGAAAACAAAGCAAACTTTAATTTTCAAAAGCAACTCCAAGTAATTGCAGTAGTTGGTTTTTTGAGAAAGGGGCAGAAGTTATATGTGATCATAAACTGGGGCTGCTGGTGTGTTCGTTAGTCATGTAGTTAATTACCGTAAATATTTCTGCGTCTCCTGTTAGCACCATGTAAAATAGAGGACAGTGCGACCTAGTAGGCAACGCTTGTCTTTCTGAGTCTACAAAGGCAGAAATACCTTCTGCAATCACGGTCCCTCTGAATTTGAGAAACCCTTTAAAACATACTCTAACTAAATATGTATTTGAAGAAACTATTCACTCTTTAGAAATAAGAGGAGGCAAAATAAGTAGTCTGAACTGAAACATATTAACAGTCAGCTACCTATAAGGAAAGTTTTGCCAAATACGATTCCTTTTTTTAAAAGCAATTTGCTCTCTGTCATGTCAGAGGAGAACATCTCTGTTTTCATATAAAATAGATTTCCATTTAAAAGTAGGAAAGGTATTGTGTGAACATGTTAGATTTGGGTAATTAATTTTCACTAAAAGTGATACTCAATCTTCCTTTCACTCTAACTCCTCTGAGTGCTTTTGCTCAAATGTCTAAAATTTGCTGCTTAGTGTCTGCTTTAGCACCTATTCAGGAATGTTGTTTTGTATCATATTTTTACCCAAAGATAAAGTGCAACTGCTTTATTCCTTCCCCTTGACCTGGCTGTTTACTATTCATTCAACAAACATTCATTTAGTATCTACTGATCTTTAGATGTGTCTGCAGTGGCAGGCTCTCAGTGGCACTCAGGGTGTCCAGTGTGGTTAAAATCTTCACTCTACATTCTTCCTTTACCTATAATGTGAGGCCACAGGAGTCTTCCGCAAGCTCAGCTCTACCCAGTTCTGTCCCTTAACAGGAAACGTCTAGGAGACTAAATTCATGAGCCTAGGGATGGAGCCTCCAGTCGCCCTCATTGTTGTTGCCTTTTTTGGGTGACAAAGGCTCCCAGGCTACCCTGACTGACCCTTGCCTCCTAAGTTCCCAGATTGACCCTTTGTCTTTTTGTTCTTTACTCCCTTCACAGATCACCTGCCTGCCCAGAACCACAATTGCTCCAAACACGGGCCTGCCTTCCTCCAACCCAGCATTCTCAACCAGAGGCAATCTGGGGCCCCAGGGGGACAGTTAGCAGTGTCTGGAGACATTTTCAGTTGTCATGACTTGGGGGAGTGGGGTGTATGCTACTGTCATTTAATGGGTAGAAGTCAGCAATGTTGTTAAACATCCTACAATGTACCGCATAGCCTCCCCAAATAAAATTTCAAATTAAGAAACCTTGCTGTAATCAGTTTCTTCCTCAATCCCACAGGCAGCGTAGGCTACTGAGCAGGAACATGGACTTTGCATCAGACCACCCTTTTTTTTTATTTGAATCCAAATAAATCTGCCTCTGCCACGAAATTAGCTACATGATCCTCTGCAAGCTACTTTACACTTTTTGAGCCCCAGTTTCTTTGTAAAATGGACTTGTTATGAGGAGATAAGGAAATTTTATACACACACACACACACACGCACTAGCAGAGTACTCACTAAAAGGAAGCTGTCATTATTGTTGCAGCTGTATAATCATTCCTAAAAAAGTACCCCAATATCTAATCTCAAGTTCTGTAACTTAATGGCAAACCTTCTTCCTGTGAACTTTCTCCCCATTGTTCATTGTTCTCAGAGGTGTTCTATGGGGGCATCGGTCCACCTGTCCTACCTCCAGAACCCCAGAAGACATTATTAGTTAATAGCAGAACATTTTCCCACATCATCCAGAGTTGGTCTCAGAATCCTTCTCTACATAGTACTTTAGATGCACTACCAATCAGTGAGATTTGGCACATATATTGAAATCTATTTGCCATCTTTAGTACATACGTTATCTTTTCGTAACTAGAAACAATCTATTGCCAGAAATAGTGAGTCCCCTGTCACAGGAAGTAAGTGAAATGAACATGAAAAGGATTGTATGGATGAGATCTCCAAATCGGTGCATGTTTGGATAACTATCCCAGCAACATGAGACCTTCGTACTAAGTCTGCAGCCCATGTGTTCAAAATACAAGGCACTAGAAAGATGATTTAGGTGGGTCATTAGTCAAGGTAGGATACATTCTCTGATAACCCCCAAATCTTATAATAAAAGCTTATTACTTGCCTGTGCCATAGTCCAATACAAGACGAGTGACTCCCCTCCAAGCTGTGACTTGGAGATCCAGGTTCATTATATGTTGTACCTCTGCCACCCCAACATATGGCCTCCAAGTCCCAAGGGAAGGAAGAAAGAAATAGGTTGCACATGAGAGATTTTATATACCAAGATTGAAAGTGATGTTTATCACTTCTGCCTACATTCCATTTTCCAGAAGAGTCTATGGCTCCATCTAATTGTGATGAAGCTAGGAAGGGTTATCTATATGTCCAGAAAGAAGAGAAGAATGGGTATTGGTAAGCATTAGTAGTGTCTGTGGTAGAGTCATTAAAAATTGTAAAAAACAGAAGTGAGACACCGGTGGTAAAGGGCAGCTACTAGTACTCATCCATGAATCTAGCTTTGGGTAAGGCGCATGTGGTAACAGACACTGTCTGTTACCTGCCTAAAGCCACACCACTTTTCTTTTGCTAATAAGTATCATCTTTGTTCAGAAATCTAATACCCATATATTTCCAGGAAGCTAGGTCCTTCCTATCTCCAGGAGGGTGACCCTTGATCCATTTAATTTAAAAATGGTGATTCCCATTTTCTTTACCAGTGACTGACTTGGACCTGAGTAACTGGCATGATTCTGGCCAATGAGACAAGAGTAGACATCTCCCAGGTGATATTCTGGAAAAGATTTTTTTCTACCGATAAAAGGAGAGAGAAGACAATGAACTGACATCCCCTCTGTTGGATGTTGTCACCTGCATGTGATGGCTAGAGCTGAGGCAATCATCAGAGACCATGAGGGAAGCAGTCAAAGAGAATAAGTCAATATTTTAAGGATGGCAGAGCAGAGAGATAGAAAGAACCTGGGTCTTAGATGATATCAATAAGACAATGAATTAATAAACTCTACCTGTCTTGTTTCTGTAATTCTTGTTTTATGAAATAATAACTTTTCTTTGTAGTTTATTCTAGTTTGGGGTGGGTCTTTTGCTAATGTATCCAAAAGCATCCTAACTATAGATATGTGCTAAGCACTTTGGATATATGCTCTCTAAAATGGAGCCGGTGTGGACCTGCAGTTCATATATATCTACCACCCTTTTGTCAGAGCAGGGAACCAAGATCTCTCCTAACTCTGGGCCCAATGCCCTCAAAAAAATCACTTTTTAAAAATCTAATAACCACTTCTACAAATAAAGTAGGTGTTGGAAATGCTGCTTCTACCTCTTGAGATTATTGTGAAGATTAAATGAGTTGATACATAAGCACTTTGAACAGTACCTGAAATTGTGTAAATGCTAAATATGAGCTCGTATCATTATTCATAGAAAGCAAAACTTTTGATTTTTATAAACTAAAGTAAACTTTATCAGTTGCTAAATGCCCTCTGGGTATCAGTTTGGTATCTGAGGTAATGACCTCTTAATCCCTGCAGTGCTTCAAGGCAGAGGAGACCTGGAATTTCAACCCATACCAGTGTCTTCAACCTTCAGAATCCCAAGACTTTCTTTTCAGAGAGTGGTTCTGAGCCAGTACAGAATGGTGGTTATGAACATAGGTTCCAGGGGCAGACTGAGTCCCAAGCCTCAGCTTGTTAACCGTGTGTCGGGATTCAATCAGAGAAGCAGAACCCATTGGTGATATTTTAAATCTATATCTATATACGTCACATATATATCATGCATAGTAAGTCCTTACTTAATATCATTGATGGGTGCTGCAACTTTAAGCAAAAGGACATATAACGAAACTAAGTTTACCATACGCTAATTGATATAAACAAGAGTTAAATTCTTAGGACATCTTATCAACATTATAACAAAACAATGTTGAACAAAACAATGTTTTAGAGAACCTGCTTTATGTATCAAGAGCAAGCTGGAACCCCACAAGAACGGCCTGAAATCCATGTGATCCCTGCTGCTTCTTTCCTTGTTGTCGTAGATGTCCTCCTGCTTCAGGAAGGTAAACACACACACCTGGCCCAGGAGTCAGAGAGCTGGGGAAGGTGGAACACCTGCTGCCTGGCTGCCGCCTCACACTTATGAGGTGAGTCAGCTCATCAGCTACAAAATGACCACTGCTCCAAATCTTCCAGCCTCCAAATCTCTCAAGACTCTTTTGGGTCCACCTAAAACTGGAATTATGTTGGAAAGAAAATTCTGAAAAATGGAGTTCAGCCTAGCCAGGCTGACACAATGCAAAGCCAACACAGTTACATTATTAAATTTCTCTAAGTTTCTCTCTCTTCTCCTGTAGATAAGTGGCAAAAATAATAGTATTTACCTCATAAAGCTGTTTTGAGGATTATTTTAAGTAATGCGTGGAAAGTACTCAACACAGTATAGACATATAGCGAGTTCTCAATAAATCTTACCGTAATTATCATTGTTGTGGTTATTGATTTATATGTCCTTTACTGACAGCTAAGAGGAAATCAGGTACAGGCTTACCTCAGAGATGTTGCAGGTTCAGTTCCGAACTCCCATAATAAAACGAGGATCACAATAAAGCGAATTGTAATCCTTTTGCTGGTGGAGAGTCTTGCCTTCAATTTGTAAAAACTGCAACACCTGCGAAGCACAATTAAGCAAAGCACAATAAAACGTATGTCTGTCTAAAATTAAGATATTTTCTTGAGGGAAAAGGGACTAAATTTCCTTTGCATCTAATTATATCCAGTCAATGTTCTGAGCAACATACATTTTTCACAGTCTTTTAGCATAAGTTTTATACACATTTTA
>NW_011889102.1:1394835-1397315 GCF_000151845.1 Pteropus vampyrus | reverse complement strand
ATGTGGCCTTTGAGCACTTGAATTATGACTCATGACTAAAGAACTAAAATTTAAATTTGATTTAAATTTTAAAATTGCACTTAATTTTAATTTAATTTTTATTCGAATTATTTACATTTTATTTTTTTAACTCGTTTGAACATGATTAGTCCCGTGTGGCTAATGGCTCCTGAATTGCGCATAAAGCTCTAGTTCTGCACGTTCCCTTTTTTTCCACCTTTTCTCTGAGCCTCCTGCTTTCCTCACCTCTCCACCAGAACTAGCCAAGTCTGGTGCTCCACGCGTTGGCCTTCTGTCTCATGGCAGCTGATTTAGTACCTAAGGCCTAAAGATTAGTTGGAACCCCTTTCTTTGGCAAGCACCAGTTTTTAGAGCAACGACTTTTAGCTTTCTGGGTCATATAATTCCTCTTAGTGAGATTTCATACATACAACACACGTGCACATGCATACACACAGTTTCTAAGAACCTAAATGAGGGGCAGATCGGGATCTGCTAGTGCATTCATTAATTACACTGTAAAAATTAAACATTTATTTAATGCTGCTGCAAGACCAAGTGTTAGTACATATGTGCTAACCTAAGCTTGGTTCCCATGCTATGGAATTTACTCTCTGTTAAACATATTAGGTCTGCTAGCATATTTGCCAGTAATATCCACTAGTGGCCAATCATACCAATAGAAATCATCACCTAATTATTCAAATCAGCTAAGAGGACTGGCCTAGGGGATACAAATGAAGATTAAACAGTCTTTAAACAAAATCTGGGAGCTGTCCCATCAGGTTACATTCTAGAGAACCAAACAGTAAAAAATGAAGAGCTAATAATGATAAAACTTTAGAAGAGGTTAGTAGATTGGTGAACTAAATATACTGAACTTTAAAGCAGGAAATGTCCTTTTAAATGAAGTGGTAAAGTGCTCCCAGAACTTGAAGGATTCATCGTTCCGCACATGCATAGCATGTGCTAGGCATCAGGACACAGAGTCAAAGGATATGGTGTCTTACCCTCAAGGAGGTCATGGTCTATAGAAGAAACAAACACAAATTATTCCAGTAGGTACAGGTGCTAGATTTAGCAAATAAAAATACAGAATATCCAATTACAGTTGAAATTTTGATAAACAATGAAAATTTTTTAGTGTGAGTACATCCCACAAAGTATCTGGAACATTTATACTAAGAACAATATTTGTCTGGAATTCAAATGTAACTGTGCATCCAGTATTTTATCTGGCAACTCTAACTATAGGATAATACATGCCATGATAAAGGTGAGTGTTAGGTACAATGAGAAAATATCCAAAGGACATAGACCTCAGAGTACGTGTCAGAGAAAGGCCACAGAGGGGGTGAGGCTTTCCCAACCAATAGAGGTTAACCTGATAAAGAGCACAGAAGGATCAGCATGCACAAAGGTACTGGAGTGTGAGAGCAAGGCATACTTGGGGTAATGCAAGTAGCTCAGTGGGGATAGAATAAGTAATAGGTAGAATTTTTATGTGTCTTGGAAAAGAGCCAGTCAGAACCCAGAATAACATTACTGTCTAAGGCATAAAGAGAGAAAAGAGAGTTCATGAAGAGGGCGAAAAGAAGCAATCTGACAAGGAAAGCCAGGAAGGAGAGAGAAGTCCCTAGTGACAAATTCTGCAGGCAGGCCAAGTAAGGTAAGAGAAGTTCATCAACTATGTGAACATGGACGGCATCAGTGACACTAATGAAAGCCATTTCTGTAGAACATGATGGTAGCAGATTGAGAAACGTGATGAGGTGGTGAGAATTGGAGAAAGCAAAGGCAGATGTTGCTTTCAAAAACCTTGGTTGTGGAAGAAGTATCATGCTTCGACCTAGACAAACAGGGAACTTGCCTGGGCCTTGAATTTTAGAGAGGCTGGCTCGGCTCTAGCTCTGCCAGTGTCCATGGGGCCAAGGACATGCTCACCTAGAGCCTATACACACTCTTTTAAGCCCTGGAATATTTTGCCCAAATGCAACCAAGCCTGTTTCCAAAGACCTCACAAGCTTCCCCCTAGGTCTCTCTTGCCAAGGGCGAACCATACCACCAGTGTGCCCACCCCTAAACCTGAGGCATGGACCAGGGGTGGCTGTTTGGAGAGAGAGAGATAGAGAGAGAAAAAAGAAAAAAGGAAAGATAGAAAGAAATAAAAAGATAAAGCAAGATTCTGGTTTAGAGAAAACAGTGTCAGTCCATAGGCAAACATATTTTTCCCTTGCAGGCTCTTAAATCTTGGACAGGTAAGGTTTAATATCAAGACAAGTGCCTGAAGATAGCTTGACAGTTTGGTAGAAACCTCACAGCACAGCTCAACATAAACAAGATGAGTCTTCCCAGAGTCCACTGTTCTGAAGTGTGAATGTGAGTGTGGGGGTGGGGGTGCTGGGTGCGGTGGGGTGGGGGGAGGGCAGTGTGGAGTGGGCGGTTCGTTTCTCCAGAATCTACCACCCAACTCACCAGAC
>NW_011889102.1:1390273-1393083 GCF_000151845.1 Pteropus vampyrus | reverse complement strand
CTAGAAGGCTGGGGCGGTAGGAAAGCTCTTTCAGCCGGAGCCTCGCCGCCCTCCTCCTTTGCCTAGCGGGTCAGCTCCCTTTTTCCCCAGGACCACGAAAACCAGGCCGACGGTGCTTTTCCCTTCGCCTCTGCCCGGCTTCCTGCCAAACTTGCAAAATGCTATCAAAGTGTTGGCAGCTCCAGCCCGCAGCGCCGTGGACTGGGAGTTCGAACCCTTGCAAAGTTCGACCTTGAGGTCCCAACGTCCCCAAACAGAAGCTCGTCATCTTTTTGGAGGGCCGAAATCTCCAGTAGCTCCTTGCTTATAAGCGCCCTTCGCCTCTCTCTCTGGCCTGCGCTTCCCCGGGGCACTCCCGGCTCCGCCCGCTGGAGAGGCAAGTGCGGCAGTGAAAGCGCAGCGCCGGAGCCTGGGACCCTCCCTCTCTCCACCGCCCCAGGGGAAAGAAACCCCCAGAGCAGGTTCCGGGAGCTCTTCCTGCGGGTCCAGGGGGACCCTGGGAGCCCCGGCTGGCTCTGCTGCGGCTTCCCTGGCCTAGTAGTCGCACCCGTGGCACAGGCTAAGGCCTTAACCCCAACCAGGGCCTCCGATTCTCTTCTCCCTTCTCGTCTTCTTTTCCCTTGAAAGAGAAACAGAAAGCTCAGCTCTGGAATAGAGGGCGCGCGAATGACTTCTCTGAAATAAACTTGGAGATAACGACATTACAATGAATGGCAGGACGCACAAAACCCCAATGCGCTCAGGTCAAACGGCATTAGTCACAGGTCTTAGCCACAGCCGCCGCGCTGCTCAGACCCTTAGGCTATCTAGGAGTTTCAAAAGACCCGTTCAAGGAGATCACTTAAAGTAAGATCCTTTCGTTCGATTTCTTGCTTCCTCAGGATTTATTTTGCCTTTTCACGGGCGGCCAGCCCTCTCCCCCGCCCTCACTTTTCCTCTTTGGTGACTTAGGAATTACTTACGGACCGCTGGAAATGGGGTCCACGTGGGTCGCAGCAAGGGGTTGACCCACCTTCCAAAAAAATTCAGCGCCCCCTTTTAAGAGAAGTTAGCAGCAGTTAATCTATCGTGAGACAGAACGATCGGACGGGAGGGGCTGGGGGTTATGAAGTATGTCAGTGGGCAGGATAATAACTGTAAAAGCTATACCCAGGAAAATGTCCCAGCAGGAGAAGAGGCCTAGGGAAGGGAGACGCTAGGAAGGTCCAGAACTGACTTTGAGTCTTTACCAGCCCCCAAAACAAAACCTTGCAAACACAGACTTTATTCTGACCTTCCAGAAGATCGGGCAAGCAATTTCTAGATGGGAACCCAACACCTGTAGTCTCTCTCTGTTGTAGATGGTGTCATAGCAGGTCTTGAGTTTTTCCAATGAACCCAGTTTTAATACATGGTATTTTTGTATGCCAAACTGGTGTTTTTTCCTTTGTCTATGTGGTAATGCTGATTTTATGACTACGGTTATAACACATTTGCTTTGATTAAAATTCGTAAAACTATTTCAAAAAGAAAAAAAAAAAAAAGAAAGTCCGTCCGCCTTCCCAGAACTGGCCACTGCTGGTGGGGCAGGATGGGTAAGAAGAGAAAGAGATAATGCAAGAATCAGAGCCAGTCCTCCAGTTTCCGGAAAGCAGTTAGGGAGGGAGGTGGTGGTTGTGTTGGAAAACTTCGTGGTAAGGTTAAAGCACAGGTGTTCAAGTGGTTTAGATTTTTTCTCCCCTATTTTATTGGAAAAACTTCAAAAAGAGTAACAACTGAAGTTCTTCACAGATCTCCCTCTTCCGTTTCCAGGGGTCGCCAATTAACTCGAGCAATGCATTTTCCGTATATAAATAGTCATTTATTTAAAAGTTGTTCCTCTCCTTAGAAGTCCCGCTCCCCGCCCCCCAACCGCTGCCCAGTACGCCTCCATAAGCAGTTGTGGGCGCAGAAACGCCAATGCTTGCGTTGTCTTCAAGCATTAATTTGGCTCCAGAGCCCGGCCCTAAATAACTTTTTAATTTGAATCAAGGGAGAGTTTTAGCAGGCTCCGTTTCTGGTTTAATGTGATATAAATCGCAGATGCACTTTTATTGAATGGTTAAAGCAGCGACATGGAGATCATCAACACAAAACGCCCTGAACAAAACCATCGAGAGAAATAAAGCTGGTTAATAAGATTTTTGAGAAAGCTTTGTGTTAAAAAGCAAAAAGGAAAACCAGCTGAAGGTGACAGTTAGTTCATGGTTAATAGGATCAGAGCAGCCTGGCGGGGCTGCACACTTCTCTTTGGGGAGGTTCAGCCACACTAAAGAAATGAATGGGACATTTAACACATCTGTTATCACGCGGAGCAGAGAAACAGGGGAATCGAGGCTCAGCGCCACCCAACCCCAATCCAGAGGAAAGGGAAAGGCTGTCTGCAGGAAGATTCTCGTTTGAGGCCCCGAATCAATGATGGGCTTTCCTGACGTGGACCAGCATTCTTGAGAACCGCATCCTTTGCTCTGTTTTCACATGTTTGTGTGTCATAGTCAATTAAGAAGCAGTAACACTGAGACTAAGTTAAGCGCTTCGCAATGGGTAGGGCTCTCTCCAGACGAATGCCAACAGTTGCTGCTATGGCTGTTAAAAGTTCAGGCTGTGAGTTTGAACTAAAACTGCCTAAGGCTCCTTGAAGTTGGAAAAAGGGCCAGCATAGCACTCACAGCATTCTGGTCACCTTGTCTGAGGCAGCTTCTGGCAGAAGTAAGCCCTTTGCAAGTGAAATCTTGCTGCCTTGCCCCAGTGAGGTGCTCCCCTTGGCTCTTACCCTAGATGAGCAGAGACGC
>NW_011889102.1:1381716-1390168 GCF_000151845.1 Pteropus vampyrus | reverse complement strand
TCAAACTCAACCATAATGAAATAACTCAAATTGAGGCCTCCCCCTCCCACCGCTATGGATAAACATCCAATAGCCCAAAGCATTAATTTCAAGTCTTCCTGGGCTGTTAGAGTGGCATTCCACCCACGCACACACACCCACACACACATGCACATTGACTTAAATCACCCATTAGATGCAGTAATGTACAGGGCTAGAGATGGAAGAGGGAGTATATTTTCACATTCACTGACTCGAAATTGTCCATTGCCCTCCCCAAAAGGGGGAGGGATGTTTTACTGATTGCCTGGAGATGAATTTCTATGAATATTTATTGATTTATTTTCAGGGCTCAGCAGGGGAGCTGCAAATAAATTTAGTGCGTTCTTTAAATAATTCCTTTTCTATGAGGCAAGATGTCATCTGAAACTTCTAAATAGGCATTTAATTAGCCTGGGTGTGGATTCCGAACAAAAACTCCCGGCAAGAGCTTTGGGGGTGCACTGTATTGCAAAGAGGCGGTCGATATGCAGAACTGATGCGCGCCAGCCTTTGTTGCCGGCCCATTGTGCGGGCGATGCTTATGAAGACTAATCCAATCATAAATTGCACCCCTGCGCCAATCAGAGTGCCCAGAGCCTCTGGCGAATGAAGCTCGAGTGGAGAACTTTGTTGAACTTCATTGTCAGAGCTGTCACTTTTCAAAGCGCTTTAACGGGCGGGCCACTATAAAACCATCACCTCGACGGGAGGACCACGGAGGACTCGCAGGCGCCCAAGTGGGATCGTTCGTTACTCGGAGACTTTTGCTAAGCCCAAGAGAGAGTGCACCGCGGGGGCGGGAGGGGCGGGAGGCGAGGCATTTACCCTCAGGCCACTGGAAGAAGGGTTATTCTGCTCGCCCCGCGCCTAACATGATGTTCCCCGGCCTCCTCGCGCCCCCCGCCGGGTACCCCAGCCTCCTGCGCCCCACGCCCACCTTAACGCTGCCCCAGTCCCTGCGGTCGGCATTTTCAGGCCACTCGAGCTTCCTGGTGGAGGATCTGATCCGCATCAGCAGACCCCCTGCCTACCTGCCCCGCAGCGCGCCCACGGCCAGCTTGTCACCCCCTAGGCAGGGGGCCCCGGCGGCTCTCACGGACACAGGGGCCTCGGACCTGGGCTCCCCCAGTCCCGGCAGCCGGCGGGGCGGATCACCGCAGACCGCCGTCTCCCCTGCCAGCGAGCCCACGTTTCTGAAATTTGGGGTGAATGCCATCCTCTCCTCAGCGCCCAGAACCGGTAAGTGAGCTCAAAACGCTGAGGGCCCGTCCAGGTGCGTAGTCCTTCTCGCCTCAGTGCCCTCTATGTAGCGGGTACGAACTCACACTTCGGCGCACACACGTGCCCACGATTCCTGAGGTCTCACATCTCGAAATCTGAGACCTAGTTAAGTCCAGCCGATTCCCAGGAAGAAAAGCCTCCAGGTTCGCCCCACCCTCAGAATGAACTTGAGCGGTTCAGTCGGAAAGAGAGCACAGTTCCCTTGCCCAGCAAAACTGAGCACACGCTCCTGGGAGTCTGTGCTTCTGCCCTCGAGCCAGTTTTATTTATTTATTTATTCTGGGAGCCAGTTTTATTATTTATTTATTTATCTATCTATCTATCTATCTATTTATTTATTTCTTTATTATTATTTTTGACCCAAGTATATATTTACTAGCTTAGCTAGTATTACAAATCTGCAATTCTTTTCGTCAGCGCCCTAGCCCTTTCCATCTCATTAGTACCTAGGATAAGATTGGAGACAGGGGAGAAACTCTGAGGACTATTTCGGGGGTGAAAGGATTTCCACAGATGAGACGACGTTAGGGAAAGATTAATTTTACTCTGTCCATTTATTAAGGAAGATGCCTTTGAAATCAGCAGAAGGGTTAATCATATTACGCATTCAACGTGCAGAACCATAATGAAGTACGTAATCAAATTCCCTTTGCTCTTCGCTCCCTCACTCTCTTCCAGAAGCATCTCCCGCCTTGCTCTCCAGCGTCCCTCCCAAGACCTTCGCTTTCCCCTACTTTGAAGGCTCCTTCCAGCCTTTCATCAGATCTTCGTATTTCCCAGGTAGGTCTCATTCCCCTCCCTTTCGCGAGGCTGGGTGGCGCCCCAACACCAGCCCATCGTTCCCTGTCCCTAAGTCATATTTCTCTGTCCACCCCTCGGGGTTACGCTCTGGTTCAGAGGTTGCAAGGCGTACAACATTCACGAATCCGTCGCGCCAATTTGATGCCCTATTTAGCACAAGCAGTGACTGCTTGACACTTTGCACCAATTCCCTGCTCTACAAATTAGCAGGAATTGTCATGGTCCCAATTTGAGGCGGTTCCCTTCCCGGCGAGGAGCTGTTGGCATCCCTTCACGCCGCCGTTTTCCCACAGAGTCAGTGCACTTGGCCACGATTCCCCACAAAGGTTTCAGCACCATGACCAATTGGTCAGCTCCTTCGGGCAGCCACACACAGACCAGCCCTCGCCTCTCCACGCCGCCCAGAGACACCTACCAGCCGGGGCTAATTTCTCTTTAAGAGTCATTCAGGGCTTCGGACTTTTCACAAGACCACATGGGGTGCCCTCTTGTGTGGGATGCCTTGGGTCGTCCAGGGGGAGGGAGACTAGATCCTCCCACAACCCTAACCTTTTACCAACCTGATTTCCCACCTTCTTCTCATACCCTTCCCCCACCACCATATTTTTTCTAAGGACCACTGAGCTGGTAAAATAAGAAGTCTGAAGGAAGCTGAAAATTGGTTCCCAGTCTAAATGAGAAACACCTTAAACAGATTCCCTGAAGTTTTCATCCTGGAGTCCCAGTGGTGACCCAAACTATGGCTCAAAAACTGCAACTTGTCAAGACTCATGAGAGAGAGGAGCCCCTATAGAGAGAAGAGAAACTAGGAATGGTCGGTGGGGGATGGGTAGAACCACGACAGCACTCCCAAATATCAGCGAAAGAAATAAGCAATTGATTTTTAAAAGAGGGAAAGAGAATTCACCAACCACGCCCCCACCCCCTCGCTTCCATTCAGGCTGCTGCTGATAATGGAATTTGCTCCCTTTCTCTCTCATCTCAATGCTCAAACAAAAACAACCCGAGCTTTATAAATAGCTTTTCATGTCCATTTAATGAAAATGATTCGGAGAAGAGAAGCCTCTGCCATCAGTATTCTCCCAGTGGTCTTGGCCTGCAGTTGTGTTTAGTTTGAAAGTGTAAATCTCTTTTGTCCCAGTAATATATGGCTTTCGCTGCTTGTCCTCAGTCTTTTTCTGTTAGTTCATTACTACACAATTACCATTCACGCTTCATTAGAGTCTCTGTTTCTTTTTGGATTTTTTTCCCTCCCTTAAAGCGAAACTCTCCCTCTTTTTATCATGCCAATACCCATTGGGAAGCGGTCAATGTGCTAATTAGCTGCCACTTTTCATGTATTCGGCAGAGTTCTTTACAGTTGTGCAGGGGAGGGGAGGAAAGATTAATATAAAAAAGATGAATACTGATTGGATTTAAAAAAAAAAATCCAAAGAGGATTTTCTCCTCTCTATCAAATCAGTAAAGCACCCCATTTTCATCGAAAGAATGCAAAAGCCACCAAGGTAATAAAAGCTTAAGAAGAAAACCCAGTGGCCTGAGCTGGATATTTTATTTTTGTAATTTATTTTTTCTGTTGCTATTTTAGCTGGTGTACGCAGGTTTGTTTCTCTGAGACCGCTGAATGGAAAAACGAAAACAGGCTATTGTGGGAGCTGTTTTCTGTGTTTCTGTGCTTTTACCTAATCCGGGTTTGCACGGTTGAAAGGGAAGTTATTTGGGTGGAAAGCGCCTTTCACTCTCGCAGGTTTGTAGGTTCGTGGCCTATTCTCCAGGGGGAGAAAAAGGAGAGCTTTAAAGATGAAGGGATCAGAGAGAAAAACCGAGGGAGGTGGAGCTGGGGAGGCTGACGCTACCACCTCATTCGCAACCTCCAACCCCCACCCCTCTGCAGCGTCCTCAAGTGTCGTGCCTATCCCGGGGACCTTCTCCTGGCCGCTGGCCGCCCGCGGCAAGCCTCGCCGGGGCATGCTGCGTCGAGCCGTGTTCTCCGACGTGCAGCGCAAGGCGCTGGAGAAGATGTTCCAGAAGCAGAAGTACATCAGCAAGCCCGACCGCAAGAAGCTGGCGGCTAAATTGGGCTTGAAAGACTCACAAGTGAGGGCAGTCTCCCCACAGCCTCTCCCGCCAGGCGTCACTCCTCCTCCACCAGTTGTGCAATCGGGAGGGTTCTCTGAAACCGCTTAGGTCCCATTGTACAGATGGGGAAAGTAAGGTCTAAGGAGTGAACGAGTGCCCGAGTCAGATTCCTCGAGGCTGCTCAGGACAGCCCACTTCTCCTGGGCTCAGCGCCCCCACTCCCGCGTTTCTGGGCCAGGTACCAGATGATGTGGCAAGAGGCGCTTGGAGCGGAGGTGGGAGTTGAGGGTAGGGTAAATGCCGAGATCCACCTAAATTCACACCAGGGGATGGGGAGCGGGCAAGAAGGGGAAAGACAGAGCCCCCTTCCCACGTGCGACATCCTGCCGACGCCCCTGCCCCACGCCATCTTTGGGGAGGGTCTGCGCTAACCTCAGTTTCTCCCCTGCTCTCTCTGCCCCGCGCGCACTAGGTGAAAATCTGGTTCCAGAACCGACGCATGAAGTGGAGGAACTCCAAGGAGCGCGAGCTCCTGTCTAGCGGGGGCTGCCGCGAGCAGACCCTTCCCACCAAACTCAATCCGCACCCGGACCTCAGCGACGTGGGCCAGAAGGGCCCCGGGGAAAACGACGAGGAAGACGAGGGCCTGGGCAGCCCCCGCCACCGCCTGGCTTATCATGCATCCCCCAACCCTCGGCACCCGCGGGATTCGCGGCTCGAAGGGGCTTCGCCCGCGCATTCGAGCAGCCCCGGCAAACCTTCGGACTTCTCCGACTCCGAGGAGGATGAGGAGGGCGAGGAGGAGGAGATCACGGTGTCTTAGAAGCCCCCCGGCGCCTGGGGTACTGTTTCTAAGTGCTTTGAAATTGAAGAGGTGGGATTCAGTCTGCGTGTTCACTTAGTCCCGGCTGTCCCGACGCTGCTGCTCCCCGCTGTCCAATCGTCACCTTCCATTGCCCAAAGTGACATTTCCGTCCACCTGCCAACAGCCCTCTCCACATAAGTTAAATTTAGGTTTGGTCCCAGTCTTAACTTTTTCACAGCGACTCCTGTCCCTCTTTGGTTTTTGCTAGCTATTTTAAACACAGTTGGGTGTGCGCTCCCACCGCCTGTGAGCCAGGCGCTGCTGCTCCTTAGCAGCGATAAACCAACCAGTAAGTCAGGAAATCCCGTATGGAGGAGGAAAACATAGCATCGAGTTAGGAGCCACAACATCGAGTCTGTGACTCCAAGACTCCTGACTTCCTGGATTCTTCCACCTCCCTATCTTAGGTAGCAACGGCCTCCTATCCAGCTCCAGACTCTCTCAGTCTTCCCATAGCAGAGCCCTTAGAAAGCTCAAGAATTTCAAAAAAGGAAGAATGTTTATCTGTGCTTTATGGTCTAAGGTACACATAAACATTGAGTCTTTTCTGTCATATTTTAAATGCTCTCTGAGCAAAAAAGTGAGTTCTCTAAATGGGAGGAAGAGTCGGTCTCTATTTCTGTATGTGTCTGTTAAAGCTTTTTCTTTATAATTTCTGCTTCCATGATATATGCACCGAGCACTCTACCTTGTGCCCCTTTATTATTTCAGGCGAGGTTTTGCTGACCTGCAAAGCTGACCTGCAAAGCTCCTGAGCACTGGGCATGATGTGAACAGAGAGAGATCCATAAGCCTCTTTGATTTTTTTTTTTTTTTACTGAACTTTGCTGTCTTTGCACAGCTTTTATGAACTGTACACTATTCTGTACACTTGAGTTGTATGGATATTTTATACCAAGGTTATTGTGAAGGACTGTAAATGACTGACTAGATTTCCTTCTCTTTTTTTTGCAATGGTTTTTAAACTTTAAAAAAGGTAGTTGTTTGATTGCATAACTTATAAAGAAATACTTATTTTGTATTTTTTCCATGTACAGATTTTTATATATGTATATATGTGTCAAATGAACAAATGCCAAATAAAAACTAGAATGGATATAG
The DNA here is from genome assembly GCF_000151845.1 of Pteropus vampyrus. Lineage (NCBI taxonomy): Eukaryota > Metazoa > Chordata > Mammalia > Chiroptera > Pteropodidae > Pteropus > Pteropus vampyrus. Next base: position 1,384,020 of record NW_011889102.1, on the reverse strand, counting down.
GGTCAAGTGCTATTAATTCACAGAATATTAGAGCTAAAAGGAATGGAACTTCTAGTCCAAGTGGCATGGGGATTTGCAGTAGGTAAGCAATAGTCAAGAGAGGAAGGAACATGTCTAAAGCCACCCAACCTAGTTCGTAGCCAAGCTGGAACTAGAACTCATAGTGCCTTTGAACTCAGGCCAGTGCCTTTTCTGCTTCCCTGTACCGTAAAACAATCACATTTGCTATGGTTACAAGTGAAGTAGCTCCAGTAAAATGATACCTGTTAGTTGAGACCGCAATAATCCTTCTCTCTTTCTCTAAGGACTGAAATGATGAACTAAGAGAAGTCAGTGAAAGTCAGTTTAAGTGGTTTAAGTTTTCAATGTTTTGTTTCTTCTCCTTCAAGGCATACTTCCTAGTCCTCAGTGAAGCTCAAAGTTGGTCCTGACTTTTGTGTATGAATTGATTTTATTGGAAATGTCGTCTACAGGCATGACTTGTAGCTCTCAAGTGAAATTATCGTTCTTTAAAGACTAGCTTTCAGCAGAAATGATTTATTTAAACAGAAACCTAGGAAGTAAGGAGTATCAGCTTAGAACCCTGGCAGAGGATTTTGTACCCTTTGAGATTAGTCTCTGTCACATCAGACACACAGACCCATTTTCCTTATTATCCTAGCACAAACTCCAGTAGTTGGGGGAAAATGTTAAGCTTAAATTTCAGTAGTTTGTATTATGTTTGAATTTTGAATATATTCATTTCACAATTAACACAAATAACACATTCTCATCATTCAAATAACACAAGCCCCTTCCATGCTAAGTTTCTGATATCCTTGATATCCTGCCCTGCTGGACCTCTTCCTGACATTGGTGATCACTGTTTTTATTACTGTTTATACATGATCATGGGAATTTGAAAAAAAAAATTATCTTTACTGTCATAATTTTATTAATTCAAGAAGCCTCCCATATTTTCCCCTTCACACACATGAAAGTGCCTAGCCTGGGGTCTTGCACATAGTAGGCATACAATCTTTCACACAGAAAACTCTGCTCTGAGTGATTCAGGCTATTTCTCCTTCACCTGGTTGCTGCCTGGATATCCAGAAATGAGATTCTAATCAGAACTGCCCAACAGTCCCCCCTTGCCAGCTGAAGCCTGAAGTTCTTAGTTATAGTCAAGAACCATTTTCAGGCATGGGGATGGATTAGTGTCTACATCTGGAATCAAAGTACTCTGGAGGCACACCCATGTTCATTGCAGCACTATTCACAATAGCCAAGTGGTATTCACATTCATATTATTCACAACAGCTTCTACAACCCAAATGTCCATTGAAGGATGGACAAATGGATAAAGAAAATGTGGTGTATACACACAATGGAATATTATTCAGCCTTAAAAAGGAAAGAAATCCTGTCACATGCTCAACATGTGTGAACCTTGAGGACATTATGCTAAGTGAAATAAGCTAGGGATAAAAAGAACAATACTCTGTGATTTCACTTATGTGAGGTATCTAGCGGAGTCAAACTCATAGAAGCAAAAAGTAGAATTGTGGTTGCCAGGGGCTGGGGTGAGTGGGAAATAGGGAATTGTTATTCAATGAGTACAGAGTGTTAGTTTTACAAGCTGAAAAAGTTTTAGAGATCTATTTTACAACAATGTGAATATAGTTAACACTATTGAACTGCAAATTAAAAATGGTTAAGATAGTACATTTTATAACATGAGAGTTTTTTTTAAGCTCAGTTAAAAAATTTTTAAGTAAATTATAAAAAGTTAGAAGAGTTAAAAATCCAGCAATGGGGGGAAATTTTAGGTAATGATATTTTTGTAGCAATATTATAAAACAATGTAGAATTGAAAGCAAGAAGCATTATATGATGTAAGTGAAGTTTTTTTTCTATATTAGTAAAAGTTAAAACCCAGAAAAGGAAAAAAAAAATACTCTGAAGATTTTTAAAATACATATGCTACTCTTCTGCATTCACAAAGCTTTACTTCTCAAGAACTACAAATGCCGAATTTGGGCTCATTTTAGTGTTCCTTTCAGCTGAGCATCACAAGGCTGAGGACCATGTCCGTTTTGCATAGTGTTTCCCTAGCGTCATGTATAGTCCCCAACACATATAGGTGTTTGATATGTGTTGAGTGAATAAAAATAAAAGGAGAGTCAGACTCTAGAGTCTAAACCACAGGTAAATTATAAATCTTTCAAAAGAGTTGAAGGATTACTTAGGCTGATGACAAAAACAAAACAAAACAAAAAAACAAAAGCAAACAAAAAAAAAGACACTCAAAGATCTCTCTCCTCA
>NW_011889102.1:1363994-1380838 GCF_000151845.1 Pteropus vampyrus | reverse complement strand
GCCCCTGGTTTCTGGCACCAAGCTCCTAAAACTCTTGGAAATTACTAAGTGATAAGAGTGATAAAGGTGTCTTGATATTCATAAGAAACATCTTTCAACCACACCTGAGTTTATGTTAATGAAGTGACTTTTGGGAAGCACCCCAGGATAGGGGCTGGTTGCCAGGGGAACCAACCATGTAATAAGTGGGTTGGAACTTTCAGTCCTACCTCTACCTCCAGGGAGAGGAGAGGCTAGAGACTGAGTTTAGCCACCAATGGCTGATGATTTAATCAATCATGCTTATGTAATGAAGCCTTCATGAAAACCAAAAATGACAGGATCCAGAAAGCTTCCAGGTCGGTGAACACGTAGAGGTGTGAGGGGAGAATGCTGTGCCATGGAGGCTCCATGCTTCTTTCCCCATGCCTCGCCCGATGTATCCCTCCCATCTGGCTGTTAGGGGATTACATCCTGTTATAATAAACCGTAATCTAGTAAGCACACTGGGTTCCTGAGTTCTGCGAGCCACTTGAGGGGAACCTCTAACTTATAGCCAATCTCTGTCAGAAGCTCAGGTAACAACCTGGACTTGTGATCGACATCTGACGTGGGGTGGGAGTAGTCTGTGGGACTAAGCCCTTAACCTGTGGGATCTGATGCAATCTCCAGGTAGCAGTGTCAGAATTGAATTGACTTGTAGGACACGTAGCTAGCATCAGAGAGTTGCTTAGTGTGGAAAAAAATCCCCCACATATTGGAGGGTCTGAGGTGGCTGCTGTGGCTCTAGCTATCAAATGGTTGCAAGGAGGAAAGAGAAGGACATGTCCTGTCCTTTGAGGGAACATCCCTGTGATTGCACATGCCAGTTCTACTTCTCCACCTGGGCGAGAACTCAGTTACAGAACTACACAGAGCTGTAAGGGCAGGAAATGTCATCCAACTTCTGGGTGGCTTGATTACAGAAGACGAAGGGGAGAATGGACATTGGGAGCAACTCGCATTCTCTACCCCACATTCCTAGCTGCCTACAGAGCCTCTGTGGGTGATAGACAGAGCTGAATAGACTTTTCATGTTCCTGCTTGGTTATGCCTTGTTTCACTTGCCTACTTTGGGACCATGTTCATGAACTATTTGTGTACTTTATTTTGTAAGTCAAAGAAAGGTTTGGAGAATAAGCAGGAGAAGGAGCTTGTGCCTGAAGTGAGTAGAGTAAAAGGCACAGGGAAGGAAATAGAAAGGAGGCCACCCTGTGGAAGGAGGAAAACCAGGAGAATATGTTGTCACAGAGGCAAAGAGGAGAAACATTTCAAGAAGCAGGGGGATGCCAACTTTCCTGAAATTTCTAAAAAGTCAATAGTGATGAGAATAGAAACAAACTAAATAGAAATCATCAGGGACTCTAAGAAGACCAGTTTTACTTGAGAAATGGGAGGATAAGCCAAATGGAAGCGAAGTGAAGACAAATGCCCCAGAAATAGAGTCAAGGTACATGAAAACGTGCTGTTTGATAGAGAAGCCATTTCAGATCAATGGAGATAAAACATGCATGTCAATTAAAGATGTTGAAACAATGGCTCCCCAAAATTATGTATACTTTTGATTCTGAGCTCACATTATATGCAAAAATTCACTCCAAATGAATTGAAACCCTGAAAACCTAAATGTGAAATACCAAATTTTCAAATAATTAGAAAAACATACCTCATTGTAGATGTACATAGATTTAGAAGAAGTTTAAGAACATATACAGGATACACACCCAATTCTTGCTTTGAAAGTAAGAGGAAGGGAAATGGAGCCGGGTAGAGAGAATATAGGGGACTTGGATTTTGTCATGTTTTTTAATCTAAAGGAAATATGATAGTGTTAACATAAATATGATAGTGTTAACATAAATTCTAAGTGGTAAGAACAAAGTTTATCATACTGTCCTTTGAACTTTATTTAAATTAATTTAAATATTTTTCAATGCCAAAAAATTTAATAGAAGTGAGTAAAAGTTTAAAGGGAGGAGACACAAACATTAATTCTATAGCAGCCAGTTTTTTAAAAATGAAATAGCACGACACAGCATGGAATGGAATAGAAAATCTCAGTGTACATTCCATGAGTAATGCTTTATGAAACATTTCCATTCAAATGTGTGTTTCTGTGTGGCCGTGTGTGTACAGGTGCACATATGTATGTGCACTTATACATACGAGTGTGTGTGCACTGGATTGCTTCATAAAATGTATTTCTTACTATGAGTCATAGTGAAAAATGGCTAAAAGCCCCTGGAGACAAGTATAGACAGGTTTTCCAGCAGGTCGGCTACAGAAGCAAGCAGAGTAAGGGAACAGCAGCTAAAAAGGTATGTGTTGTTAAGCGAGGTTCTTGGTTTGTTTGTTTGTTTGTTTTTTAAAGTCTGCCTGTTTGTGGCTGATAAAAGATGAATCAATAGAGAAGCAGAGTTTGGTGACGAGGACTAAGATGGTGTGGGAGTGAAAATGAGAGGGATAGTGTGTGACCAGATGGTGTTAGACATCCAGCAGGCTCTGGTGGGCACTGATTACAGACACAGGTGTGTGTGTGGGCGGGGGGGATGCAGAGAAAGACATGGGACACATGACCGTGCCTTGCACTCCATGCCATGTCTGACAGACTGTGTGATAGATCAAGGCAGCCACACAGAACAGTTTGGCCAATAGGCAGGCAGGTGAGGGCTCTAACAGCATGTGCTCTTGGACTTCAGGAAGAAGACAGAGGTGAGAGTAATCTTAGGTGGTGAAGTCTTCTCTGGCGGACATGGACCTTGGAGTGGATTCAGGGATAGGTTCTGAATGGAAGCAAGGAGCGAGGGGGTAATGGGGGACATGGGATGTCCTACTGAGGGGGAGTGGGGAGAAAGAGGACATGAGTTTTGGTAAAGGGGAACAGAGGGGAGATGGGCACAGGGCTTTGGGTTTCTGTCTGGAGGCAGAAACTGGGATGAGAAACTGAGACGATGACAAAGGGAACCTTTTCCTCACATGAATCTCTTTTATCTTGGAGGAAAATCTTTCCTGGAATGCTCCAGCAGACGTGCCTCATTGGACAGAACCAGATCCATTCCCGTGCCTAGATCCATCGTAAGCAAAGGAGCTGCCGTTTGGCTTAGGTGAATCATGGCTCGCTCTCTGTGACTGAGCACATCGTTGCCGGTATAAAATTGGGGTTCTGTTAGTCAGAAGAGTAGGCTAACTATTGGGTAGACAACTACCAATGTTTTCTGTAGCATCTAAGAACTTAAATCCTTCTTCTAGTTCCTAACTTTGCCTTCGACTGTAGCCTATTATTATATTTGGCCTCTCTTCAAAAGAGCCTCCCTCTTCATGAATTAATCAGGAAGCTTTCCACCAGTTTTTGGGAAAACTTTGCTCCTTAGCCTTAGGGAGTGGTCTTACTCCAGTTCTATCTGCTTCTTTTCCTATTTCACATGATTCCTCTTCCTCCCCCACACCCCAGAACAGGAGGTAAAGAAGGGACATCCACATGACAAGTGGGGGGAGGTCAGACACTCTAGGCCCAGAAAAGAGAACTTTGAGCCCCAAATTCCTCAGTGAAGTCCAGGAAGAGTTCCTCTAACGCTAGGCTTCACAAGTGGGAGTTCACCTCTTCATTCTCTCAACTGTCCCATTAGCAAACATTGAGTCAAATGCTGTCAAATACACACACACACACACACACACACACACACACACACACACACAAACACACACACAAACACACACCTGACTCCCACTGACAGACACTATTTCACAGAGGTGGTACAGTTTAAACTAGTGGTCATAAATGCCGATGCCTCCAGGAACCAGGCAGATGACTGGTGGGGACTCTGGTAAGCTAGAGAGGCAGAGCCCGCTGATTAGACTGGCTGCTGCTGGCTCTAGCTGATTGCTTCCACGTGGGAGTGTAGGTCAGCATGCCTAGAAGAAGCTGGAAATTTGTAATTTAAGTGCAGTTTCCCATTTTAAAAAAATTGGTGAGCAAGCGATTCCTCTCTCATAATGAAGTCTCTACTTCATAATATTATGTATGCAGAACTGTACAGTTTCTCTCCTTCGTCTTCCCTGCTTCTTTTGGATGGGGTCCCCTTTAGGCTTGCCTGACAAAATAAAGAGGCCTATGGCTGAGCAGTATGCCTCTGAGTGGTGGTACCCTTAGCCTTTTGTTATCCCTGTGGACCCATAAATTTTTGTTATAAACAATTACATTATGATACATCACCACCATTATTCCTTTTGCTGCTCAATTGTGTCAGACTTAGCCAGTGGGAGCCCCTTAAGCTGACTCCCCTGTCTCTTAGATGTGCACTTCCATGCCTTCTGGCATAACCAAATGTTCCAGGCCAACCTTGTAATTTTTCTGCCTTGTACCTGGAATCAGCCACTGCTTCCAATAACTCGGGTTTATTTTTTTTAGTGGGGAATGATATTTAGAAATTAAGATCTGCCTCTAATTGTGCTTATTTGTACTGTAATATCATTGGTGAGAGAGAGAGAGAGAGAGAGAGCGCGCGCATCATATTGATAATCTCTAATTTAATACAGCAGCACAGGGTTCTTCCTTTCCTCCCCCATTCCAAATTTTTATCTCCCTTTTCTCACAGCATGCGAGAATTATTGTTACCCCAGACAATATATTTGCTTTAATAGGCATTACTCATAAAATGGTATTGAGACCACTGTGCTAATACCGCTACCGTCAGCACACCTACAAACTATACACAAAGTTATATCCCACTAAAATTAAACTCCATGGAATTATACAAAGTTCTGTTATCAATCTGACACCCAGGGTAGGTTTGTTTGTTCCCGCTGCTATTCATTGTAAGGTATTTTTCACCCTTGCTGATGTAACTTTATGTTTCCATGCACACCCTTGGAGTTTACCCTCTGAACTTTCTTGCATTCGGCTTCTTTCCACCATACATCCTCAGTGCCATCCTCATTTTTCTTCCTGGTGCCAAGTCCTTTAAACTTCTGAGCTTTCTTCTACCTTTCTTTATTCTTTGTCTCATTTACTGATAGGAGCTCGGTTCTGTTCCAGACACGAGAACCACATCGCGGAATCAGCACGCTTCCAGCTCAGTCTCTGTGGAGGAGACGCAGACGGTTGCAGTAGAGTGGTGGGGACTGTGACAGGAGGCACAGGACTGCCGGGAAGTACAGGGGAGACTTCTCGCCCCACTGTGGCCCCGAGCGGGGGTGGCACTCTGTAGCTGGTTCTCCCACATGGGAAGAAGAGACACTTGCTGGAGTTTGCTCTGTCATGAGCAGAGTTAATAATACTTATGTCCTAGGGTCATTGTGAAGGTGAAATGAGATAGTGCATATTAAATGCTCAGCATGGTGCCAGGTATGTGAAGAGTGCATCCAGGTTGTCCTATGACCAGTCGTGGGAACATACACTGTGGGTTGTTCACTGTGAAGAAGAACTCAGACCACAGGATTCAGGGTTTCCTGCATACCTGGAACTCTCCCATTGCCATGCCTGTTCAGATGCTTGTCCAATTTTATGTGCACACCAACCGCCCCCTCCTTCTGGTAATGGCACTTCAATGTTGATTCCTCTGGAAGTGAGCTTTCTCTTCTCTTAGTTCGCATGATCTGGGTGGTGCTGACGACCCCCACTCCTCAGCTCAGTGGATGGACAGCGTGACTCAGGCCCATGAATCGAAACTAGCATCTACCACATAATCTGCAGGGCCCAGCGCAAAATGAAAACACAGGGCTTCCTGTTCAAATTTATTAAGACTTTCAAGATGAAGGCAGCAGAGGGAGAAAGAGTTCTAACCAACAGACACCTGCTAAGCTCTTCCATTGACCTGACACCTGAGGTGGGCCCAGGGCCCACATCAGGACCCAGAGCACAGACGAGCCAAGGGAGCAATCAGAGGTCGGCAGTTAAAGAGATCTTGTTGGCATGTTGCCTTTGCTGCACACCTGACCATCTTGAGGCCAGAGGTGGGAATGTGTCTATTGTGACTAATGTGATTAAACCTTGACTCTGGCCAATACCCTGCACCATTCCATCGAACAGCAAGCCCAAAGGGAGGGTGGGCTCCTGCTGTGCCTGAGAGAGTTGGCTCCTCAACAAAGGGTAAATCCAGTTCTACTTCTGCTCTGCTGTCTTCCAGGTTGCTTCATCCTAAAGCTGATCTCAAGATGACAAGATCAGGTCCAGGTCACTTCCAGGCATGACAGAAGTCAGAGGAAGAGGAAGTGGATCTCCTCTGAGGATGTCTCTTAAGAGATAAATTTCCCATAAGTCCTCACCTCTGGAAAGACTCCTGCACGCTGCATGGTATGTTTATTCAAGACCCAACCCCTAGGAAATGCACTGGGTTTAACTTTAGACTGTGGACTCTGCCCTGGGAATAGGGGAGAATAGGGCCAGCCTCCTTGAGTCATATGACCTGGTGGAGGAGGTAGATATCTGCACAGTATCAGGGTTCAGTTAGGAAGAAATAGATGATGGATACTGAGAAAGACAGAGCATTTACTACATGTGGGTCCTGTAACATCCGTTTTACAGATGAGCAAACTGAGGCTCAGGGAGTAGCAGCCTGCCTAGGGTCACAGCTTACAAATAGTGGACCTGGGATTTGCCCCCATTCTGGATGGCTACAAAGCCTGTGTGCCTAGCTACTTTCTTAATTGCTCAGGAAAGGAAGCCAGGACATCTGGGTTCTTGTTCTGGCAGCACCATTAGCTCAGGGTGTGTTCTGGGGCCATTTCCTTCCCCTCTCTGAGCCTCGGTTTCCTCTTCTAAGTGTAATAATACCTGCTGGGCCTCACCTGCAGAGCCCAGGTGGACCACCAATGAAGTTATGGATGTGAGCACTTTGGCAGCTGCAGGTGGAGGGTGGGGAGCAGTGTAGGAGTAAGACTCTAAGCTTTGGAATCTGGCTGGGCCTGGGCTCAAGTCCTTGCTCTGTCTCTGATTAGCGAGACCCTGCACAAGTACTTTAACCAGCCGCTCTATAGAGTGGGGATGATGATGCCAATGCTACATGATTGTTACAAGAATCACATGAATCCATGAAAACAAGTTACTTGGCTTAAGATGCCCGAAACACATAAATTCCTATTCTCTTTATAGGGAATGCAGTTTAGTCCTTCAAAAATGAGGCAGAGAGAAAAATACTATGCCCAATCTTCTGGGAGTCATGCCTAATTGTGTTTTTTGTTTTGTTTTGTTTTGTTTTTAATATTTCACCTAGAGAAAGGAAGGGAGGGAGGCAGGGAGGACAAGGCAAGCCAGCCAGTGGATTGGCATTGTGGCATTGCTTGAGCTTTGCTACCCCCTCGTGGTTACTGTGAGGTATAATGGACTGCCTGTAATTGCAGCCTGGAACGAAGGAGCTGGAAGAGGCCTCTGCCCCCAGCACATTCTGACTCCCCATGGCTAAGGCGACTGGCCACAGTCTGTTTCTAATGTGGTTGCTGGGCCAGCAGCAATCAGCCACATTAAGGAACCACTGAGCTAGTCCAATGCCTTCCTTAGACTGCTGGGAAAACTCCGGCCCTGAGAGCAAGTGGGACTTCTCTGACGGAGGCAGCCAGGGAAGGAACCAGTTAACTCAGGTCTCCAGAGCCCAAAGCTCTTTCCACTATGCCCTGCCCCACGCAATCCCACTCCACGAGCAAGCTCCAGAGACTGCTTGAACTCACCTGCCAACCAGGATGGGAATCTCTCTGCTGCTCCTCCATCAGGTGGTCTTCCAGCCTTTGCCTGGGGCCCAGACGTGCCTCTCTGCATCTTCCCCTTTTGGACCCAGCTCCAGCGTCTGAGGCTCCACAGCTCCAGCCTCTGACACTGCAGACATTGCACAGCCAAGGAAGTCAGAGCTGGAAGACGAAGAAGAGCGGGGAAGTACCTCACGGCATGGACACACTCCGGGTGCATCACCTCCCTGAATCCTGCAAGAGGTGTGGTTAGCCTCATTTTCCTCCAGAGGGGGTTGAGGTGTCTGGAAGTGCCATTAACGTTCCAAGCTCACATCTCAGTGTCAAGGTGGACAAAAATAGTGTCCTCAGTTTATGGATTCGGGAACCAACTGCTAAGAATTCAAACCTCTAGCAGGCGAGCTAAAAGGTGAAAAACCTCAATCTGTTCACCTTCTAGAGCAGCATTCTTGGCTGCCCTGCTCACTCACTGGGTGCGGTGACCCGATGGGCAGCCTGGGGTGGTGTGCTTTTTAAAAACCTTTTTATGAAGTATAATTATACTCACAGAAAAAAAGTGCATAAAACAAAGATACACAGCTCTCAATGATCTATTACAAAGTGAATGCTTGTGAACCACCACCCAAGTCAAGAACTAAGACACTGCCAGCAACCCAAAGCTTTTCAACCCTCTCTGGCCACTGGCCCTGCCCTTCTTGCTTTTCTTTATAGTTTTATGACCTACACAGGCACCCAGCCCTAAATGGTAGTGTGAAGTTCATGTAAATGGAACCATACATTTAGCATCTTTATGTATTTGGCCGCTTTCATGCAACATTCACTCAATATCCACCCACAAATATTTTCACTGTATGACACTGACTTAATATGATTTTGTCATTCTACTGTCAGTGGAAGTACAGTTTTTTTCTGGGTTTTGTTATAATAAACAGTACAACTTCTGTGAACACTTGTGTACATATTTCCTGGTATATACATACATATATATGTATATATATAGACATGCGTTTCTGTTGGGCATATAACTGTTTTAGTTTCCTAGAATTGCCATAACTCAGTACTACAAATTGGGTGGCTTAAAACAATAGATATTTAAAAGGTTCAGGGGGAAAAAAGCTTTCTTCATACTGTTCTTGTAACTTTCCTGTAAGTTTAAAAGTTTTTTAAAAGAAAAAAGAAAAAATATCTAAAGAAAACCAAAACAAAAACAATAGACATTTATTCTCTCACAGTTCAGGAGGCCAGAAGTCTGAAACAGTACTGTCAGCAAGTCTCCCTCAGACTGAGTAGAATCCTTCACTGCTTCTTCTTAGCTTCCAAGGGAAGCAAGGAACTCATTTCTTGGTGCTCCTTGGCTTGCAACTTCACAGCTGCTACCTCTGCCTCATACGACGTTCTTCCTTCATTGCTTCACATTGTCTTCCGATAAGGACACCAGTCCTATTACTTTCAGGGCTCACCCTTAACTCTAATATGACCTCATCTTAACTAATTACATCTGCGAAGACCCTATTTCTAAATAAGGTCACATTCTGGGGTACTGGGGCTTAAGGCTTAGGCATATCTTTTTAGCGAACACAATTTAATCCATAATAATAACCACTAAGAGTGGAATTGCTGAGTTCTCTTATCAGATGCTGGGAGAGGATTCGAGTGTGGATAGCTAATCTGTGCTGTGGTGTCAGGAAGCGCACGAGGGTAGGGCTGGGGGCTGGGTGAGGCGAGTGAGGTATCTCGGGTACAGAGTTTAAGCTGGACTCGCTCTTGGGGGGTGTGCCCTTAAGTGCATCATCCTCGTGATAAATCTGAGTGAGGGAGTAGACAACATATGACAAGGAAGGGAGAAAGCCAGTAAAAGTTTCCTTAACTGCCACTGTGGACACCTGGGGCTCGATCCTATTGGAGAATCTCTAAGGGTCCGCAGAATGTGTCCCCCACTTGTCCCAAAGACAGACGGGAAAGTGGGGCATTGTGCGCTAACTCCCGTACCTTATTGGTTGTAGGCTGTCCCTGGGGCACTACATCCCGTGTGGGCTGCTCTGCACTTGGGCTGAACGTGGCACGGGAGGTAAGACTCAGGCAGAGAAGCAGAGAGATGCAGGAGCTTGCGGTGGGATGTTGTCAGTATGCCAGCTGTCCACTGCAGGCTCAGGGGACTTCAGGGGTAGGGACTGAGTTGTCAACAGTGTCTGCTGCAGCCCATGCCTTACAATACTCAGACCACTCATTTGGCTCATTGAATCCATTCTGCTATTGATGCTCCAAGGTGGTGACTGGTCACAATTTCTAAACAAACAAACAAACAAACAAAACTGAGAATGGGAGGGTTAGGGGAATAAGCCTGTCTCACTGCTAGAGTGGAACAGTTCTAGGGCCGTTAACCGCTATCCAGCATCTCCTTTCTCAATCCTCCATTCTGGTTTACTCTCCCCCTCAGCCAGCTGTCCCACAGTTCTGAATGACCCAGATCTTCATTCTTCTTTCTGAAGGGTCTGAGTAACTGTTTATCTTGGCCTTGTTGGGCTGTGGTGGCTGCAGGTTTCCATTCACAGTTATCACCAGACATGGAAACAGCAAGAAATATCTCTGAGGGTTCTCCAAATTCCAGACATACTTCTCCGAGCTCGCACGATGCATCCCTAGTTTCTCATCACAATCAGGAGCAACTACCCAGCCAGCATAGCAACTTCTGTCTCCACCAGAGGGAGGAGTCCCAGGTAATCAGGTAGCAGAGGTAGTTTAAAATTCAGTGGTCGAAATTTTCTTCCTCCCACCTTCCCCCTGCCTGCCTCTCACACACCACGGACAAGCGCCTCTAAAGTCAGAGCCTAAAGCTGTAGGAACAGGAAGCAAAAAAACTTCCCAGGTTTACTGAAGGGGACCACTCGTACCTCTACGCCTATGTTCCCAAACTCATGGACTCTAGCAATTGGGCACTCAGCAACCAATAATGGCTGATGGTTGAAAATGTATACCGCTTTCTGGAGAAGAGTGCTCCATCTCAGAATGTCCTACTCAAGCAGGTGCCTCAACCAAGCCTTTAAGAAGACAGTCCAAACTCCAGCTTTATAGTAGGAACCAGTGGATCCCAATGCATGTGTCCCATGTCAAGTTCCCTTCTCCATTAAATAGGTCCTTTGGTCTGAGATGTTTCCATGTAGGAAAACAGGCATATGTTAGGTTTGTTTAGGAATGTTTATTCTATTCTATTTTCTTAAACTATTTGTCAGTTCTTGCAACGATACCACACTGTCTTAATGACCTTTAATAGCAAGTCTTGCTATCTGGTAGAAAAATGGCTCTTCTCATTCTTCATTGGCTATGCTTCACCTTTTGCATTTCAATATACATATTCAAATGATCTCGTCAATTTGATAAAAGCTACATTGGGCTTCTGAGTGGGAGTGCATCAAATCTATAGTTCATTTTGGAGGAACTGACATCTTCATAACATTGATTCTTCTAACCCATAATCATAATATATCCCTCCATTTCTTTGAGTCTCCTTTAATTTCTCCCAAAAATGTTTTATAGATTTCTACTGAGAGATCTTTCACATCTTACATCATATTTATTTCTATGTATTTGATATTTTTGGTGCTTAAATAGGTTATTTTAAAACTTTTGGCTGCAGAGATGTTCAACTGATTTTCATGTACTGATTTTATGTCCAGCAAATTTATTCAATTTATTTTTAATAATCTGTGAATTATTTTCGATTATTGAAGTACATAATATCTGTGCATAAACAGTCTAATTGCTTCCTTTCCAATCCTAATTTCTCTTGCTCCTTTGCACTGACTAGGGTCTCTATTGTGATGTTAATGAGAAGAGACATCTTTGTCTCCCAATGTGAAAAAGAAAATGTGCAATATTTTACCATTAAATGTTTTATATACTTCTTGCTTTCAAACATTCCTTGTAAATATTTAAGGCGTGTTGATGTAGCTTTGTGAGAAGCCCTGAGCCGGAGGACCCAGCTTAGACACATCTGGACCCCTGATCCATACCAAATGAGAAAATACTTGTTGCTTTAAGCTGCTAAGTTTTGGGGGTAATTTGTTACACAGTAATAATTGGTAATTGGTTACACAACTAATGCAGAAGGGATGTGTACTTTTCCCTCAAGGTCCAGCCTAAGGTGATGGTGGTGCTGTCATGTGGCAGAATGGGCGTGGGTTTTAGAATCGGGTAAACTGAGAATTCTATTCCTACAGATTAGTGGTTAAATACATAAGTTATTTAACATTACTCATCTAGGTTTTCTCCCTGTAAAATGGAGAATAATGTCCACCTCTTCAAGGTGCTGTGATTATGTGAGAAGGTGAAATTCTCACTACAGTCTCTGGCACACATTAAGTATTTAAGTGCACAGTTCCCACTCTTTCTTTCTTTTAAAAGTCCTCTGGCCCATTATGCTTTCCACATATGTGGATCATATTCCTTAGATATCATCAGAATATTCTGTGAAGCAGTGCAGTAGAATATGACACGGGAAATCTTGGAAATTGGGGATATCTACTTGCTAAACCACTGCACCAGCTCCCCTTCATTTTTTTTGGACAGGCATTGCAAACTGCCAATGCTGAACATCTGGCTCCTTCATCTCTCCACACCCCGTAGGCCATTGTTGTGCATTATGAGTTAGATATTTCACATCATTAGCAGTTGAGCCAGCTGTGTAGGATCAATTTCACAGCAAACCCACAGGTCTCACTTCAAACCTTGCTTTTAAAATTTTTGTTGCTGCTGTTAGAAGTGAATGCCGAGATATGAGGTCATCTCCCACTGCCTATACTCTGCTGTGGATGTCAGCTGCAACGTGGAACGGGGCTCCTAAGATTCGAGGCAGTCCAGTGAGGCAGGATTTGGGTCTGGAGGTGAGGCTGAAACTCCAACCCTCACCTCTTGGCTTACAGGATCCTCAGTAAGTTGTTTTCTCTGAGCCTGCTCTTTTTTAATCTGTAAAATGGGAATATTTACCTCTTCGAGGTCATTTTACAGATTATATTGGGGAATCTGGGATAGCATTTGGCAATTAGTAGGTATTCAATACATTAAAAGTCTTTCTGTTGACAAAGGGTTGACGTGGGGTGGGGGGATGCTGGATACCGACATCGCTTGCTACTCACAGGCAGTCTGGGGCCCACAGCCTAGGAGATTGTTAGAAAGTGAGAATTTCAGGCCCCACCCTGAACCTACTAAATCAGAACCCACATTTCCACAAGATCCACGTGAGCAGCAGTCACTGAGATGAGAAACTGAGAGGAGGTAGGATGTTGAGGATATGGTGGCAAAGATGGGTTTGCAAATGTTTTGGACTCTCTCTGCGTTTGTTGCATCCGAGTAAGAATGACTTCCTCGTGGCATTGAAATTGAACTCTGACAAGGACTTGCTCTAGCACATAAATGCCAAACCACTAATCTGAATAAATAAGCATCAATTTTATTGAATCATGAATAATTTAAGACTGGTACAATCAGCTTTATTCTCTATGATGTGGGACATGATCTCCAGCAGATCACTGGCAAATCCAAAAACCTCATGACGAATGAAAATTAAATAGGGAGAGAGGGAGGGAAGGAAGAAGGGGAGGGAGGATGGAAACATACCGTACACAAAATACTCAATTCCTAGTTTTCTCTTTAAAAATGGCTAGAAAAAATTCATCAAAATGCAGCACTTTTAATCAATTATTTACAATTTCTATGTTACAATGAAAAAATGTACATCTTATAGAACATATTTCATAAACTGCTCCACTGGTAACAACTAGATCAAACAGCAAACCTTCCGTTTAATATCCACAAAGTCGGATTATTATTACTTTTTTGAAGAAGATTCGCCATGATCAAATTTGAATATACAGAATTTGGAAATTTAGAGCATCAACAACTAAAATAAAAAATGTTCCCAAGATACAACAAAAGTCTAGGCAAATCTTTTTTCTTGTCCCACCCTGTACCCCACCCTCAACCTTAAATTAAAAGGTATTCCCGTCTCATTTATGGCCTGTATAATTCTTGGCAGTTTGGGAAACTTTTGGCTTCCATTGGTAACTCAACATAAATGTTGCATAGAATTTCATACATTTCAAAATTAGCCTAACTGTAGAAAAAGGCAAAATGGAAGCATTTCGGACAGAGCCCTAAATGAGTAAAGTCACTTTTTTAAAGGTGAGAGACACTAAAGTAAAATATGACCAAGAGAAGAAATGTGCATATCAGACAACCCTGCTTCCCGAAACTTTAGGAAGGTCACTGAGTTGTGAATCATAAAAGGACTATGCTACTTGAAATCACCGTTCACTAGTCGGGTAACACCAGGGACAGAGGTCTCGGTTCTGAGCCTGGATCCAGTGGGAGGGAAGTCTGTGGGAGAGGGGAGAAGAGAAAGAAAGGGTGTCATAAAAAAAAAAAGTTTCGAACAATATTGTAGACAGGTGTCTACTCACAAGGTGACTGGGAAAACTGCCCACGAGGAGAATTTTTACCTCCTCCCAAATTCACAGTACGAGTGTAAGGTCAGCATTGGGAGATAGTTGAGAAGGACCATTCTAAGGTCTACCAGAAGGCTCAGGGTTCGGCCCGTGGTCACAGGCTAAATATATGGTTTAAAAATTTTATGAAAAACAAAACAGAACAAGACACACTCACACACCCAGATGACTAATGAAGGCTTAGAAGAATAGAGTCCAAGTTTATTGAGATCAAAGCAGGGACGGTGTTGAGAGGTCTTCCATTCACCAGTTAGTGGGACAAATTCCCGTTTTCTTTTTCAAGGACGAAGAAAATGGTGTCATCCAATGTAATGTGAGCAGTTTCAGGTCAAGCTCTTGTGGTAATAAGAAAAAATATAGAGATGGACCTTCAGAAATAGAAATGTAAAGATGGAATAAAAACCCTGATCGTTAACAGATATTCCCCCACTGGGGTCACATAAAGATCCTCTTTATAAAACAGAAACAGACAACTCAAAGATTTACCATACTCTGTAAAGAAAATATCAGTATGTTGAAGACACAGAATAGCACGGCATGTATCAACAATGTCATGTAGACTTTTAGAAACTTTTGCCTTTTCCTGCACAAGACAGATTATAGTCCAGTCAGGGTTTTAGCTGGAGACTGATAAGAACCTAAAATATGGATTTTTTTTTTCCCTTTTTCTTTTTTCCCATGGTCTCATACATCCACACAAATGAGTCTTTTGGATGAGAAAAAAGTCACAGCAACTTGAGTTCTCCTAATGAGTAGATGACGTTAGCCCTGTTTGCTCTGATGGGGGAAAAAAAAAAAAACAAAAACGGACCCGAGGCAGGCACGACACTCAAAAATGAACACGGTTGGTACAAAACCAGTAAGGCATCGCTTCGGGAAGGCCAGCACCGAAGAGGTCAGGCAAGGCTCGTCAGACGGAGGCCGGAGCTTCCGGAAGGGGGCGGCCGCCCCCCGACGTGTTGACTTGTGTCACGTTGGTTCTGAGGAAAGTCTTTCATGAGGTGACCTCACCACCCCACCTGAGGCTGGGGCTGGCACGCTTGAGGTGTCGACGTGCGATCTAAAGCCTTGAGGACGAGAAGGAAAGGCAAGGTTCCAGCTCGCCCGCATGTTGGGGTTGGGTCCCGGTGGACTTTACAGGACGCAGCCGGCCCCAGCAGGAGGCGGCGGGTGTGCACAGCGGTGAGGACGGACAGCTGAAAACCGATGCTCAGCAGGACCAAACCAAAACTCAGCTCCTGCGGTTCTTCCTCTCACCAAAGGATTGATTCCAACCAAGAGGGGAGGGAGAAAAATCTTCAGAAATTAAAGAGTCAGAAAGGGAGAAACTCAACTTCATTTTCAAAGGGGTTATCAGTTCTCCAAAGTAGACCAATTCTCACTGTACACAGTGTTTGCAGGAAGAACAATAATAATAATAAAAAAAAAACCTGATCATTTACATATAAGGAGGAAACAGACACATGCTGTTCTGCATTGCAGCACATCGGCTCGGGCACATTCTCACTCTTTCACTCACGCTCGTGGATTAGTCGGAGGCTGACGTATCTGCAAGGTGTGTTGGTTGACTTGGAACAGGCAAAATACTTCTCGGATAAGGAGAGCACCATTTGAAAAACAAAACAGAATAGAAAGCACGAGTTGTTTTTCCTAAGGTTCCCTGCGTTGTAGCTCTGTCATTTGTTGTGTGACCAAAGCAAGCGCCCTAGTTAGCACCAGTTCTCCGTGGCGGGCTGGGTGGAAGGGCAGGCTGGTGTGGCTACTGGGGTGCTGGAGGGTCTGTGCTGAGGGGAAGCTGTGCTGCTGCATTTCCAACTTTGCTCCAGTCCCTTCTGTCTCTGGGCAGCTCATGGCAGGATGCCGTTTGGTTTCAGAGCTTTGAGAGTTTTTTTAATTTTTAAAACCCTTTTTGTTTTCCACGGTGATGATCCTTTCCCAAGAAGTATCTTCAGTGTCTTAGGGAGGTCACAGCAACAAGGCAAAACAATAATTAAAATAAAAGCGAAGATAGTGCAGTTCTCATTGTGGAAGGAAGCAGTCCCAAGGCGGCCGGCCCAGGATGCCTGCACCCAGGTCAAGGCTGGAGGACGAGGGGTCTTGGTATTCCTGCAGCTCTCACGCTGCAGCCGGGGGCTGGCTCAGGAGGGCATCTTCAGGATGGTGCGGAGGATGTAGGTGGAGTGGGGTGAGGAAAAGAGGTGGGCAGGCTCCATGGCCAGGCCCGTCACAGAGTGGACTCCAGAGAGGAGTCCAGGATGTCGTCGTGATGGCTGTTGCTGTTCGAGTCGCTGTCATAGCTCTGGGGGCTGGAGTAGTTGGCTGCTTCCTGCAGCCTCATCAGCATGTTCATCTGGGGAAAGAGCAGAGAGCATGAGCAGCTTTCAGTCCAGTCTGCACTCAACCCTGGCCTCTTTGAAGGTCACACCTCCTCCTCTGGACTCACCTTGGAACTGCAACCTACAGCCGAGGCAGTGGATAAGAGTATGGACTCTGGGCCAGGCTTCCAGGGTTCAAGTCCCGGCTCTACCACTTACTAGCTGCATGACTTTGGACAAGTTATTTAAACTCTTTGCGCGTCAGTTTCTTCACTGGTCAAATGTGAATGATAACTGAACCTGCCCTAAAACGTTATGGTGTGCACTGAGTTAA
>NW_011889102.1:1358341-1363404 GCF_000151845.1 Pteropus vampyrus | reverse complement strand
TCTGACAGTCTATTGGTTATTTATTTGCAAGTGGAGATGGAGAACTAAAAACTACTTTTATTTTATTTATAACTATAAATCATGTGCATGTATTTTATATTTTATCTAGCAAGTAAGTTAGGAAGATAGGGTTTCTCTGAGCTAAGGCCAAGACCTGGTGCCGCTGAGTGTGAAATCTAGCCGCCCCCTAGAAAGTCTAGCAGAGTCTACCTGGGTAAGCCCAGCCACAGACGCACCATCAGCCGGTGTTCACCTACGCAGCCGTAACTGGGGAAGGGTGGAGCTGATGTGCAGTGAAAAACCCTTTACAGTTGAGCTTATTTATTCACTCATCAAACATTCCAAGTATACCCATATTCTGTGGTCTGGAATACAAACAAGTCAGTCCTGTTCTCTTGGAGGTCTCGGTCTCATGACAGGGATTAATAAACAGGAGAGCTGTTATAAGAGACCCGTGGCTGGGGCGGAGAGCATCAACTTGGGAGAATCTCTAAATACCTAACCTGGTAACCGGAGGTGGCTGGGTGGGCACAGCTCACTTCTGGGGACCTGGGGTTGGAAGGAGAATTCTGTGTAACTACTCTGAGAACCCCAGGTCTTATCAGAAAGGCTGCTGTCTTCAATCAGTGATACGAATATTCCTGCTTAAGAAAAGAGTGTCTGGGGCTGAGCCAGCCATTCTTTCCTCCAGCTATCCTAAGTTCTATTTTTACATAAGTTGAGACTTCATGAGCTTGCACCCACAACAAATATCTCTATGACATCGGCTTTAGCAATGGATTACATTGGAACTGGCTTTATAAAGTTCAGTCCTTTCCTCTGTAAAACCATTATCATAACCACTATAAATCAGGTTGTGCATAGTAACACAAATGATAAATCCATTTAAAATGTAGTACCTGTTAAAAAATTCTCAACCACAGCTCTATTCCACCAGTCAGGAGGATGGCAGAGGACTCAAAGGACCCATTGTTATTTTTTTGATCTAGCAAATTGATTAATTGCTAGAAAGAGAACAGCAAATCATCCATCTTTTAATTGCGCTGCATCTCTTACGAACATTTTCTTTCATTAGGTAATGCAAGCAATACTCCCTGCTGTGTTTTTCCTTTTGCCTTAGCAGCCAAGGGAGCTCAAGGTTCTGGTATATTTGCTTTCACGGCATTTTATACAGCTTTTGCTTTGTTAAGTCTAATTTTTCAGTATGACTATGTATGCATCATTTATTGGCAGAGAGAATACGGTAGGTCCTTGAATGATGTTCCATTATACTGTTGATGAGATGCCTATGACCTTAACTCTGGTTTGTATCAATGAGCCTACAGTAAAATTAGTTTTGTTATCTGTGGTTTCACTTAAAGCCACAGAAGCTACTGACAACGTTAAGTGAGGACTTACTGTGCTGTGATTGCAGCGTTGCCATCACTGGCCCAGGGTCTTCATAAAGGGCCTTTACTGCTTTACCGATGGTGGAGTAAATAAGCAGCTCAGGCTGTTAGACCCAACTCTCCTCACTGGTCTTGGGACCCATGGTCAGGCCCTCGTGCCTCCGTGAGCCCCTCCTGCCCGCACACCTCTCCCTGCCTGATCGTCCAGCTTGGGCTTCTCCTCCTTAACAAGGACTGTGTCTGCCCAGTTACTAGTGGGAGACATCAATGGAGCAGAACAGTACATGCCAACGGTGGCACTCAAATCAGAGGGCAAAGTGTAATGTAGGGACAATAGGTATAGGGACATTTAGGGGGAAAAATCAAATTCCTACCATTTACCTTATACCAGAAGCAACCTCAGAAGGGTTAAAGGCTTTAGTGGAAACTAACACCACAGAAGAAAATACTGGCAAAAGTGTCCCTAGTCTTGGGGACAGCCTCCAAATGCAAGACGGGGCTCAGTCCCCTCCGTGTTTGCAGCATGCCTTGCTTCATGCCCAATATGCAGCTGGCGTTCCACGAATGCTCAGCTGCTCTGGGAGCTGAGAACTCACCAGCGGGTCTCCTTCGGCATCACTTGGGGGCATCTGCTTGCTCGTCGAGCCCTCCCGAGGCATTGAGTAGCCATCGAAGCCGACATCCTCTGGCCGGAGCTGCAGTAGGGGAGGCCACTCATGCTGCTGTGGGCTGGCTGCCCAAGGATAGGTGTCCATCACCCACTTGGCAGGATCCTCCCAGGGGGCCCGCCTTCCATAGAGCTGAGAAGAGGCAAAGAAGGAACGGTCGGGAAGGCGGCTGAGTCTGCTCTGCAGCCCTGATTTTGCAGTTTTCTGAAAAACTCCCCAGACCCAGCCTTACGCCTCCCCTGACAGTGGAATTCCACTTCCAGAGCGCTATCCTAAGGAAGTCATCCAAGGGCCAGTTTGTCATGCTAAGGCCGAAGGCAGCATGACCCAGGGGCCAGGAACACTGGCTGTGGAGTCTGGCTGACGTGGGTTCATATCTCAGCTCTGCCACTGACTCACGGTGTCACCCTGAACTCTGAGCCTTGCTGATCCAACTTGAAAAGTGGTCTCTGAGGAAAAACAGACAAATCACTACCTGATTTGAAGCATTTACCAATTTCCATGGTATATATAGTCCCACCCAGGTCAATTTCAAACTACCAGTATGACGCCACTGAGCGTGGAGCTGGAAAGAGGTGCTGGCTCAGTCGCACGAGCAGGCTATAGTACCCTGGTTTATGCACCCACCCAAAGAATAGCTCCCACATGGATTGGGTGCTGGCCATCAACATCACAGTCAGAAGTCACTAATGGCCCTGTTTTCATAAAAACCCATTTCCTGAAGTAGGTCTGACTCTGAGAGCCCCTCGGCAAAACACCTGTCACATTCAAAACCGCAAACTGTTAACAGAGGTTACATGTGCCTAGTGCTTCTTCCTCCTCATGTATTTTTCGAAATCATCCACAATAACTAATTTTCTCTTAAAACAGAAAACTGTCTCATCACTTAATTTTATACGACCAGTACCATGCTTCCAAGCTCCTTTTCTTAAGCCTAATGATAAAATGATTTGAGTGAATTTTATTGGCAACTTTAAGAAATATACACATTCTTTAAAGAACAAGAACCTAGGCTACACCACTTCCCAAGGCTCGGCTCGGTATATTATGTAGCTAGGTATAGTCTATACCTTTCCTCTTTACCACTACCACCATCTTGTTTAGCCACCATGTGACTCCAAGAGGAAGCATTACCACCCGAGTTTTCCAGACGAGGAGATAGGCTCAGGGAGGAGAAGAGACAACTGGAATTCACGTCTGTCCAACTCCATGCACCACTAGAGTCTGAGAAGATGTGGTGGGATGTGCTCACAGCCAAGACAAGCTGTTTACCACACTGGGCAGTGCTCTGTGGCTCTGGAAGGCACCCCCTCTACAGGCGACCCCGGGATATGAAGATCAGAGACTCCTGAACCACAGTGGCTGCAGTGGGGCTCTAGAGTAGAGTCACACCTGGACCACAGCCTGCCTGTCTGTTCCCTCTGCCTTCCCAGGACTCCTGCAGTTGAGAGGGAAAAGTGGGGAAGGTGCTGGCAGTAGAATAGAGCTGAGCTCTGACTGACAGAGCCATGTCTTTCTAAGTCATAGGCTGCCTCAGCTGGAAAAAACTGGGGTCACCTAGGCCATCATGTACCAGATGAGGAAATTGAGGTCCAGTGAGAATGGCCAGTTATGGAAGGTTATGGAGCAGGGCTGAATTTGAACCTCAAACTCCGGCTTCCTGGTCGGGGCCTTTCCCCTCTCTACCCCTCCCAAATGACTCCAGACGAGGACATGTCAACCTGGGCTGGGTTTGCTGTTCCTGCAGCTGTCTCATGACTGCCTAAGCCACTTCTGACATTTCTGTATGATTTCTGTAAGCCCATCTTGCCCCACTGATGGCAGCCTCCTCCTCTCAGGACATATACAGCCTCCTATGACCTCATCATCCTCTCAGACACCAGCACCCCTCCTGGTTAGCATTCTGGCCCTGTCAGTTGCTAAATCTTCCTTAACCTGGGGCAATGCTAAGTCTTAGGCCTGAGAATTCAATCTGGCATTCTGAAGGCAATTTATAGTCAGGACAGGAAAGGAGTATGTAAAGCCGGCGTGTGCGTGTGCACACGCATGTGTGTCAGGGAGGAAGGGAACACGAGTATTTGGGGATATTTAGAACTGAAGGAGGCAGTTCCAGATTAGAAACGTTCCTACAATTTTTGGAAGCTTCTCCCTCCGAGGGCCTTCCCCATGGAACTGGGCTGCTTGTCCCGAGCCTGGCTTCACATGGGTGAGGCTGAACCCAAGCCTCATTTCTGACAGCCACAGCTTCTGTCTCCATCCTCAGGTGTGGAGGAGGTCATGCTCCGGGCTGCAGAATAACAGAGGCTGGAAGTGGGAGTTCGTCAAGTCCTTAGAGAGAATCTGGCCCAGTGGTTTTCAAATATTTGCTCTTCTCCCCTGACCCCACCACTGAGGAGTTTGAGGAACTTCTGGGTTCCACAGAAGCCAGCCTGAGAAAACATTCTCCTAGTCCAAACTTTTCAGAATACAGATGGTGAACCTGAGGCCGTGAGAAGGGGGATTTTCCCAGGGTCTCAGAGCAGGTTGGGTTATCTGATAACGGGCCCCACGCCACGCACTCCCCACTCCACAGGCAGATGGAGGGTCTTTCGAGTTACTCTGTAGACCAGACACTTTGGCAGCTCCAAAGTGTTTACAATGACAGCTCCAAAGGGGAACAGGGCTGGGGACTGAGTCATCAGACAGGAGTGCATCAGGCACATGCTAACATCATTTGCAAGAACAGGAAATATTTTTACAAGCCTCCCCACTTGCCGCTGGATATGCTCAAGTCCAGGTGGTGAATGGCTGGTTAAGTACCATGCCGAGCAGAGGAAGAAATATCATAAAGCTCCTTGGCTCCAGAGCAGAGCCCTGTGGCAGCTTGAAAAGCAGCAGACAGTTGTGTAGATAGACAGACAAATAGGACATTCACTTTCCCCGAGGCAGGGAGGAATCTGGCATCCCCGCTAGGTCAGGGACAGGGAACCAAGGCATTAGAAACTGAAACCTGGGCCACTGTGAGCCT
>NW_011889102.1:1352949-1357081 GCF_000151845.1 Pteropus vampyrus | reverse complement strand
GAATGGCTCTGAAGACTATCGCTGCTGCTACGTATTATAGATACAGAGCAGTTGAACATTCGTCAGGCTCAGCCGAATGTACAGAAATGACAAACGCTGACCAAAGCTACTAAGGTACACTGTCACACAAATGCGTGTGGTGCACACCGCTCCGTGCCCACCACAGCACCCTGTGTCTCTCAGTGCCCAGGACTGAGGAACGAAGGAGCCCTAGAACGCCCAGTACCAGACCGGTGCCTAGGTTATCCAGCGGCGTGTGACGCCCGCTAATGACTCAGTGTGGGTGTCCAGAGCTTAGAACCGCTCAGGCCACCTCCCGGCTCAACAACAGAACTGTCGCAAGTTCCAACATATGGCTGAGCTCCTAATGTTAACCCCTGGGCTGAGTGAGAATGGAGAACCTGTGCTTTCCAGCTGTCGTAGGGCAGGAGGGACTTGCGGCTTCCTGGGCCTCAGGTCACCTGTGAGGGTTCCCGAAGGCAGGTACGAGTGCCACAAAGCCGAGGGCCGAGAACCTGAAATTTGAGCCAGAGGCCTGGACTCAAATCCCAGATTCTTCAAGGTTTACTTCTATGACTTTAGGCAAGTCATTTATTTTCTTTTGGGACTCCATTCTTGAAAAATGGAGTCAAAAAATAAATCTCTCAGTTCCAGGACCAATGCAGAGCTCGAACCATACAGCAGATATGAGAGTACTCGCAAACTGTGAAGTGCTTTGCACACGTATGCCTCCATTTCTTCACAGTCACTATGCTGAGCACGTTATACCCATAATTTCACTTAATTCTTGCAACGAGTCTTTGTGGCAGAGCATATTATTTCCTTTTTCTATTGATGAGGGCACTAGGGACAGAGAGGATAAATAACTTGCCTGTGGTCCCATAGCTAATAAGTGGCAGAGCCAGATTTATAGCCAAGTGTGTCCCTACATTGTGCTAGACTGATAGTCTCACAGGTAAGAGGTAGTCATCTCATGCCCATCAGATTCCTGAAGGAGGAGATAAAGACAACTCATTCGGTCACAGAACACTCCCAATTTTGAGGAGGCCAGCAGGTAGTGTGCTTCTCACCTGGAGTCCTTCTCGGACGGCTTCCAGGAGATAGGGGATAATTGAATAGTTCCACAGGTCGGTGAACCACACCCTGGAGCCATCCACGTCGATTGGGCATGAGAGGAAGAGCCGGGGACCTGGGGACCATGGTGAAAATCAGTCAGAGTTGCCACAGTCAGGAGAAGCCATGGTCCAAGCATCTCTCACAGGAGGGACCCTGGATTTTCTGAGCAACAGTAGGAATACCAGCTGCTGGGTGGCGGGCACGGAACAGGACACTCGGGCTCCATACCCTACCTTGGGACTCTCTCTCTCAGAAAATCATCCAAAAGAAAGGAAAGGCTTAATGGAGAAAGATGTTCACTGCAGTATTATTAATCCTGACCTTCAAAAATAGAAACCTACTAAATGTCCAAGAGGGCAGAAATGGTTAAGCGGACGATGGTACACCATATGATTATTATTCAGCCTTTAAAAATAATTATAAAATAAGAGTAGCAATGCAGAATGCTCATGAGACTATGTGAAATGACAAAGAAAAGAACATTATGTATGATTGTAACTACATAAAACATCTATGTATAGACAAAGACAGAAACAATAAGCTCAAATGAAAATGATTATGTCAGGATGGTAGGATAATCAATGATCTTTTTCCTCTCTGATCTAAATAGTTAAGCTTCAGGAACGTTGGTAACATTTTACTTTTTTTTTTTTCCAAAACAAGACCAATGCCACAGGGCAGTTTTTACATAGGGGAGCCTTGGGGTGGGGCTTTTCACTGAGCTGGCAGAGTTTGCATTAGCCCGTGCTGGGTGAATATCTTGCTGCTGATCAGCTCCAGAGCACTGGGCAGGGCGAGAGGGGTGGAGACACCGCACTGCATGACTAGTGGTCTGGGGTCCATCTTGGGCTGTGATCATCCCTCTGCCTCCATCTACATGGATAGCACAGTGTCAAGCTGACTTGTTCCTACAAAGTGCTATCCTGGCCAGGGCCCCAGGACAGTGACTGAGGAGGCCAGAGTTCCAGGAGTTCCCCCTAGCCAGCCCACCTGCCCACTCTCCCCTGACTTCCCACCTACCTATGGTGACATCCGAGGAGCTATGAGCCTCCAGGAAGCGGTTGAGGTGATGCCAGACCTTGGGAATCCAGTCGATGATTTTTACCAGCTCCACATTCCGCACACGCCCACTGATCTCCGTTTCCATGAGCTTCCGTCTCAGGAACCGGCCAAGGAAACCTTTCACGGGCTCCGTGTGGTTGGCACAAAGCACCCACCTGGTGGAAGTCAGGAATGCTTTTCAATGATGATGACAGTGATAAAACGATGGCTAATCTCAGGATTCAAAGCACCACAGAACTGGAAGGTGTATATGCTAATTAATACTAAAATAGGATTTGCTATGCATCAAACACTGCAAATATAGTAACTCACAATTCCTCCTGGCAACCCTATGATGCAGATATCACCAACCCCATTTTACAGACAGAAATACTGACTTACAGACAGGTTAGGTAACTTGTCCAAGACCAAAGAGCCAGTTAATAGAAGAGCTAAGATTAGAACCAATATATCCAGCTCCAAAGTCTGAGCTCTAACCACTGAGCATAGTGCCTCTTGTGCTTGTGTCAAGGCCCTGTGCTGGGCTATGGAGCTGTGATAATGCTAAGACACATTTGTCCCTGTTCCCCAGGGGCTTACTATCTTGTGGAGGAGGCAGATAAACAAGCAGGAATTATACACGATGAAGCCTAGGGAATCAAGGAAGGCTCCTTAGGAGGGAATGTCTGGGCCGAGACTGGAAGAATAGATGGAGCAGCCACACATAAGAAAAGGCAGGAGCAGGGGGTGGGGGAGGGGTGGAGAGTTCACGGCAGCATTTGCAGAGGCATGAGAAATAGCGTGAGGTGTTTGGAGAAACTGCCAGAAGTTCAGTGTAACCAGACTTTAGACTTCGCCTGCCATCCCGAGGAGTCTGGATTCCATTCTGGAGGCAACGAGAAGCCACGGAAGGACTGTAAGCATGAGGGTTTATGGTCAGATTTGAATTATAGGATGCTCACTCCAGCTGCCACTGGCACGGAGGATGGGGGGACAAGTCGCAGGCAGGCAAACTGGTTAGAAAATGACTGCAGTAGTGCTCTGGAAGATGATGTGGCAGCGACGGGGGAGAGGAGGAGAAAGAAGGACTTGAGGGATATTTAGGATATTTAGGACAAGAATGGGACAGCCTGGATGCAGAGGTGAGCCATGATTTCAGTGGCCTGGAGGAGCTGACATTTCTCTGATAATGATGACTCAGGTCCACTTTCATCTCCCTCAGAGATGGCTGCCGAGTGGCTGCAGGTCAGGGTGAGGCAAAGGGCATTCAGTGGTGGCAAGGCAGGCAACAACGCACCCAGGCACGACAGAGTGGAACCGTCCTTCCCGCAGGTGGAAATCAAAGGCCCACAGACCTACCCGGGGACAATCATAAGCAAGAGCTTCCATTGCTCACATCTACCTGGGCCAGAGAGATGCAGCACTGGTGACGTGTAGGGGAGGCAAGCATGCTGACAGCCCCTGTCCAGAGCTGCCTCCCGACTCTGCTACCCCAGGACTTACAATCAAAGAGACCTGGGTTCAAAAGTCTGCCAATAACAGGCTATGTGAGCTCGCAAGGGTCACTTAATTCTCCCAGCCTCAGTCTCCCTACTTTTAAGCTGAGAATGAGAAATTTAACTACTGGAGGCTGTTGTGAGAATTCAATAAGCTAAGCAGGGCAAAATGCTCGACATGAAGCCTGGCATATAGCAGGTACTCAAAAAGTGACACCTCACCTGAAGTTGTGATGAAGCTGCAGGTTGGGAGTAGAAGAGGTAGCCTGGTTCATTGTGCCAATTATGTAAGGGCTGTGGGGACATGAAAGAAAAGAGAACTTTGTGAGTCAAAGCCAAACCCGAGAACAGGGCGCTCACAGAGGCCCAGGGCAGATGGCTGGCAGCCTCCCTTGGCCCCATGCTGACCCCGGCCATGCGTGTGCATAGTTCCCTGTGCAGCACACGTCATGCGGTGGCCATTCTCCCGGGAACCATGA
>NW_011889102.1:1347963-1352239 GCF_000151845.1 Pteropus vampyrus | reverse complement strand
ATATCCCTGCTGTACCACTTTTCTACAAGCGTTATCACTTCTCTTGGTATTTCTTATTATGCCAACCTCCCAGGAAGCTCCCAAGAGCAGGTGCCTTATACATCTCTATACAAGCTATAGAAGCTCTGTATAAGGTGCTCTTCCACAGCATCTCGGAGACCCGCTTATATCAAAGCCTTGATGAATCCATGTAGCAGAGGACCTCTTCCCCAGCATGCACTGCTGATTAGTGCTGTGGCAGACAACCAATGGTGCACAGGGAGATGGGTCTACATGCACAGGGGGGCTTGGAAGGTCTGCTTGAAAGACTAAGCTTTGAATTTAACTGTGAAGAAGGGCTAGGGGACTGGCTAGAGCTGGGGCCGAATGCAGCCCAGCACGGCTAGGGAAAGGGCTGTATGTCAGAAAAGGAGGAGAAAGAATAATGGTACAGCAGGGGAAAATGCTGAAATAGTGAGGTAAAGACCCGCCAGAGAACCCAGAAGGACCGCCTGATGACAGCATCATCATGCCAGCCGGCATGCTCTAGAGCCTGGCATGGCTCTACACCTTAGACCGATGAACTTTTAGTCCTGTGACAACCCTCTGGGGTGAGTACTATGATTAGTTCCCTTTTGTAGATGGAAAAGCTGAGGCACAACCAAGTTAGGTGACTGGCCCAAAATTGCAGAGGGCAAGCGTCGGGGCTGGATTCACACTCAGTGCCTGTCCAGGGTGTGCTCATCACACCAGACTGTCCTGCATGTGAGCATGTGTGCACACACACTCACACACTCGGGACCTCCCTTAAGTCAAAATGTGGCTTGCTAGCAATAGAAAAAGCCCAACTTTCTAAGTTACTAGTAATCTTTCCTTCTTCAGCCCCTTCCACTGTATGTTTTTGGCCTCAGCATCTAACAAGGACAGGGGTCCGGGGACTCCCTGCCCTACTCACACCTAGTACTGTTGGTGAGCTGTGCTCCATGTGAGGTGCCCAGTCAAGGGGAAAGTGAGCCCTGGGGGCTGCAACTTAGCCTGGGCTCGAACCCCCATCGCCTGCCTGGGGTCTTTCTTTCATTGGTCCGGGAAAGGATGCCCTCCCTCAGCTTACTGACAGAGGCTCTCGACTCAGAGGCTCGGACCCCTTCTCCCTGGTCTGCTCCACATAAAAGTCACTTGGGGCACCTGTGAATGATGCAGGTTCCTGGCCCGCACGACCTATTGAAGCAGGTCACCTGCGAATACAGTCTAGGAATCCCTATCTTCGGGGACGTCAGGTGATTCCTAAGCCAGAAGAGTCACTTTTAATTCATCTTTGACTCTCCAGCTGCTTTGCAGAGGGCCGGCTAGAGCTGATTTTCCACCAGCTCCACTGGATGAATAATGAATGTGTGTGAGAAAACCCTTCATAACCCCTGTGTGGGATTAGATCAGACTGTCCAAACATTTCCTTTGCTCCCTGGTCAAGGCTATTTGCTGGCACTAGAGTCCAAGGCTTCAACCAGAGCCCTCGTCCACTGCTCAGTGCCATCTGAGTGGTCTTAGACACATGATCATCTTCCTTCCAGCCTCAGTTTCCTCCTCTGTGAAATGGGGATAACTGAGGTGGGGGCAAGAAGTCTGTAAATGTAAATGTGAGTTGTTGTTGTTGTTCTCAAAAGGAGGTTTCGTAAACAAACAAACAAACAAACAAAAACGATAGCACCTCTAGGTGCATGATAAATTCTTGGTAAACCGAAGTGGAGGTATCTGGGGTGATCTTAAAGAACTGCTAGCACCGAGCATCATGCCTGGCTCATAGTGGGGAAGTGAAAAACGCAAGGTTGATGTACAGAGGGAGCTTCTTGCTGGGAGGTCCTGGGTCAGAGCGTTCCCTTCTGCTAGCCCCATTCTGGCCTCGTTCACAGGGCTTTTGTAACCACCAAAGGAGACTGTGGAGGAAATGCTGTTTCTTCCATCAGGGTAGGGGCAGCATCGACCATTCTGAACGGAAAAGTGACCCCTGGCTGAGCAGCAGCCTCCGAATGACCTCCTCACCTTGCTGGACTTGTGGTCCACGTTGAAGGTGGCGATGACCCCGTCTGTCAGCTCCCGTCCCTCTCGAAGCACCAGGTACTCTGACAGCCGGTTGGCCAGGTAGGTTTTCCCGGTGCCACTGGGGCCAGAGAGAATGATCCGCCGGTGTTCTATCAGCAGGGATACATAGCGCTGCAGGATGGGCTTGGGGATCAGGGACTCGAACGCCAGCGAGTCCAGGCTGTTTTCTGTGAGCCCTGCATTGGAGAGACAGGAAGTGTCCGAAGCCGCATAGAAAGGGAGCTCTGTGCTTGCCCAGCTGAGACTTGCCATGACCTGAGGCCATCCCTTTCCTGGGCAGCCCACTCACCTGAGACCCTGCCCACCCAGGGACACCAGAAGCTAAGAGCAAGCTGCGGCTCCCAGTCATCAACACCATGCGCTCTGGCCCTGGACTGAAAGACTTTTCCAGACTCACACTCACCTTTCACATCTGGGTTCTCAGTCCTCCTCTGCCCTCTGTAGAATTCCTAAGACTCAGGGCTCTGTTTGCCTGTCTGGATCTGCCATACCAATGGTGTCTGCTCACATCAAACCCGAGTCTCCCTTGTCTGCCAGCACCCTATGGTTCCTTTCTCACCCTGTTCTCTCCCACGTGCCAGCTGCCACTGCTGCCCATACCCAGATGGAGCACAAAGTCATAACACTTTTATCTTTAAAATGAGCAAATGCAAAGTAAGACCATTTGATTGGGGGCTGTGAATACTGGCAGACCTGGGTTGAAATGCTACCTACTGACGAGACCTTTGACCCTCAACAACATTAAGAGGAAACTCTTCTTTCCCTTTTCCTACCTGGGACAACTCTTACCAATCAGGGCTGCTGGCTTTACAAGAGCTAGGTTCTTGATATCCCTCCCTCACAGAGAAGATCCATCCAAGGTTATTTATCCAGAACCTAAGATAATTCTGTTAAAAAAATCACCTCAAGAAAACCAGTATGGCTAGGTAAAAAATAAGTTGAAGAGCATTTATTCTGTTTTATAAGTACATCTTTCTTCCACATAATTATTTATTGTAAAGACTCCCATAATGCATTTATATGCTTGTTTCTAATCCTCCCCCAACCAAGAATAGGCCCTAAATGCAGTGATGGTCCCAGAATGCCCATGATGAAGGTTCCCAAATGATTCATCTTCCAGGTACAGACCTGAGTCTTCCCTGGTACTGAGCTCAACACGGCCTGCACTGGCTCCAACCTCGACACAAAGCACACAGGGTCCCCAGTCTAAATAACAATGGAGGAAATGCAAACACCTCTTTCTGCACATAGGCTGCTCTTTGGGATTTTTGCCATAAACCCCCCTGAGAGTGACTACATTGCAGACGAACTCACTTCTGAGCACGTCAAGTCCCTCCTCCCCCCACTCTGAAGTGAGCCATCTATAGCTCACCAACCTCTTTCAAGCTCTTGAGTGGTTTTTAGTGCCTGAAGGTATAAATTTCAAGCACTTCAGGAAAATAGAAGAGTCAGGTATCACTTAACAATGAACCCCAGCTGATCCCTGGAGTTGCTAAAACAGCTGGATGCACTGACAGCAGCAACAGATCAGCCTCCCTGGTGGGGTGGCAGTTCCACCAGAGGTAGATCAGCTTGTCACTGTTATCACAGAGGTTTGGTCTGGTCTCAGCAGTGGGTTACTCTTTTAACCTTCAGTGCTTGCAATGCTCACCTGTAAGTGGCAATGCATGCCCAGCAGTGTGTTATGAAATGCAGTTTGAGCCCATGATACATAAGGCTTTCCTTAAAGGATTCTTGCGGTGGACGGTTGCTGTTTTGGTGTGCCTGCTACTCCATCCTTCCCTTTGCAGTAGAACTTTTCTTTCTTATGGGGAGCTCAGTTCAGGTGGTTCAAATGGGGCTGACCCAGCACCTTTATCCACCAAAGAAATGGGCTTATGACAGTCTGGGCCAAAGCCTCTCCCTGGTCACAATGACTGACTCGGTGATAGGCGTTCGACTCCCACTGAGGTAGAATCACCCCTAAAAGTTTTCTGTCACAATTTTCCAGATAGCTATTCTCTTTCTTTTAGGTTCCTAAGCTAGAAAGATGAATCAGAGCTATCAGGGCAATCAATTTCATGTGCAGCGAGCTCAAAAAGTAAACACAGCTGAGATAGGCTTGGACCTGATGGCGCTGTTGGAGCACCTGGATCAAGCTGAGTTTGAAGCATATTCCTGGATCTTCCAGGTACATTAGTCAGTATGTTTCCTTTTTAAC
>NW_011889102.1:1333189-1347913 GCF_000151845.1 Pteropus vampyrus | reverse complement strand
CTGACGAGACCTTTGACCCTCAACAACATTAAGAGGAAACTCTTCTTTCCCTTTTCCTACCTGGGACAACTCTTACCAATCAGGGCTGCTGGCTTTACAAGAGCTAGGTTCTTGATATCCCTCCCTCACAGAGAAGATCCATCCAAGGTTATTTATCCAGAACCTAAGATAATTCTGTTAAAAAAATCACCTCAAGAAAACCAGTATGGCTAGGTAAAAAATAAGTTGAAGAGCATTTATTCTGTTTTATAAGTACATCTTTCTTCCACATAATTATTTATTGTAAAGACTCCCATAATGCATTTATATGCTTGTTTCTAATCCTCCCCCAACCAAGAATAGGCCCTAAATGCAGTGATGGTCCCAGAATGCCCATGATGAAGGTTCCCAAATGATTCATCTTCCAGGTACAGACCTGAGTCTTCCCTGGTACTGAGCTCAACATAGCCTGCACTGGCTCCAACCTCGACACAAAGCACACAAGGTCCCCAGTCTAAATAACAATGGAGGAAATGCAAACACCTCTTTCTGCACATAGGCTGCTCTTTGGGATTTTTGCCATAAACCCCCCTGAGAGTGACTACATTGCAGACGAACTCACTTCTGAGCACGTCAAGTCCCTCCTCCCCCCACTCTGAAGTGAGCCATCTATAGCTCACCAACCTCTTTCAAGCTCTTGAGTGGTTTTTAGTGCCTGAAGGTATAAATTTCAAGCACTTCAGGAAAATAGAAGAGTCAGGTATCACTTAACAATGAACCCCAGCTGATCCCTGGAGTTGCTAAAACAGCTGGATGCACTGACAGCAGCAACAGATCAGCCTCCCTGGTGGGGTGGCAGTTCCACCAGAGGTAGATCAGCTTGTCACTGTTATCACAGAGGTTTGGTCTGGTCTCAGCAGTGGGTTACTCTTTTAACCTTCAGTGCTTGCAATGCTCACCTGTAAGTGGCAATGCATGCCCAGCAGTGTGTTATGAAATGCAGTTTGAGCCCATGATACATAAGGCTTTCCTTAAAGGATTCTTGCGGTGGACGGTTGCTGTTTTGGTGTGCCTGCTACTCCATCCTTCCCTTTGCAGTAGAACTTTTCTTTCTTATGGGGAGCTCAGTTCAGGTGGTTCAAATGGGGCTGACCCAGCACCTTTATCCACCAAAGAAATGGGCTTATGACAGTCTGGGCCAAAGCCTCTCCCTGGTCACAATGACTGACTCGGTGATAGGCGTTCGACTCCCACTGAGGTAGAATCACCCCTAAAAGTTTTCTGTCACAATTTTCCAGATAGCTATTCTCTTTCTTTTAGGTTCCTAAGCTAGAAAGATGAATCAGAGCTATCAGGGCAATCAATTTCATGTGCAGCGAGCTCAAAAAGTAAACACAGCTGAGATAGGCTTGGACCTGATGGCGCTGTTGGAGCACCTGGATCAAGCTGAGTTTGAAGCATATTCCTGGATCTTCCAGGTACATTAGTCAGTATGTTTCCTTTTTAACTAAAGCTAGTTTTGAGTAGGTTTCTGTCACTTGCAGCCAAGGCTACCATTGTGAATTCCACTTGCCAACAAGATAAGGGTATGCGTGAGGTTCAAGCAGTACCTTATTGCTTGTCACAAGCAGAGCAAGATCTAGATTTCTGCTGATGAGGACAGTTGTGGTGCTTTTGAAAAACTTACCAATCAAGAAACAAACTTGCATCAACCCTGAAACTGCACCGTTAAACTACAGTGCCTTTCAGGGAAGTAAGAAACGGGGTTGCGCCTAGCAGAGTGTTTATTAGTGTACACTTTAGGTGATTCATAAAATATAAGTAAAAGGGGTTTTGTAGTCAAATACATTTATGTCAGGTTGGATTAAACAGCCACCTGAATGGCAGGAGTTAAAACATTAAAAGACAGAGCCTTTAATGTACCAGTACATTCCCATCCCCCTGACCCCAAACCAAATGGGGATAACGATGCAGTTTCCCAGACTTATTTGGCCACGAAACTTTTTTTTCCCATAAAATACTTTGTGGGCCTAGAGTTTCAGGGAACACGCTTTGGCCTGAGGCTTGACATCTTTGGGTGATGAGGCCATCGGAAGCTCAGGCAGCATCATGCACGGGCAAGAGCTAGCAAAACTAGCAATCTCATTAGGGTGCTCAGAGCGACTCCTCTCTAGCCTCCAGCAAATCGTGGTTTCCCCATCTGTAGAATGGGACCACATCCAAGGCTTGCTGGCAAGAGTAATTCATTGGCATTGATGGAGCCCCATTTCAACAGGGTTATTAAGATTCCATTATCTCAGAGTCATAAGGCTAATGGGACCTTTTGTTACATAATTTCAGCAATAAACTAAAATTATTTGTTTCTGATGGTGGTTCAAAAAGCTAAAGACGGTTCGACTTGCTTAGGTAAAAATAACTGTGGTTGAAGGGAAGAAAGAAAACCACCCACATCCATATGCACAAACAGAACTGTGGCCACGGTTCCCTACGCCAAGTCACAAAATAAAAAGTGCAGTTCCTGAAGGTTCCAACCCCTGCAATCGGGTTTTTACCTTTGACAGTCACAGAGATGGTAGTGTTCTCTCCCACCAGGTAGCCACAGGGCAGAAGCTCGGGGGTCTCGGAAGCGTCGCTGCGCTTGACTTCCCCGATGCTGTAGCCGAGAACACTATCTGAATTCAGCCCTAGCTGACTCACTGGGTCGACGTGAACGATGTATTCCTGGAAAAAATAAAGACCCCATCAAAGATGTGGCTAAAAATCTGCCCGTGACTCATGTTTTCATTGGGTGATTTACAATCATCTTCTCTCTTCTTTCTCGGCTGATGCCTGAGTTGAAATCGAGCTGCGGAACGAGGGGAAAAAAAGCTGACTTTCCATGGGGATGATGCCCCACTATCACAGGCCTTTTACAATATAGATTTATTTGGTTAGTGGTGTGCATGTGTGGCGGGGGGTGGGGTGGGGGGGGAGGGGGGGGCAGGGGGAGGAACCCTAACAAAACTGTGAACGTTTAGTCTGGATCAACCAAGCACGGAAAAGTTAGGCCTCTTTTCTTAAGTTCAGCTTGAGTCTTGAAGACATCAGGTGCTGGAAAACTCATGAAAAAGTAATTCTCCCAAGAAATCCCTCCACCGGCCCCTTCCTTTGGCTTAAAGACCGTATTGATGACGAAGAGAGCAAAAAACCCAGATCTACTAGAAAAAAAAAAGCATCTCCTGTTCTTTAAACAGGAAAATGTGTGCTTAAATTGGAACAAGGATCCATGGGCTATGAGGTGGCTGGACGGTGGCCGGGGTGGAATCCCAGTAACAGACCTTTTACCTTTAATGGTCTCTTTTCCTCACATGCGATGCCCCATGGGCCCTTCTCAGCCCAAACTCTTGTCTTTCCAATCCAAGGATGTCCTGACTGCCCGTCAGGAGAGAGAGGTGCTGGCCCTGGCGGCAGGACTGGTCCACCGTAAGCCATGCACATCTCCTGCCTATAGACTGGCCTGTGATCTTTGGTCAGAGAATAGAATTTTCTCTGTGTGAAGCCATCTGAATCTGGATGCTAAAAGAGACTAGCGTGTACTAGTTAAGTCAACTTTTGAAGTCAAACCGACCCAACTTAGACTAACCTAGTCTAATTTTAGATTCACGACCTTGGGCAAGTGACCCGACCTGAACCTCACCTTCCTCACCTTTACGTGGGAAAATAACAGAACCCTCCTACGGGCTTGGAAATAAACTGAGGTAATGTAAGGCCTCTGGCACAAAACACGTGGGCTATTGGTACTGCTCAAGGGATGTGATTAATGAACACTTAACAGTTACTGACTTAATTCAGAATGATGGAAAAAAGTGTATCAAAAGCTTCTTTCAAATCACCTTGTGTTTCAAGGTTCACCCGGTACTCATTAATTATCTCCTGTTGCAAACACCCACTCCAATGATGTGATAAGAATGAATACAAAAATAACTATGCCAACGTCTTTGACACTGGCCAATAACCAGATGTTAATGTCACTTGTAGCACAAATCACAGACTGAAGTGTGAGCAAGGATGCTGGGCAAGTTGGATCAAATCCCTCGAAATAAAGAATGGAAATCTGATGTCTGAGTCCCAGAGCACATACTTCAAAGCAGATGCCATAAGACATAATTCTATGGTAAAAGGAGAATGTGGACATTAGCAGTTCACATGAGAGGCTGAGATAATTGCTCAAGGCTGGAGAAATGACTCATTGGCTGACCAACCACTGCCAAGGGCAGCCAGGAACAGTATGGCCAATCAGCAGTCTATACTTACCATCCTCCTTCTGCCCCAGCAACATAAGGATGTGGGAAAGAGGACAGGCCAGAGAAATGGCCAGACGCAGGACACAAACCGCCCTTCCCTCCCGAAGCCCAGGCTCCCACTTCAGGTAGACTGCCATAGCCGTCTCCTTGAAACACTTACTTTGAACAGCCGTCTAACCACCCCATCGAGCACATCCCACTTCGTCTTGCCACTAACTCCAATGCAGCCAATAAGAAAGAGGTGTGGTCTGGAATCCTAAGGGTAAGGAAATGCATGCAGGTGAAAAACAGGTGGATCTTTTCTGACACAGTTTAGCAAGGACTCAGGTTGTCTTAGACTCCACCAATGGTTTGAAAGGGGAATAAAAGTCCCGTTTTAACATCAGATATAACTTAGATTGAATGCGAGAGTCTTCAAATTTTCCTGCTCTATTGCTAAAAAACCAAAACCATCTGTAGGTCAGGAAGTGAGGTTCTCCTCCCTGGAATCTAGAACCTTCTATTAAATGCATACCTTGTACAGTGCACAGATCACATCTCTTGCCTGGAATGCTCTCCCCTCTCCTATCCATCATTTCACTCTGTTAACACTCACCTCTTCCAGGAAGGCTTCAATTTAGCTCACCAGACTCAGAGCTTATACTGCTTCAGTGGTTCTGTACATACTTATGTGATGATATATTCTGTACTTGTTTATTTTTAGGTATTTCTATCTTATTTGTAAATCGAGTTTATCTCCTTGCTAGATCTTAAACTCCTTCAGGATAGAATATGCTTCTATTTTTTCTTTTCTTCTTTTTAAATAATGTTTATTTCTTGTCTTCTAATTCAAAATTAAAAACATGCAATTGAGAAAACTAGTAATACTCTGGGAATTTCACGAAAGGTCTTTTTCTATTTCTTTTGCATCTTCGTCCATAAGGCTCTGCAAAGTGGGGGCTGACTAATTGCATTGATTAAAGAAAAGCTAGGAGAACATTTCATTCTTTTATTTTTTTAAAAAAATATCTGACGTGCTCGCAAGGATATAGAATTAGGAAAGTGGTAGGGGGCGGGGAGGGACGTATCTGGCAGTTAAGCAGAATCGGTAGAGAGAGGAGCACGTGAGATGATCTGGCCCCACCACTTGCTTTGCAACCTTAAGTAAGTGATGCTGGGTCTTAGGTTTCTCAGTTGCAAAATGCAGATAATAACATCTGATCGACCTCATGTGGCTTCAGCGGTGATCCAGAATGATACAGATTTTAAAAGTGACCCATAGACTTCTTTAAAATGTAAAATCTATCTGTTCAGGTTGATGATTGCTAGAATGAAACACATTCACAAGCATCGCCTGCATTTACTATAAGAATGAATTTCCCACTTGATAGTCCGTCATCACTCTACTACCTAAGCTCTGAAAGTGGGACTCTTTATTGGATCTTTCTAGGCTAAAATAATGCTAAAACCCCTGGCAGCTCTAAAACTCTGGGCCTATTCCCTTCAGTGAGAATAGTGGGCCAGTCACAAAATGGAAACCCAGGCACAAACAAGTCTGGATGTGGACACTTTGTTTTGGTGGGCACTGCCACTTCCCTAGCTCTCAGAGACTAGAATAGCATGTTGGCTAGAACGCTAAGAAATAACAAAAAACTGAAGGGGACTTGCAATAGTAACTCATGAAGCCTTTCCCGATGTATCTGAGAGAAGGTCATTCACAGCATCATTTGGATTTAATCAATGACTAAAATCAACTTTGTCTGTCAATCCCCATTCCTATCCCTAAATAGTCTCTGCTGGGGGTATGGCTTCCTCAGACTTGGGAAAAGAACAGAAACTACTCAGAAAATTCAGATTCCCCCACCTTGGCGAGTCAGGATGTCCCACCAGCTTTACTTTTAGCCACCTGTCTCCCACTGTCTACTCCATCAGTAGCTTCTGACAACCGGATAAAACTGGTGCTTTTGGTCAGCTTATTTCTGTATCTCCTGTGCTCAATGCACTTAGCTGCCTTTGGAATACTTTGGGAATACATTAAATTCAGAAAAGCCATTGCTGATTGATGTTAGTGTTTAGTTAGTTGAGTGGGACCGTTTTTAGTATTCTTTATTAGACTTCCCAAACACGAGACACGGAAGGGCTGTTTGCTCCCTTTAATTGTATCAAAATGCTGCTGGGGATTAAGGTTAGTTAAGGAAAGTGTTAGTAGTATTTTCATATCACCTTAGGCTCTGAGGCGATATGGTGTGACGATGAAATCACTAAGCTAGGTAGTTCTACCTGGGGAAGGGACAGGCAGAGCAGGGAAAGGGATCCAACTAACCTCCTTCCACTTCATTTCCTCCTGAAAGCTGACAACTATCTTAACATGCCTGCCTCCTTCCTTCCGAGCCGAGCATTCACCAGTGTCATCCAGCAACATGTCTGCGAATGGAAAACATCAACAGCCTTAGGCACATGGGGACAGCAAAGCTGGCTTCCTGACACCCCCGCTGCTTGTTGGCATAGCAGCAGGACAACTAGGTGTCTGGGTGCAGGGAAAGTGGGGGGTTTGGGGAAGGGGAGAGGGCAGAATGGAGAATGCAATCACAGAAACCAACGGTGGATCAACCAAGGAACCAGCAGGCTGACGATGTACCTTGCCAAATGGAAGTGCGAGGGAGAGACTGAACCAAAACAATAGCAACAGCAGCATCATGGATAAGAAATCAAAGCATCAGCCTCAATATGGTTACAAAGGAAACCTAGATCAAGTTCCATAGTCACTGTGCCAGCCTGGAATCCAGCCGGAAGGCAGGAAGATCACAGACCAAGCCATTGCCCCAGGTGGGACCTGCTGCCATGGGGGTTGTATGCAGCATTCAGCTTACAGGTCAGCCTCTTAAAATGGATTAAACAGAACTCAGCATGGTGGGCGAGGGGACCCAAGCTCATGGCTTAGAGAACTTGGGGTGCTGGAGCGAAGCATGATGGCAGTCTTACGGCTGGGCTCATGTTGGTAGCAGACGCACACCCAGACACACACACGCCCCAAGTGCACACACGCCTGTTGCCTCTCCATTTGATCTGTTGATCTGCTTATCTTGGGGCTCTGGATTAGAGAACGGAGTGCCAGCTGCGGGCCCTGTCCTGTAGCCCTGTGACACCACTCACCCAGGCTGGTTGACTCAGTGAGGTTCAGGCTGTGCTGGGAGAGGCCCATAGACTGCCTCGGGGAGGCAGAGAGGGACACCTGGGAGGGTGCCCGGCTGCAGCCACTGCCTTGAGACTCCGACTTCAGCCGGTCGTTCTCAGCTTTCAGCTTCTCTATTTCACTCTGTGAAGAGTAAGAGAGCAGCTCATTTACTGGGTGGATATAATGCGAACAAGCCTTTTATAGGGGAGAGATTTGAAAGGCCCCTGCAGGGGTAGTGGGTAGCTCAGCTGAGGCAGAGTAAGTTACACAATCTGGGAGATTCAACAGTGTTCACTGCCTTTGCTGTATACATAGGCCTGTCTGGTTGGGGAGGATCCATACATCAAGAGAGCTGGCCTTTCGGAAAAGCTCAGAAATGTTTCCTAGAGGCTGAGTCATAAGTGAAAAGGAGTCATATCAAAGAGGTTTGAGCAACTCTGGGTTTGACAGGTTTCTTTACTGCAGGACTTTTCAGAGCCTTTAATGAGCTGCTATGCATTGTAAATCTGAGCCGGTGCATAGTGTGCGGCATTTCCCAAATGTATTTGATCAAGGAGCTTTCCTTTCACAGAGCCGCCCAATGGAACTAGTGTTCCGGGGAACCTCCTTTGGGAAATGCTGCTCTCCAGTGAGGTCCCATTTAGTAGAACCCACAGGGGTCTTTCATGCTATAAATAGTTATGAAGAAGCTACAATTGGTTAAGCACTGGTGCTACATCCAGAGAAAGGGATGCAAAAAAGAATAGCTCAGAAGGCTCAAATGTCTTCAATCTGTGGCAGGTGAGAGGGGCTGTAAAAACAAATGTATAGGAATTCAGGGGAGGGCACTCATCCTTCTAGCTGCGGGACTTGGAAAGGCTTTGCAGAGGAAGAGCCATCGGGCTGAGCTTTGAGGGAAGGGTCCAATATGGATGTGCAGAAGATACTCCGGTAGAGGAACAATATGAAAAAGAAATTTTGGGGCATGCAAAGGGAGCCATCAGTGGCTCCCCCTGGCTGGAGAGAAGAGTCTGGAAAGTAGAGCTGGGGGTGGGTGGTGAATTAAGATGGAAAAGGATCTCAAAGAAGGCCTTGAAGGCCAGGTGAAGGACATACAAGAGGAAATAGCAGAGCCACTGAAAGTTCTGCATAAAAGAAAGTCGTGGTTACTCTTACACTTTCAAAAGTTTGGTCTTTGAGCAAAATGTGGGAAAGTCTAGCAGAGCAGAGGGCTGCCGCGAGGTTCTGATGCAGCCTTGGGGCGCGGCAGAGGGGAGCCTGCTGATGCTCCCTGCCGGGCAGCCTTGCGCTTCACCCACGCTCCTGGGCTCTTACCTGCATCCTGTTCATGGCCTCCCGGAGCTGGTCGAGCTGGTGTGCAGAGCTGAGGGCTTCTAGGCGGATGTCTGTCAGCTTCATCTCCTTGTCTCTCAGCTCATTTCGGAGCTGCATGACGGTCTCGGCTTCACTATCCATGCACTCTGAAATTCTAGAGAAAGAGGAATGTTACTGATGAAGGTAGCTCTGAGTTCCCTGTCAGTCCACCACTGACCACTGGTCCATGTCCACATCAGGTTTGTTCAGCAGTAACCCTGTATAACCAGCTGCCCGGTGCTTCCTGGAGGTGACCATATCGAAAGCACCTTAAGTTCACAGATTTTATTGCTTCTCTGCACTCTTTCATTGCAGAGCTCTTGCAATCAGAATGGCTTTGGTGTGCCTTCCAGCACAATTTCAATAATCTAGAGATAAATAAGAGTTTGCAAAAGGGAGTAGTAACTTTGGGGGTTTGAACCACCCTCCGCAATGTGTACACAGCTGGACCCCTGTAATGATACCACATGACCCCTGAGATCTAAAACCCACTCAGAGAGATGATGAGGTCACCTGTCTGTTTTAAAGATTAGACACTCAAGAGTCAGACAGCTGAGGGATGATTTTTATTTACTAAAAAGGGAACAAAACCTAAAGATAAGAGTGGAAGGAGTTAGTCCATTTCTGGTCATACGAAACCCACTCCCCTAAGTGTCTGGAGAGAGAAACATTCTTTCATTCCTCTACCTCCCACAATGCTTAGTAAGCTCATGGCAAGCAAGAGAAACATCTTAGGTAGTTAGAGAGCACATAGGACGAGATGACACGGAAGCCGAAGTTTTATCTGAAAAGTGTTCAGCGGTATGGCTAGCTGTCTTCCTTTCCCAGCTGCACACCAGATCAAGGGGACTGTGGGACCCTGCTGAATTCCTCTTTCTTAAGAGGTGGTCCTTCTAGGGTGGGTTCTTCAGATACCTGGCAAGTCTGCGCAAAGTAGAGGATCACAAAAGTCACGATGAATTGTAATGTTAGAAAAGATGGTTCTATTAAAAAGAAGTTCTGGTGATTTCAAAGATCATAGGATCCAGAGTGAGGGGTGATCCAGAATAGAAAGCTTTGACTTTCTTGGACTGAAGACAAAAAAACAGAAAAAAAAAAAACAAACCCAACCCAAGTTCATAGTTACAAGACTGAAGCTGATTATCTCTGAAAGGAATAGCAAGCATCTGGTCTCCATAGAAATAATCATGCGAGCCCGTTCTACAAATCTCTAGTACTGGATCTGGGTCCAAGAAAAAACCTGATGTGTAAAACTGGTTCAGGATGTGGAAATGTGAATTGCCAAAGGAAAGCCATTTATAATTGTTTAAAGAGATGTAATTGTATTTCGGGGGCAGAAAGGCTAAAAGAAAAATTAACTCCGGAACAGCCAAATCTTTTCGTTACTATTTTCTTGACTTGGACTATTTTGATTTGAGAGATACAAAGAGAGTAAAACCACCTCTTATTTTTAAGAGTTGTCAGCAGCCAAGGAAGTTTCTCTGCTTTAAGATCTTCTGACACCTCCAATGGACTCCTGAAAATGTTAGAATTATTTCCATTTCACATCTATGAGAAACTCAGGCCAACAGATTTGGGACTAAAAGGGCTAGAGGGACAGAAATATCTTTAGAATTCAGATGATCCTTTCTCCCACTCAGCTCTCTGTGCTTTGAATAGCCTGGGTTTATAAGGTTTAACTATAGAGTCATGCTTTTCTTTGAGTTGGGAGGTTTGCAGGGGGAGCTTGCAAAAAAAAAAAACTGGTTCTTTCTTGAGAGGGGGCTTTGGTTTCCTGGTTTCAGTGAAGTATAAAGTCTGAACTAAATTCCATCATGACAGTCCGGCCTTAGCCAAACCATGCCCTGCACAGATCGCAAAGGCTCCAATTCATTGCAGGGGACAGTTGGCTTCGGCTCACACTCACACTGCCAGTCTGGTTTGTCTGCACTCCACAGCAAGGC
Organism: Pteropus vampyrus; assembly: GCF_000151845.1. NCBI lineage: Eukaryota > Metazoa > Chordata > Mammalia > Chiroptera > Pteropodidae > Pteropus > Pteropus vampyrus. Next base: position 1,337,201 of record NW_011889102.1, on the reverse strand, counting down.
ACTTTGCTCCAGTCTCCTTCACATGGTCTGTACCTTTCCCCCAGAAAGCTTTCCCAGCAAGAGAGACAGCATTTCCTAAGCACCCACTTTGTGGAATACAGCACATAGGTTACTTTGCAAAACTTGGCCAATGGCACTACACAGGGAAGCAAATCAAAATGAAGAAAGTCTGTGTTGAGAGTAACTGCACGAGGCCATTCTGTGCTCTCTCCAAATCAGCTGGTTCCCAGAAATACACACTGCAGGGCCACATGGGAGGAACGTCCTACAACATACAGAGGATGTTGAAAATAGGGTCTTCTGCAGCAGCCCCAAGTAAGAGTTAGTCCCTAATCCTACTGTCCAAGGCAAAGCCTTCTCCCTTGCTTCCTTCCCACACGACACTTCTGTTATGTCACTGATAATCTGGTTGCTTTTAACAGATCATTCCCTGAACTCAGTAGGTATTCAATACATGCGTGTCCACTTCATGGACTACTTACTGAAGCCAGCAGAGGCATATCTTTTCCTACTCAGTCCCTAACACGTTATTCTAGCATATTCCCGCTGTCTTGTCCAGAAGGCAGGGCTGGTGGCATACCTAATTTTAAACGCCTTGAGTGTGGGAAACACTGCCTTCCCACACCGCCATTCCTTTCGCCCACGGGGTAGAGGCCTTTTCTAAGTCCTGACTCCCCTGCTTTTTGCTTTTGCTTTGAACTCTCTCTCACATCTAGATGTGCGCATTCTTACACACCCTCCAAGGTTGGAGAGAAGCATTTGCTCTCTGCCCACCCTTTGGAAAAGGAGACCAAAAACAAACATCTCCAGTGTGCATGGATGCTGTGGAATGTCAGAATAGAGCTGGAGAGCCAAGAGTCCGTCCTGCCCAGTCCCTGTGGGGAAAGTGGTTTGGAGGGAGAGTTCTCTTACGGTCTCTGGGAGTCCTAAATGGCTGAGCGTATCACCGCCATTCTCTCTTCACCTTACTTGGCTGCCCAGCGGCACCGGGCCCAGTTAGTTCTCCTACCTCCAACCAGTTTCTTCTCTCTGCTCCTGTTTCCTCCCACCTCACTGGCTGCTCTGCTTTCTCTTCCTGAACCTCAAACATCAGAGTGCACCAGAGCTCAGTCCTCGCCCCTCTGGCACTTCTCCATCTTCAGTTAACCCCCGGAGAATCCCTCCAGTTTCCCAGCTTTCAATAGCTGCCATGAGGCCACGTCTCCCAAATCTATACCTCCACGAACTCTAGGCCGGTCGGCATTTCCCTGTGACTGTCTCCTGGGCGTCTCAAACTGAAGCAAATCACCATGTGAGTTTAACTTTTCTTCCAGAATTTATCCTAAATCCATGCAGGACCCACTACTAGCATCAGTCACTCATTCCTTCCACTTAATATTTATATGTCTCCAAAACCTACAGAGTATCTACCTCTAAGGAGCTTAGGCTGTAGAGTTTTGGGCAGTGTTGAGAGCAGTGGAGGACAAAAAACATAACTAAGAAAAATCTACACAATAGGTGGTGATATCTGCAATGGCAAAAAATAAAAGGGGGGAAGGAGATGATAAAGTATGCTGTCAAGAATGTCTACCTATTACACATGAATCAGATGCAAATTCACTTTGACTTCAAAGTCTCACCTGTACTAGGCTCCACCTATCTCCACGGCCTTGTTTCCCACCTGCCCATCCTATGGCAGCCACTGGCCAACCCCCTCTTTGACAGACACACCAGGCTCGTTTCCACCTTAGTTTCCTTGTGCTGCTTATTTCTTGGGTCAGGAAGGCTGCCTTGCTCAGTGTGAGCCTGGGGCAGCAGAGGCTGCTAAGTGTTCACCACAGCCTATTCTATTCCCTTTCCCTCCTGGGCACACTGACTTTACCTCTTCCCTTGCAGGTGTATGGCCTTGAGTCTTGCTTAGTGGATTGTGGTGACATGTGTCTCTCCTAGGCCTGGCCCATTAAACCCTCCTGCAGGATCCTCTGTACTCTTTTCCCTCCCCCACCTGCTGGCTGGACACAGAGTGCCCAACAGAGGACTCTAGCTCTTTGGGATGGCCAGGCCATAAGATGGGAGGAGGCCTGGTGCCCACATCACCACAGGGCAGGCCACCTGCTGAAAAGGAATATCTGCAATGGGTTTGGAGAAGTACAGACAAATGTAAAGCCCCTGAGTTTTGGGACTGAGTTTGTTATAGCGGCTGATGTTACTGAGCAGACAAACCAGTGGTTCCTTCTGTCATGCAGATCTCAGCAAAAATGTCACCTCCTCGGAGGGGCTTTTCCTGGCTACCCTGTCTAAAGATGCTGCCATGATACTCTGTATCCCAGCACACTATCTTCATTCCCAGCATCAACCCTTAGGGCTATCTAATTTTTCTAGTCTATTCAGTTGATTTGTTTAATGTCTGTCTCTCCACCTGGTGTATAGGGTCTACCAGAGCAGGAACTTTATCTGTCTTATACGCTGTTGTAACTGGAGCCAAGAACGGTGCCTGGCACAGAGCAGAGGCTCAGAAGTGGAACGAGCTGTATGTGTCCTATCCTCACTAGTCCCTAATCCTCAGGGGCGGGAATATGGTTAATATTCTCTTTGGTCTCTGCAGAACATCTGGAGTAGTGCCTTGCTCATACACGATGTTATATACAAAGTATAAGTCAGTAAGTAAGAATGGATAAAAATGGATGAGTTTTTTTCTAGTCAAGAGTACAACTTAAGTGGGAAACTCTGGAATGAAGGAATGAGTGACAGTCATAGGCAACTCGTCCTTCATTTACCCTCGTAGGCACCATGCAGGTCAGATAGGACTCGCACTCCCGATTATTGGTCTAATCCACACAGGAACTCAGGGCCCCTGGGTGTAGCACTGGAGCCCACTCCTCAGTGCTCCCCTTCCTTCCCCTGCTCAGGTTTTTCCCTCGCCCACAATGGAAGTACATGTCTCTGTGGCCACCCTCTATCAGATGCTCCCCAAGAGAAGGGGAGCTACTAATCTAAGTAAAACGAAAACTCCCAACAGAACCAAGTTTCACTGTTGGGTGGGGCTGCTGAAAGTTGGGGCCCTCTGCTGTCTCCTCTTCCACTACCTGCCTCTATGTGGTCTATGCAGTTGGTGTGCTACAAAGACCTGGCCAATCCTCTCGCCCACATTTCCTGCACCCCTTGGGGAAGCTGGCCTTCGAACCCTTGTGCAGCGGCTATCTCCAGCAAGCTGGCTAGCTGGCTTTTGGGACCTAGGATGGCTCCTGAGAATGAAGGCTGATAGAACAGGAACAAGGAAGCCCTTCATGCATGGTGTCTGAGTTGGCCCTCACAAGAATCCAGTGAAGCAGATGTAATGAATCCCATTTTACTAGTGAGGAAACTGAGGTGTCTACAACCACCTGCTCTCTTGTTTCACGATAGTTCACAGGTCATTCAGAAGCCCGATGCAGTGACCATTCAGACCCCCGTTGCAGTGGCCCTCTTCTCTCAGGCACTGTCTCATCTTGTAGACAACTGTCCTTGCAGACTATCTGAGCTCCAATTCTTCTTTCATCTCTAATCTGAAGGTCTCTGATGGAAGTCAGACATAGGGTAGGGACAAACCTTCTCACTGCTGCAGGGAGCCAGCTGTGCCACCTTCTGAGCTGACACCTGGGTCCCTAACCTGTCTATTCCAAGCCATTCCTGACCTGCTCTTGCCCTTAAGAATCTGGGCCTTATGTTTTTAAATGGGGCACAAGATGTTTTCAGATGGAGCAATGATCGGTGGGTGCTCAGTGGAAATCATGGGAGGCAGGCTGGGCAAGAGCCACTTGTGCTCCCAAAGAGCTCTGTACAAATTGCCTCGTTTTAAATTTACTAGGGGAGTTCAGAATGGCAAATCATTTTACGGAATATGGACCCTTTGGAAAAGAGATTGTCACCGAATGGCTCCATTTTTTAAACTTCTATTTTCTGACTTTAAACTTCTACTTTCTGACCTCGAAGAAAAGTATATCACTCTAAGCCTTGTCACCCAAATGAACCAGAATTCCAGCAAAAATTGCCA
>NW_011889102.1:1325132-1331904 GCF_000151845.1 Pteropus vampyrus | reverse complement strand
TCTGACTTTAAACTTCTACTTTCTGACCTCGAAGAAAAGTATATCACTCTAAGCCTTGTCACCCAAATGAACCAGAATTCCAGCAAAAATTGCCAACTCTTCTAACCCACCCAACCCCACCCCCTGGCCCCGGCCCCCACACACAGCAGGATGGTTGTAGCTCTTTTACATCCCTTTATCTTGTTCAATCCCTAGGACAGGATAAGTAGACAACCTTTATCCCAATTTGGCAAAGAAATGAAAACAAAGAGAGGTTAAGCAACTTGCCCAAGGCCAGCTAGCTAATTATCCATGCTGACTCCACCAGAACAAAAATCTAAGTTTCCTTTCTCTTTCAGCCTCCCTGGTCCTGAAACACTGAAAGAACATGCACAGTCCTGTGAAAGCGAGACATAAACGATCCCAAGGAGCAGATATATAAACGGACTCTCAGCCATTCCAGTTTGAGAGGGCTCCTAGGGGCCAGAGACCTCGTCTAACCGGCGCCACCATGATGGACAGACTTACAGAGAGTTGGAGTGAGAGTTCCTCAGTAGTGCAGTGGAACCCGAAGAACCGTTGTGTGGTAACTTTGGCGATGAGGGCAAAGAAGAATCTGTCATCTCCTCAATGTCTGAATGAGAGGACGCCGACTTGGGGGACTTCTTCTTCCCGAAAGCTTGCTTGAAGGAGCTGCGTAACTGAACGGACAAGACCATCAGCCCGGCAGGGGCTGCTACCAGTGCTTAGGCCTTGGCAAAATAAGGACATGCAGACAAAAGAGCAATTAATTCTCCCGCGTTTTCCTCCCACCAGTGAAAAAGGTTCCCAACAGCTCTCTCCAATCAGTGTATTAAGGGAGGAAGAGTTATCTGGGTGGACAGCTCAGCTCAAAGAGAACTGGACCTGTGGGTAACATTCCATGCCTACTCTTGGTTCAAAAGACTAGATGCCAACAGCAAGACAGAGCCTGGCTCAGCAGATGGATGTCAGGAGGATGAGGTTACACAGCAACAAAGCAGGATGCTCAGAAATGGTGATGGATGCGGATGATGTTAGTCATATCAATGGATGGGTTAGCTTGGTATCTGATATTAACAGTCTTGCTTACCTCATTGACCTGCCAGAGAAAACGCAAGCAAAAATGGGGAAGGGGAAGGAAAAAAGACAATTTTTAACAGAGAAAGCCAGTGACAGGGCAAGCTTTGGCGTTTTTCAGACATGACATGGCTAATAATAAACACCACACACAGAGGAGGTTTTCAGTGGGATCATAAATCTTTCGAAGCGTTAGGGGCACCCTCCTCCATTGTGAAAGGAAAGGAATAGTGAGTCTGGAGGTCCCTACTCTCTGAGTTTTTCCAGCTTCTCTGTCTGGTTGAAATGACTGCTCCCACTTTCCTATGCTTCTTGCCCTTTGTCTGTAATCGGTCATCTCTCTCCATCTTAATTTTTTTTGGCATGTCTTTTTTTTTTTTTTTTTTTCCTTGGCAAGGGTAGCCTCACTGCTGTATGGGTCCTAACATGGCAGTATAGCTCTTAGATATATGTACTTAGGAGTTGCTGCTGTCCTTGTATATACATAAGATAATACAACAAGCAGGGGATTAGCCACCTCGCTTGTTCATCAAAAGATGGATATTGTAAAGAAATTTAATAACCAAACCAGGAAAAAGGAACTGGTATATCACAATTTCCCCAAAACATGAGATGGATCTGAAAATTCTAACAAAAACAAAGAATTAAAGTGCAATGTCTTCTCTGAAAGTCATGGCAAGCATTCAATTTTCCAAGCCAAAAAATAAAGTTATGTCTTGAAAAAAGGTCTTTAAAAAGTAATTTCCTTTTCCTAAAGTCTTTTTTTCCTTCTGAAAACATTCTGGTGGTTTTCTTAGCCATTGAGAAATTTAAAAAATGGGCCAATCTGAAATAATAAATAAGATTTTTCTCCCATCGATATTTCATCTATAACAAATTCCATGTCCAGCTTATGGGTGAATTGAGATCCCATTTCTCTCTCACTTTCTATTTCTGATCATACTTCCAGAGAGTACTCACAGAAACAGAAGTATCTGGCACATAAGCCAGCAACCTAAATCTTCGCCTCTACCTCTGGAAAAATATCAGGTGGAAGAAGAGATTACACAAAGTTTAGACAGAACTAAGCTTTGGGATTATCTGAGAATGCCAATTATCTATCCTCCCCAATTGCAATGATAACCAAGAGTTATCTTAAAGCAAAATAAATAACTTTTATTTCTTGAATTGAAGACAATAGATAATCATGATTTTTCATAGAATATAATTCTCTCACCACTTTGATAATCAAATCAGGCCATATTTATCAATAGCATATTATAAATAGCAACATAAGTTAATTCTATTTGTTTAAGTCATAGCAAATGAGTTGACTACAAGTCATTAGTAACTTAAAGAAAACATTTAGTCAGAATGATGAGAGGGTCACACTGAACTGGACTTTTAGCTTGCTTCCAGTGTAGTCGTCAATGACCAAAATGACCAAATCTTCAACTCCTCTATCACTAGACCTCGCCACCCATCCAAGATAACACAAAATGAGTGAGAAGTGTATGGAATGAATGAGGACATTAAAAAGCTACTATGAAAACACAATGCTGTCAGCACCGACACCTGGGGCTCTTTGAGTAGTGACCAACTTCATTTCAGATCAACTTGGGCACCCCTGCACTGAAGATAGTCGATCAGAACTCCACAGCCTCAAGAGCAGAACTAAAGACGGGGAACAGGGGTGGGGAGAGTGGAGTGGAGTTTCCCCTGGAGAATGGGAAAAACTGTTCAAGACGCCACCGTACAGAGAGTTAAAGAGCTCACCGGGATGACGGAGACACTGAGAAACTGCACCGGAGACTGTTTCTGTTAAAGTTGCCATTTTGAAGTATAATTCCCAAGTTTAGAATAATTCACTAACTGCTAACATCAACTTTTATTTACAAAACTTTTATTTACAGGACATGGTCAAAAATTTTTCAAAGAGAAGGGTGGTTTACGGCTATCATACGTGATTGCGTAAATAATAGATAAGGTTATGGTTAGCGATGGGGTAATTAGTGATACGCACTCCAGAAAGCACTTTGGAACTAAGAAGAAACCAAGTAAGAATAACTTTGCTTTGGTAGCTGAAACTTTCTGGTCAACACATGATGAGGAAAAAATGACACACGTATGAAATGAAAGATGAGCACGTCCCATAGAGCCTCATGGAACAAAACTCACAAGGTGGGGGTTACTTCGTAAATCCCCGTGTTTGGCTGAGCAAAACATTGATTTTAGTAGAAACCTACCCACAAGCCACTTCTCTGGATCCACTCCCAAGGTCCTATGTTCTGAAGTTAAGAGTGAGCCTGGGCTTTATTTGCGGGGGACATTGGTTCTGAGGCTATCAGTCAGTACCCACAAGAGCCTTCGGATATACACTCACCCAGTTCTTTCTCTTCTTTTTCTTTGAATCACTCTCTATGTTGCTACCCACACTGGAGTGGCTGGTGGCACTGTTGATGCTGGAGACGCTGTCGGAGGAGTGTTGTCTGCGGATGCGAAGGTCTGCTGACTGGGAGGGACCATTTCCTGGAGATCCAAGGTGGGATATCAGCAGCTGCTGCCTTGAGCCCATTCCTTTGTCCCAGAGAATGACTTTTATACCTAAATCCACAAACCCAAGTACTACTAGGTGTCTCCCAGGAGTCATCACCTTCTGTTCCCTGTGGCCGGTTTTAAGGTCCTTGAACAAGTGGGTGTTATACCATCTGGTCAGTTAAACGAGGGCTCGCACTTGCTCCTTTTCTCCCCACCACCCGTCTCCTCTTTACATAACAGAAGTTAGAATTTGCCCAACACCAGCTCTCTTAAGCTTAAGATAGGCATTAAAATATGCCTTTGATGTGCGGCAACAGTTACCTATGATTTTAGCCTCGCCCCCCCCTTGCTCTCCAGGCTTCTCTGCTGTATAGTCTTCTTTCGCCCCCTTAGAAACGCCAAGCCCCTATCATCTCGGGGACTTTACATGTGCTCTTCCCTCTTCCTGAAATGCTATTTTCCCTCAATTCTGCCCGGCCAGCTCTTGCTAATCCTTCCCATGTCAACTCTATCATCATTTTTTCAGGAGGCCTGCTATCTGTAATAACCATGGTACCAGAAATAACACTGCCCGAAATGGAAGTGATTCTGAAATAAAGTTTGCAGTTTTCCTCATGAGCACGGCAACTACATCTATAGCCTGTTTTTTTTTTTTTTTTATTTTTATTTTTTAAAGTACCGGTTTCAGAGTCAGATAGACTTGGGTTCTAGTTCTGCTTCTGTTTCTTACTACTCTGTGACCTCAGGAGGTAACTCTTGCCTATGAAACTCAGTGTTCTCATCAGTAGAATGAGGAGAAGACAAGTACTGCAGTCATAGGGTGTTGTGGAAAGAAAATGAGATAATTAATTAAATAATGAAAACACTGAGCACAGCGCTTAGAACGCCGTGAGTGGTCCATAAAGGCTAGCTATCACTATGACTTCTATTATCACCGTTAATCCCATTATTGCAGGAAGGAACAGCCTCAGGCCCACATTTCCTCCTCCTCAAGTAAAGAGACATAAGGACAAAACACTTCACTGAGAAATATTTTCCTGGACAAAGAAGAGATGAACCCATTTTAGGTTTTCCCACATCAATATGTACGTATCAAAGCCTTAAGTGAAGTTAAGGGCTGTGAAATACTTTGACGCTTTGTTAACAGAAATATATATTCTTCCATTTTTGACACACATCAGAGAAGAGGATGAGATGGAATAGTTCTCTTCCCAGAGGCCAGAAGGAAATGAATGAAGTATTTGTCTTCCGGGATGGGACCTGTCCGAATGACATGGACATCCACCTCTGGTGAGAAGGGTGCATCATTCACTGTCAAGGGAGGGCTCCTAGGGGTAAGGCAGGTAGGTAGTCTGAAGGCTGTTTCTGTTCCTTTACCTTTGCAGTTGAGCTCCGGCGTGTTAATAACTCCATTAATGGCAGCCTGGGCAGCTGCGTTCTGTTTCTTTAGCAACTCAATGGTTTTTCTTAACTCGTTCAGTTCTGAATCCTAAGGAACAACAAAATACTGGTCATCCTAAAATCATTCCGTACAGAGTTCACCTAAAGTGTAACTTAACGTCAACAGAGGACGACAGAGAATGGAGTTCCACAAAATCTTTGTCTCAAACACTAAGTTGGGTCTCAAACTAATTTTCAACAGGCACACGTGAGCATGTGAAAATGTCAGGAATAGGACTACGAGGTCTGTCACTAAAAGTCTTCATATAGGTCCCATTTTCACTCAATTTTAATAGTTCAAGAAATACACTAAAATCTATACAATTGTCTGGAATGAAAGAGAATAATGTTTTTAGGTCTGTTGTTAAATCCAAGCAGGGAGGAATAAAAGCATGTTTCACCTTCTGCTCAGCTGTCATGGTCAAACTCTGGAGCCTGATCGTCATGTTCCCAAGACTCTGTTCAAAGGCTGCCACGAGGTGAGCCTGGAGGGGAAAGACACAGCCTCGGTTATATTACCTTGTAAGGTAAGAGTGCCTACAGGGTGCTGGGTTTGAAAGACTGAAATCCTCATAGGGCCACATGAGTTGGCCCCTGTCTAATTCCTCCGCCTCTTGAGCCCCACTGCCCAGCTCTCCTTGGGATCCGGTTACTCTAGCTTTTCAAGTCTTCAAAGAGCCTGTGCTTCTTCCCATATAGGGCCTTTATACATGCTTTTCTCTCCGCCTGGACAGCTCTTCCCCCAGCTGCCTCCCTATCTAATTTTTGCATATCCTTCTCAAGAAAGCTCAGCTTGTGCCTTCATTACACCCTTAGATTGGGTTGGTACCTTCATATTAACTCTCAAAAGCACACTGGACTACTGATATATGCTTTGTGGTACCGCAGTAAAAAATACACATACTCTTATGATTGCTAATTGATGTCTGTTTCTACTACACAGCAGGATGACCTTTTGTTCATCAAGCACCAAGCTCACAGCAGAGGCTCATATTGAGCATGTTTGCAGAATGACTGAACAAAGTGGTTGGCGTATTTTGCTTGTTATAATCCTGCTTAATAAAAAGCCACTGAAAGGGCCATCTGCTACCTCTTTAGAGAAACCCTTCCCTGTTCCCCTAGGGAGTTATGACTTTCCCTTGAGCTCCCCTGCACTTTTATATACCTCTGTTAGAACATGGCATCAGATGCACCATTATTTTATATATTACTAAGACATTTTTTAAAATGCTGCCAATTATAATTAATATATGCATCCACTTTTCAGAGATGTTAAAATGCAACCCTCTTCAAGGGCAAGATGCACCTTTGTGTTCCAACACTAAGCCTTTTTTATTCTTCTGTAGAATAGTAGGTAATATATTGGTTAGCTGAGGATCCTGATAACATTGTTAAAACCAAGAATAAAGAATGGTCGAGTCATGTATCTAATCCCACTGGCCTCAGTTTCTTCATCTAAAAAATGGGAACAATATCTACTTTCCTCCCAGGGTTACTGTGAGCATTAAATGACACAATATATGTGAAAATTGTCTATAAACTGCTAAGGAATTATGAAACACAGGAATGAATGAACACTGTGGGAGAAAGAAAGGGGTCTGAGAATGAGAAAGTGATAAAAGATCGTATGAGAAGATGGGAGTAGAAAGACCAAGAAAGGCTTCTAGGAGAGGGATGGGATCAACAGAGGGTGATAGGAAGAATAAAAAGGACCGGCAGGATACTTGAGAGTCTTGAG
>NW_011889102.1:1295799-1325082 GCF_000151845.1 Pteropus vampyrus | reverse complement strand
GTCATGTTCCCAAGACTCTGTTCAAAGGCTGCCACGAGGTGAGCCTGGAGGGGAAAGACACAGCCTCGGTTATATTACCTTGTAAGGTAAGAGTGCCTACAAGGTGCTGGGTTTGAAAGACTGAAATCCTCATAGGGCCACATGAGTTGGCCCCTGTCTAATTCCTCCGCCTCTTGAGCCCCACTGCCCAGCTCTCCTTGGGATCCAGTTACTCTAGCTTTTCAAGTCTTCAAAGAGCCTGTGCTTCTTCCCATATAGGGCCTTTATACATGCTTTTCTCTCCGCCTGGACAGCTCTTCCCCCAGCTGCCTCCCTATCTAATTTTTGCATATCCTTCTCAAGAAAGCTCAGCTTGTGCCTTCATTACACCCTTAGATTGGGTTGGTACCTTCATATTAACTCTCAAAAGCACACTGGACTACTGATATATGCTTTGTGGTACCGCAGTAAAAAATACACATACTCTTATGATTGCTAATTGATGTCTGTTTCTACTACACAGCAGGATGACCTTTTGTTCATCAAGCACCAAGCTCACAGCAGAGGCTCATATTGAGCATGTTTGCAGAATGACTGAACAAAGTGGTTGGCGTATTTTGCTTGTTATAATCCTGCTTAATAAAAAGCCACTGAAAGGGCCATCTGCTACCTCTTTAGAGAAACCCTTCCCTGTTCCCCTAGGGAGTTATGACTTTCCCTTGAGCTCCCCTGCACTTTTATATACCTCTGTTAGAACATGGCATCAGATGCACCATTATTTTATATATTACTAAGACATTTTTTAAAATGCTGCCAATTATAATTAATATATGCATCCACTTTTCAGAGATGTTAAAATGCAACCCTCTTCAAGGGCAAGATGCACCTTTGTGTTCCAACACTAAGCCTTTTTTATTCTTCTGTAGAATAGTAGGTAATATATTGGTTAGCTGAGGATCCTGATAACGTTGTTAAAACCAAGAATAAAGAATGGTCGAGTCATGTATCTAATCCCACTGGCCTCAGTTTCTTCATCTAAAAAATGGGAACAATATCTACTTTCCTCCCAGGGTTACTGTGAGCATTAAATGACACAATATATGTGAAAATTGTCTATAAACTGCTAAGGAATTATGAAACACAGGAATGAATGAACACTGTGGGAGAAAGAAAGGGGTCTGAGAATGAGAAAGTGATAAAAGATCGTATGAGAAGATGGGAGTAGAAAGACCAAGAAAGGCTTCTAGGAGAGGGATGGGATCAACAGAGGGTGATAGGAAGAATAAAAAGGACCGGCAGGATACTTGAGAGTCTTGAGAGAAGTGAGATCTGACCATTCTGGAAATTCTAGAGGAAATGATGTCTGTACACGGTGAAGAATAAAAGCTGAATAACAACTGGGTTGGGGAGAGGCCATCGCCCTGGGCTGTGAGAAGGGTCAGTGGACACTGCAATTTAAGGAAGAGAGATTTGAGAAGTGAGTCCAAGGTCTCCATCACTAGACATCATCAAACAAGGAAGGTGGAGGATAAGACATCTCTAGGATCAACTGTTGAGTCTTTTTTTCCGACAGCTGCAGGAGCTGGCAGGGAGCAGGACTATTTGCAATAGAAGTGTTAAGTCGTCTAGCCAGTTTCTTTCTGATTGTTCCCCCCCTCTCTCTTAAAAATTGAGAAAAGGCCTTTGCATTTTAAAATAGATATACTTAATTTGCCCTGGAGGATGTGGCAAAAGCCAATTTAATTCAAGACAGTCACACAATAAATGAAGGAAGTGGGCCAGGAGATAGATGCAGAAAATGACTGCTGTCCTTGCAAATTTAAATGATTGAATTTCCATTTATTTCAATTCTGTTTGATTGCCACTAATGCTTCTATAGGAGGACATTGATATTTTCCACTCAATTAAAAACAAAAATGCAAACAAAAGCCTGACCCCACAAAGGCTGCTAGTGAGAAAGTGTTTTTGCAAGATCAAGAAGAAACCACATTTGCTCTGAAGAACCCGAGGATGGCATTTTGCTATAGAGTTAAAGGACTGACTTTGTGTCATGAGTGCAACTATGAAAACATGGGCCTCAGCCCGTTGCAAGCCTGGTTCAGAGCCACACAACAGCCTTCTCATCAAGCACCATTCTCACATTCCCAGGGAAAACAAACACGAGTGGTATAAAAACACCCAGAGAAGGTAGCTTTGCGCAGTTTGTCCTAGAAAAACAAACACAGCTTGGCCTGTGGGAAAGATGGCAGACAATAAAACACGTTAGCACTGCCTGTGGTGTGCGGTAAGACTAAATATTTACTTTAAAACAATACCAGATTCAATGGCCTTTGTGAGGAGCAAAACACTTTTAGAATCATAGTAATGTAAAGGAATCTCATTCTGACTTTTCAGAAACAGAGAAGGATTCCAAATGACCCAATGGAAGGTCCCATGGAGCATGAAGTCATTGGAAGAATGAATCCAAGTTCACTCTTTTTTGATTAGTAAGGGACAACGACTGACAACTGTAATTCTTAATAGGATCGGGGGAGCTCTGAGTCACTCATGAAGAGGGTTGCTGTCAAAGCTCACATTTGAATAATACCTAGGAGAGCCTTGCTTATTGGGTCTGGGGTTGGTTGTGGATTTGAATGGTTACCCAGATAAAGGTCTACTCACATAAAAATACCTCTGCTGTTTTTCTGAATAGGATCTAAGCCTCAAAATTCAGATCTCACATCAATTTCTGATGTTCTTTTGATACTATTACTGATTGTGGAAGAGGTAAAGAAAATAAAGAATTACAAAACAAATAGTGGTCTAGTATATCGGGGTTTTAAAAAAATTCTAAGATTTCCAGAAATATAAGAGAGCTCAGGAGAATGAACACTAGTGACAATAATCACCAATTACTGAGCTTGTAATCCAGGCCCAGCACTGTGCTCGGCACTTCCTCGAGTAGACTCAGGCTCAAGCCAGAAATTACCTAGGCAAAAACTCCAGGTAAATATTAATTCGGAGTATTGACTCAGCTTCCTGGTCAAAGAAGACAACATTTTGAAGTTTCATTTTAACAGCATGCTATGGGGTCACACAGCTTGCTTTCTGACAGGCTTGCACACATGCATCTGTGGTCCCAGGCTGGGGTGTGCACTCCCGGGCGGAAAAGCTTTGCCTCAGAGGCATCTCAGCACCTTCCAAACCTTAGGCTCTGTGGTCTGAGCTTCAGCCCTGCAGCAGGACTACTTTACAGGCGGTCTGATGGGACAGGAAAGCTCTGCCTCCACTCTGACCCCTCTAGTCCTATCACCAAACCACAGTCAGGAAGCTTTCTATGAGCAAACCTGACCACCTCACTGCTCTGCTTAAAACTCAGGTAGGGCTCCACTAACTTCAGTAGAAAGCCCAAATTTTCCACCTAACAGCCAAGAGCTTCTGCGATGGGCCTGAACCCTTGCATTTCTTCAATGCTTCCTTCCTCCCCACTTCTTTCTCCCTTCCACTCTGCCTCTTCCTCACATCCAAGCATAGATTCTTATTAGACTGAACTACTTATAGTCATCAAATGCACTGAGATCTTTCACCTTAGGCTTTGGCATAAATTATTCTTTTTGGTTAGAATGCTGTCCTCCCCATGCATCCTCCCCTACACAGCATCCATCGGACATCACCCCTTCCAGGAAGGCTTCCTTGATTTGCCCCACCCCACCAAGTTAGGTACTCCTCCTATATATTCCCACAAGCTTCTCTCTTTATCTCTATCATAACAGTTATGTTATAGCAAAACTGTTTTGTCTCTCTGCTGTGCCAGAGAAAGAACACTAAGATGACAGTGACTATGCTTGCTTTGCTGTTGAACCCACAGTGCCTGAGGCATAGTTGGCACTTAAACAGTTGCTGAATTGAATGCTCGTTGGCAGTGCCTCCTGAACACGTACTTGTGTATATGATAATTACAGAGCAGTTAGCTATTTATCGTGGAGCCTTAGATTTCGCCCACCTTTTCTTCCCCTGAGGTGAAAATTTTCAGAAAGAGGAAGGGAAAAGAAATGAACATTTTGAGCACTTAATATATTCCAGGTACTGATTACACGGCAACCCTGAGAGGTATTATCATTGTCCATTGTACAGATGAGCAAATACAAGCTCAGAGGTTAAAGAATTTTCCCAAAGGACAGAGCCTGTAAGTGTCAGAGCTGACATTCACACCCACGATGCTAAAGCCTGTGTCCTATTTATTACATTGCACTACTTCCACAGAGCTCAGAGGCAGAGGCCTTGAGGGAGTGCTCAGATGGGAGCAGTGGTGCCCCGCTTCCCCATGGCTACCGCTCCGTGTTTGTACTCACATTTGCTGTCAGCTGGGTGGTCAAGGCTGAAACCTTTTCCTGGGAGGCATCCAGCTCTCGCCGCAGTTTGCGAATCTAAAGATGACAAAATACAGTTACTTGCTTTTGGAGTCTGTTTTCAGGCTGAGCTGGGTAAAATAACCGATGATAGTGAAGGAGGAAATCCAACTAGTAAACTGTTCCTTACCTCTGACTGGCATTTTTCTTCTGGCTGTTTAAAAAAAAAAAAAAAAAAGGAAATTAGAGCAGTTGAGGAAAACAGAACAGTGCAGGGAACACCATACTTGGTTACTTACAGTAGCCTTAATTATTTCTTTCCTGGTATATTTTTCTGGGTAAACTGGTTCAATTAATTTGACAATCAGGCCAAATGCAAACAGATATTATTTTGTGAAGTCAGGGAGAATTAGAAGCATATTCCAGCTACTTTGGTTGTGAGGAGCCCCCTGCACCCATGTGGAGATGGTGATAGGACCAGGGGCTCGGGAGAAGGTGTGATGAAGATGAAATGAGCAGGGCAGGGTTGCCATATTTAGCAAATAAAAATATAGGATACCTAGTAAAATTAGAATCTTTTAAAGTAATACTCGAGACATATTTATACCAAAAAGTTGTTGTTCATCTCAATTTCAAATGTCAAATGTGGGTGTTCTGTAATTTATCTAGCAACCCTACGTGGGGGGCAGGGAACACTGCTCATACTTAATTCTGTTCTATTTTATCTTCCCTCTCATTTCCCTAGGGCACTACAGCAGGAGTAGCAGAGCAGGAAGGCCCCCAAGGTGAGCGGGGTTGGGAGCCCCTATCGGCCAGCCTGGCGACATCCCAGATATGAGGATAAATGCGATCTTCACCTTCCTGCAGCCCTACCTTGAGTTTCCCAGTTACCAGTGACCTCGGGGAATAAGGATAAAATCTGTGGGCCCTCTTACTGGCAGAATGTTCCAAACTGGGCGCCGTGTCTGTGGAGACACAGCTACCTGCTGGTGGGAGACAACAAGACGACCTCTCTCCTCCCACAGGGAGAACCTATATGGGCTGGGGGAACCTGCTGCAGGGGGAACCTTTCTTTCCCTCTCCTGGGGTTCCCAAGGGGGACCATAAAAGAAGACCTCCCTACCCTTTCCTAGAAATGTTAGCAGTGTTCCTGCCCTACTCTCCACCCCACCACTCACACTTTCTCAGGGTAGAGCAGTGACTTGGAAGTCAGGTAGGTGTCCTTGGGTCCTCCATATCTGTCCTAATCCAATTTTACTAGTGATAAGCCCATTAATTTTTAAAATCAGCATCTGACTCTGGTGTCTACTTCTCTATTCAGAATGCAGAGGGGTAGGATTCTTTAGATCCTGAAGATCCCACACCTGTCAGCTGGGCAGGTTCTTGTCTGATCCCTTCACTTTCTGCTCCCCACTGCCTCACTCCTGCCCAAGAGCCCCCCTCTCTCTAAGCTGGCTCCTAACAATAGCAACTAATTTTTATGTAGACCAAATCATTTAATCTTTGCAGTAATTCCATAAAGTAGGCTTATTTTTATTTCTTCTGAGGCTCAGAGGTTAGGTATCTTGCCTAAGTCACATAGCTGGACAATCTCCTCATCTAAGAAACACTTTCTGGAGAAAGTTTGGAGATATCCTCAGGGCCCACTCTTTCCTTTCAGATAATATTCATCTAGCCTTCTGTGTCTGTTCATCTTTCTGTCCATCCACCCCACCCCATCACATATTTATTGATTTTCTTATATGTGCCAAGCAGTGTTTCAGAACCTGGAGAGAGCTGTGAACACGGTCAAGTCCCTCGTCTCATGTAACTTACATTCTGGTAATAATAACTAGCATTTACTGAATAGTGTCAAATGCTAGCAACTGTTCCAAGCACTTCATATGCATTATTCACTTAATCCTTATAAAAACCTTTAGAGTAGGTACTAATGCTGTCCTTTTCTGTTTTGCAAATGAGGAAAAAGAGGAACAGAAAGGTTAAGTAATTTACTCATGGTCACAGCTGGTAAGTAGTAGAGTTGGGACTGGATCCAAGATAGTCTGGCTCCAGAGCCTATGATCTTAATCAGCACATTCTGCTCTTTTAGTATATCTACATTCTCAGGGAGGCTTTCCAGAAATAAGGCCCCATCTTCTGAATCTGATCCAAAGCAGAAAAGTTAATAGTGAGAATGTCAGCTCTATCTAACATCTGGTAGGCTAGTAGAGGCCAGTTAGCAGGCTGAACCATCCTTAAAGGACCAGCCTTACTTCTAAACACCTTTATCAAAAGGCCTAACGCTCCTTCCCATACCTCTGCCACTGTCTGTCACTGTGCCCACTTGTCTATGTGTTGGGCCCCTGTTCTTAAAAGCAGCCTGGAGCAAACATGTATTTTGTTATCTTGCCCCCAGCTGCTGCCCCTCTTCCATACATTTGGGAACTCCATGTAAAGCTATAGGCCTCCCTCCATTTGGCAGTTCCCCTGGGAACTCAACTGCTGCTCCCTAACTATCCAAGAAAACAAGCAAGTCTGATGTCAGATGTGGCCTTTTAGATTTTCTCTACTCCATAGGTTGGTCATGACTTCTCCATGACAGTTGTTTAGCATCATGTTGCCTTTTCTTGCCTTTGTAATTAAAATTACAAGTACATCTCAGCAAGAATAGTTATTCTTGAATATCTAAGAATTATAGAGATTTCAGGGGAAAAAAACCTATTATTATCCAATAAGAGCCTATAAAACACTCAGCTCTTAAACGTACTCTTTGGTCTGGGTTGGTCACAACTTCAGAGACTCCAAAGATCTCTTTGTAGACAACAAACAAGAGCTTGTTCACCTTAACATTTGCAAAGGCTCTTGGGCATTTGTTTCAGAATTTCATCATCACCAAGTGGCCAATTAATACATGAGGGACCGCATATTGGTACTTGCTGGTAGCAGAGTCTAGCCAGATTTGCAGTTTTCCTTGGAAGTAGCAGACTAGGCTAGCATGACAACATCAAAAAAAAATTTTTTTTTTAAAGTCTGTAAAAGTAACCTATATTCTCAGAGAGGGCAAATGTAAAAGACAGAAAATAAGAATCTTTGACTCTATAACTTATGGAATATCAGAGGTTGTGGGGACCTCAAAGATAACTTTGTTTGCCTCACTTCCTGACACCAAGAGTAAAACTAAGAGACATCCAGAATGATGAGGTTATTTGTCCAAAGTCATACAGTGAGAAAAAAAAAAAAACAACAACAAAGATTAGACCTTGGGTCTCTTACTATCCAGATGAATTAAAAGTTATTATAAGGATTTTGGTAACTTGTGAATTTTTATCAAGTAAGAAAGGATAATTTCTAATTTCATGAAAACACCAGCTTCATGTCTATACCCCCAGATTAAGAACTACTGGAAGAGAGGCTTTTGACTGTAAGAACTTCCAGTGGTGGCATGAGGGAGTGTGGCTGGAAATTGCAAGCGATGGTTTCCTACATGTGAATTCACACAGGTGGAGAAGCTCAAGCTCTTGCCCTCCAAGGCTAGCTTGATACAGGCCAGCCTCCTAGTTGCCCATCTTATGAGAAGGACCTACCCTCTGGGTTGACAGGAAACCCTGGTAACGCCACTGAAAAAGCCTGGAGGTCTGGGCACTCACATATCTGTTATGGCTGCTCTGTACCAACCCTGTGAAACTAGAGTCCCATGTCCTGTGTCCCCTGGTGCCCTCTGAGGCCTCTAGCTTCCCCTCTCTGAAGCAGGCTTCTGTCTACACTTAAATCATATTCTCAGGACTTAGCCCAGAGCCTGGGCATATACTTAGAGCTAGTAAATACTGTTGAAGAAGTGAATCTAGATTTGAAAGTACCATCTCTGATACGCATATCACCAAGTTTCATTCTATTTTTTTTTCTTTTTATTGCAAGGCAACCCTTGGTTGACCTCACAGATCGCAAGGACCTTGTCAGCTTACAATCCCTTATTTTTTTTTTTTTTTTATGCCTACAGCACTTGATCTTCCCAGGCGGTCTCCCATCCAAGCACTAACCAGGCTTGACCCCGCTTAGCTTCCAAGATTGGATGGGATCGGGCTTGTTCAGGGTGGCATGGCTGTAGACCGAGTTTCATTCTAGAACAAAAACTATAATGCAGTAGCTGACAGAAGGCTATCACTATGCTTTCTTAGCGGATAACGGCTTAAACAACTCCTCCCCAAGGTTACTATACATAAAGCCTTTAAAACGAAAGCCAGGACTCCGTGATGAAATTTCAGAAAGGATGACTGGCTGAGGAAAGAGGTATTTTGGAGGTGGAGGGGTGAGGCTGGGTAAGAGTGGAAGAAACTGTTTCTGCCTCCTTCAAATCAGACCATGTCAACAATCACTGAAGTCTTTGCTTGCTATAGGCCTAAGGAAGAACAGTCAGGCCCTGATCTCTTTAATTTGATCCTGTGGTGGCCTTTTACTTATAGTTTGTCCTGCTATATAGGTTAGAAACCTGCATTACCAAAAACTGAATTAAGGGCGAAAGAATTTCCAATTCTCAATCAACAAAATATTTTTTTCCTGTAAGAATTCTCAAATAGTTATACACACAGCTATAAAAAGTAAATACCACTGAACAAATCCAGTATCATATTTGATTACATTTGGCTTTTGTTCAGTAAAACTCTCATTGATAGGGAACATTTATGAGTGCTCGCTCTGTGCTGTGTGCACTGTATTCACTACTTTACAGGCATTTTCTTATTTTATGCAAACCTATTTTTGAACACTTATTAGGCACTAGGAATAAAAACAGAAAAAAAGTCCTTGTTCTCAAGGAATTTATATTGTAGTAAAACGTAACCTTCATGACGTTTAATCCTCATTACAATTCCACAAGGTAGGGACAGCTATTCTTTCTACTTTACAGATAAAGAAACTGAGGCAGACATAAGATTAATAAGTTGTTCAAGGCCTTTCCTTTCAGATTCGACAAGCAGGTAGTCAAGGCTTCTCACACATTCTAACTAGTTCCCACGTACAGCGCAATACCGCTTTAACGAAGCAGCCAGTTCAGCCAGTTCCCGATTTATTGGTTGGTACATTATAATCAATAGCTGTTTGTGAATTTCAAATCTTGTTCCCTAATTAACTGATCCCTTCTAATGGAAATACTCTAAGAAAAATGCTTGTATTTTATTCTTGACAGATTTGATAAAGGAACCCCAACTCACATGATCAGAGCTACATTAGCATTGATTTATACTTACTGTAGAATAAATTGACGACGTGCTGGAAACCAAGGAGAGCGAGGATCCGTGAACTATTTTAAAAAAAAAGAAAAAGGTAAATCGCACAGCTGGCTGCTATGGAGCCAAAAATGGGCGGGGTGGGGGGCGGGGAGAGAAGAAACAGCATCATAGGGCACACTACTAGGCTCAGAGCAACTTAATCTCACTTTGACCCAACCTTAGCTGGTTTGGCCATATGTCAGTGCCAAATAAGGAATAATTTGTTAAGGAAGTTAGTACTTTTCTATTACACATTTTCCCCTACAAACTTCTAAATACTATTTTTTTCCTGACTATCAAAATAATACATGATTACTGGATAAAAATTTTCAAGGACAGAGAAGCATTAAAAAGTACATTCACTGCCATAACCTGTATGACTCATAATTCTATTACCCAGATGCAACCTGCTATCATTCCAGCATATCTTATTCCTTTCTTTTTTAAAAATGTATTCCTTTAGAGTTGAGAGTGTTGCATATGTATATTTTACACCTGCTAGCATCTGTCACTTGTATATGCAAAAAGATAAGCTGGTTATTTTGAATATCAAGGAGGCTGTTGGCCATAGTAAATTAATTCTAGATGAATGAACATTTGTTTACAAACATTTACTTAGAAAATATGCCCACTGAAATATAGATTCTTCATTCGATTTCCATCATATCCAAAATGACAAGCACGTAGTGTCATCTTTTATGTTTCTGACTGGAACTTTTTGACTTAGAACCATCCTCATAGTCTCTTAGCACCCCTCCTGCCCTCAGCCAAGGGGAGACATTTTATTATTTGTTCTCATGAAATTTTTTAAAATCATCTTTTCTAGGACAAGGTATTCTGACTGACTTCTCTTTTTGGGACCCAGAATCTTTAATGACATTTACTTGGTAATCTCTCAACAACTCCTCTGACAGAAAGATGCCTGTGGAGATTATTACAGACCTTTAAATTGGGTACAGCTCCCCTGACCACGAATGGAATGCCCCACTCCCTCACTGCCCTGCATCTCATTTCTCTCTGTCCAAACCTTCAGGATCAGCTCAAGCAACATCTTCTCCATGGAGCCTTTCCTTATTTCTCTGACTGCCATCTGGATGGGCTTTCTTCCCCTGAAGCCACATTGCTCTTGGCTTGCTCTATCAGCCCTCTTTCTCTCTTAGCGAGTGCCTGTTCCTCTGAGGCTATCCCCGCACCATCACTCATACCCACCCTCCTTAGCAATGCCTAGAGTTGTAGATCTTTGCCTCCATTCTTCCTCCATCTATGACTCATCTGACCCATGCCCCACAAAAAATTAGTGTAAGGTGTTAACAGCCAATAATGGCTTTCAGTGTTAATATGTCCACAGATTAACAGAGGCCTCTCATGTCCCCACCTAGTGACCTAATGTTCGTTCCAAAGGTGTAACTTACTTTAGCCCTGTGACAGTAGTCGGGAGATTATACTGGAGACCAAGTTGGCCAAGTTGGGGGAAGAGAGGTGGGTTACTTACAGCTACTATTTAATCACACCTTTCAATCACATTGCCTTGCCAGATGCCTGCTCCAGAAGCCTGTACAGGGTTGCTGTATCACCTACGGCTGCTGAAAAATCGAAGTTTTTTTCTCTTATATTTCTCCACTTCACAGACTTACTAACACTGCCTTCAGTAATATTTTAGTGTAAGTTGGGACTATTGGCCAAGAAGAGCACATCTGGCAGGGTTTGGGTGGAGGTACTTATTTTTCTCTGTAATTAACTCCTCTTACTTGGTAAATAGCAACAGCAAGGCTGTGGTCCAAAGAGAGATTCCTTGACTTCCAGAGTCAACCCCAAATAGAATGTGGCTTGCCTGAACCATTGCAGTTGGCCTTCTTTCAAATGAAATGAGCCAAGTCAGAGCCTGGGTTACGTGGCTTGGATACTTCTGGACAACAAAATGCATATGAGAGTTACAAAGCCAAAAGAGCATTTTGGCATTTTCAACCTATACCACCAATATTTTTAAGTTATAAGGAAACACAGAGAATATCTAGACCATCTCTGCCATTGAGCCATCTGAAACCCAGAGAGGTTAAATGACATGCTTAAGGTCACAAACATGCAAGAACAGGATCTGCTGTCTACAGACTGCTTTGCCCTGAGTGACTTGATGTACTGATTTCTATTTTTTGGGGGGGCGGGGAGGGGGTAGGGTGGGAGGTAAAGCTCTTTGGTATCTTTTAAAATGGTTTTCTAAGCCCCTCATTCAATCTATGGATAGGCATGAGCCAGGACCAACGTCTGAGAAGAAAGATGCTTTAGGTAGGGGTAAAGTCACTAGACAGAATGAAACAAGTGGGGATATTCCAGCCAATAAAGCAATCAAGTGCTCTAACACCATACTTAGGCATCTCATATATATAGTTAGCTTCATACTAATCAAAGCACTTTCTATTTACACTATTGATTGAAGTGATCCTCATCATCACAGAGAATTTGTAGGTTAATATTCTCAGACGGGACAGAAGTTTCTGCCCCCAATTAATAAGAGAAAATTAAAGCTCAGACAGGCTAAATGATGTGGCCAAGCACACACAGGCACCAGGAACAGAGAGAGAATGCGATCTAGGCATCACACTCTACTTCTCACTCCACCACTGGGTACTGCTAAAGAAGCCAGTGAGCATGAGATACAGTTCTGATGGCACATGGACCACCCTGTCAACCAGCAAAGGAAATAAAACTGAAAACAGAGAACACACTGATGAAGGATCACAGTTCACCTCAGCTATGACCACACCCAGCTATGACCAAGGCAGAGCCAAATGTCAAAACAGAATCGAGTAGAAAAACAGAAGGCTGAGAATCAAGAGTTTAAGACTTGGTCCTGGCTGCATAAAATCCTCAAGTCATTTCTTTGGCCTCGAATTTTGCCATAAACAAAAATGAGAATGAAATGGCCCTTGGGGAGGATAAAATACATGAAAATTATAACAACAGTTACCATTGATTACTTACTATAAGCCCCTTTCAAAGTCATTTTGCTGAATGCTTTCCAGGATTTATCTCACCTAATCTCTACTTCAATATTTAAAGCAGGTACAATTATTTTCTACATCTTAGTGAACAGGAACTGAGCAGGGTCCCTCACCCAAAGTGTCATTACTAACAGGGAAGGTGCCAGGATTTGAATTGCAACTGCAACTCGGGGGCGAGAAACACCAGTGAGCTGCAAGACAAAACTTCATTATTAAAAGCTGCTCTGCTCCTTTGGATTTCATATGAACTGATTTAGACTGCATGCGTTCCTTAGAGAAGATTAGTCGAGTCACTGAATTCCCCCTTCACCCCCAACCCCCCCACCCCTGCCCAAAGACATCCATTTAAAAGATGTCTCAAGCATCTCTTTAAATGTATGCTATTAAAGTCGACTTTAAGAATGTATAATGCATCTGATGGAAATTAATTTACCTGAAATAACTCTGAAAGGTTGCAGGTGGGCCATGCTTGTATTTAATCTACATGTTTATGATTCCTGCTTCCTTCAAAATAGAAAGTGTGAAATTTAATTCCACAAAACCTTACAAAAGTATTTGTGTTAATTCCTCTTAAATTTCTATCCTGCTTTCTGCCATGTGATATACCTGACTGATTCGTATAAGGAGGTTCTATTTGGTCCAAACATCAGATGACATGAGATGTGAAATTTTTTCCCAAATGTTTCTGGAATATTGTTTATAAATTCAGAAGGGGGGAAAAAGTCCTTACCCAAAGGAATCAACAACACCTAATCACACAAGTCCTATTTTGTTTTTGTAATGCGATAGCCCCGGAAGAAATAAAATCAATCTGGTGCCAAATTTCTCAAAAGACCAAACTGTTATGTGTTTATTGACAGCCGTCCTTACTCCCTTCCCCTCATATTTGATTTTTACCTCTGCGCTTCAGTTCCACGTCATCATGAATCATTAGGGTTTACAAAAGTCTAGACACCGCTTGTGGGCAAGCACTTTTGATCGATGTCACTCTGACATCCCAGATATTCCACAGTTGTGCTGCCTGACAGCTTGATTCCAGATGGAATAAATAAAAGCTATTTGATGAGGATACTGTAATGCTCCTGGACCTTTATGAAGCGAAGTGTGCTTGTTTGGACAAGTTTCAGTACTGCACACAGTTCACTCAGGTACACACATGACAGAGATGAATATGGCACAGGACACACTCCAGATGCACGTCGTCACCGGGAGGCCTGGGAAATGCTCTGTGGCCATGCTTGGCTAGCACCCTGACTACCAAAAAGAGTTCAAGACAAATTGCCTACTCCTTCACCTCAGGGTCAACGTATCCTCCAGTATTACTGCTCTGAGTAGGAATAGCACTAATTTCTAGCTCTTAAATCCAGGGAAATGCTCTCAGTCATTTGGGCTCCACCCTTCCTTAATCCTAACCCAGCAGGTTCCCATATATGGATTTACAGACTTGCATCTGCTCACGGAATGTCACTGGACACAAATGATACATAAATCGGGTGGAGAGAATTAAGTCACTAAAGAGATCAACGGGGGGTGGGGGGGGGACAACTGCTCTGTAACTAAACCTTTTAAAACTTCTGTAAAAAAAAAAGTACACTAGGCAAAGCAGAAGCCCATATTCTGCATTTCTCTCCCTCTTGACCTGTTTAGGGATTTCTGAAACAATCAGAGATTTGTTCTTTCCTACGAGGAGGATACTGGGCACATTTCCTAACTCTCACAGACACCTATGACTCTCCTCCCACATTCTGTTCTGTTGCTGGCAAAAGAAAAAAAGTGTGAGGTGGGGGGCATGACTAGAGATACAGCCCTCAGCTTGGGCTCCATCCTCTGGCTGGGGACTTCCAGCTGCCAGGACACTGATGCTGAAGCCGAGTTTACAGGCTATAACATGTAACAACGTTATTGGGTTAATATTTACATATATTATCTCATTTAATTCTCATAATTCCATGAGCCGGGTACTATCACTTCCATTTTACCAGTGAAAAAAAGACAGAGGCACGGAGAGGTGAAGTAATCACCCAAGATCATATACTTAAGTAGCTGTGAAACTGGAATTCAAACGCTGGAGGTCTTAATACAAACTTATAACCATTCATTAGTCAATGCGTGCTGCCTCCAATACCCTAGCAGTCCCACCGCTGGGAAGCTTTTGGGGGAGTGGGTGATGTCCCTCCACAACATTTTGACTGCCTGCTCCCCTAACCTCACTTGTTGACTGAAGGAACAAAGGGAAAGAGAAATGAACCGAGTTAGGAGGATGGCTGGCAAACTGCCCACAGTATTTTTCCTCCCAAAATTCTGATTAAAATGAACAAAACATAAAAATCCAACCCCAAATATTCACAATTAGTGAGCAAAGAAGGAAAAGGGCATCACTGAATGCAACAAACTTAAAAAACTGATGTTTGAATAGAGAAGCAGGAAATTCTGGAGCGGAACAAAGAAGCACGGCTGCCCACAGCCCCCCAGAGCCACACGGGTACGTCAGCACAGCGAAATGAACTCTCCAGGAACTTGCTTTGCCGAGCTGGTGAGCCAGGGGCTGAACCTCAAGATGGAGGTACGTGCCAAGAAGCTATGGCCCACATCCAGGAGAAGGAAGCCTAGAGAAGAACTCAGTCAGCAATAAGGTTCACCAGTGTTTTCCAGCAGCCTTTTCCCTAAAGTCCTGTGAGGTTAATTAAGAGTCAGACCCTTCCTTCTATTCAGAGTTCCCAAGCCCGACCCCCAGAGTAAGTGAGAGAGTTGGAAGCACTTACAGGTGGGCTTTCAGGTCAACGAAGTGGACCCGGCATAGAGGAGCATCAGCCACGCTGCCTCACCTGGGAGACGGTGAGTCTCCTTGCTTACCTTCTTCAAACCCATCCCGGAATGAGCCCGATCGGCTCATGGTTCTGCTCTTCTCATCCAGGGACATGGAGCTATTCCGGAAGCGGCTGTCAGTGTATGGGTCATACTGCCCATCAGCATTGGAGAGGCTGTGGGTCCTCAGCATGGTCGGGTTGGACAAGCTCATCTGGGTGACAGTGGTGGGACTCGCTGGAACGAAAGGAATGGAATCAAAAAGCTGGAAATTCGTGTCTCTGTTTAAATCCTGGATGGGGACGAAGAGGAGACCGCTCGTTATCAGTCATATCCGTCCCTGCCAACTTCTCTCCCTTGTCTATTTTCTAAAAGGTAGTCACATCAGCATTTGAGTTACACGCTGAGAGCTAAAAATAAGGGAGGAAAGGTGGGTCGGTTCCAAAGCAAGGCTCTGGGCCTCAGCTTTCCAACTTGGCACGTTCAGACAAGCTAGTGTCACCTTCCAGGCATGAGCTAATTACTCCCTGGGCTCATCTGGAACAATTCTCTCTAAAGCCAAAAGCCCAAAATAGTCTAACTAGGCTTTTGATCAGATGGGAAGCATTTGTGCATGACAAGAAACTTTTGCCTCAAAGAGTTACGGCTGGGAAAGAACAATATGCACACAGGTCGCATTGCCTCAGAGAGGGAACCCTGAATAATGATGCTTAAAGAACTTCAGTGCAAAAGGGGCACATTTACCTCAGTGAAACTAGCTTTCTTACTAGTAATGCACGATATTTCAGAAGGATTCCTTTAGTTAACTGAAAATGAAGAGTTAAGCCCTACTTGATTACAAGCCGCACCTATCCTTAAAGACTCTGAGTTTATTATTTACCATATTCAGAAAAGCTGCCTCTCTGAAGAACGAGATGAGACTGGAAAAGATTCGGCCCCAGCTCCCACCCCTGCAACTGCCCATCGGTCTTCCAAGGCTCAGTTCCCATCCTGCCACCTTCATGTAACCTGCTCCTGTAATTCCAGCCAGGACTGATCTTTCCTTTTTCTGTCTGTATAGAATACTTGCTATCTGATCATATGTAGTTTTCAAATGGTTTCCTATAAAGTTTTGGATTGTTCTCGTTTACTCTATTTATGAGTCTGCCTGGCTGTGTTTGTCTCTCTAAAAAAAGAATCCACTGATCTTACAATTTTATATGTCAATTATACCTCGATAAAGCTGAAATTTAATTAAAAAAAAAAAAAAAGAATCTATTGACATGTCAGCAGGGACCATGTTACAAATTCCTTTCCTTCCCCCCACGGTGCCGGTCAAAGCATTATGTCAATGGGAGGCAGTTCCAAGAGCACTTGTTCAATCAAAACCTGGTTTTTATTTCTAGCTTAATAAGGCAATGAGGATGACCAAACATGGGATGTGCTGTAAAACCTACTTCTTCAGAGGTCTTAGAAATAGAATACATTCTTCTCAAAAATGGGATAGTTTGCTCTTTGCTATAACCCTACCAATACAAATCACGAAAAGAAAATTACTGATTAGAATACCAAAAACTTTTCTCTAGTTCTTTCGCTATCTATCTCCTAAAATCGAACTACGTTGCTGAAGGCTGATCAGATACTGATCAGATACTTCAGAGTGATGAGACCACGTCTCTTTCAAAATATAAGCTAACCTCTTCCCCATGGAGTGGATCCACACAGCTAATGACAGAAGGCTACTCACCAAGCTGGGAAAAGTTGAATCTTGTTCCAGAGGGAGAAGTCACACTGGAGCCAGAGGAAAAGGGGGAATTGGCAGCGGTGTCCTGCAGGCCTCCCGCAGAGTGGGACCGTAACCATTCTTTTGCGTCTTCCTGGGTGCGAAGCTGGGAAGTGGGAGTATACCTGGACAGACGGAAATCAAGCTGGGATTATCTACAAACAACACTTATGAAAATGAACTCCGTGGAGCTGATGATGAACATATATCAGAAGACGATATTAAAAATAAAATCAGATCACTACACATCCCGAAACTTAAGAAGTTTCTCAAAATCTTTTTTGCTATGTGGCCGCCTTTGGGGAAATTTGCAATTCCTTTCAGTTTGGAGGGAATACATAAAAGGGAACAAGACTGGTGAATGCTCAAAAAAGCCGTCACTGGGCGTATCTGTAACGTGTTGATTCATGACAGTGTCATGCCAAAGCCCCCACCTTGACAGGACTGAAGCAACAAAACAAGCTGCTATTCGAGCTTTGAGGAGAATTCATGACATCTGCATTCTAGAGCACATACAAGTGGCCACGAATCACAGCATATCAGAAACCAGACAGGAAAAGGAAGGTGTGAGGACACAGACGCTTCCAGTGGTTGCTGCAATCTAGCATAAGCAAGTCTTCATAAAAAGAACCCCAAATCATTGGGTTTCATGCAGGCGAGGGTCTTCAGAAGCCAGGTGGCCCATCTCCTCATTTATTCTGAAATGTATTTAGTAAAAACGTACTGAATACCTTCAATGAGCTAAGTGCCTTCATGGATGTTATCTTGCTGAAGCCTTGGTGAGGTCCTACCTTGAGTCACGTGCCAAGATTTCTATCTATTTTGTCTGATTTCAAAATCCGTGCTCTTCTCATTATGCCCACAGGCAGCATCTCGAATTTCTAAAGCGCCCAAGTGGCCAGAGAACCTCTGGACTTCTAAACAAATTACCATGGGGTGTTATGTAAATAGTGGGATTCTTTTGACTTAAAAAAAGAGTTGGTATGTTGGTATTGGATGTGTGTGTGTGGAGGGAATGAGCTAGAAAGGGAGAGTGAGACCAAATGTAAAAATGTATCTTAATGTTTTTGCTCTAGTTGATGGAATGTAACTTTCTAGGTCATGTCAACTGCTTGAAGACAGCCTGTCATATATCCCTAGCCTGAATTTTTTAAAAACCAATTTTAAAAAGCCAGAGCTACATAATTTTCATAGGATAGATCTGCTCAAGGAATATATACAGCATTATGAAATGTTAATATATCTAGAGATTAGCTTCCTCTTAGGGCAGCAGTGGGCCATCAATGTCGTACTCATATTAAAAGTGACCATCATTTAAGCATCTAGCATGGCCATTAATTATCAGCCCTTATATGCATGATGAAAACTGTTAAGTACAAAAAGCCTTGCAAGCTCCCCCTTCTAAGGCCATACTGCTGAACTTCCTCCCACAGGATGGCTGTAGGGGAATTTTTTACAATACCTTTATTCTTAGATTCTTAGAACTGGCTTTACTCAAATCTCCTATTTTTAGGAAGCATTAATACCTACCTCACATTACCGTTCACAATGCTCTCAGCTTTAAGAGATACAAGTTATTAACTACAGACACACATGACAGCATTGAAACATTTCATCCCAAGTTCCATTTCTTGCAAAAGCACACGATGCTTAGTGCTGAGTGAAGCTGATGCTACAAAGAAGGTGTTTTGAGAGCAGGGGATGACAGCTGCAAACATAAGACACTAAGACCATGGGGCAAGGCGTCAGAACTGAAGTTCCGCTGACTGGCAAAGTGAAGTAGATGGTGTGAGCAATGGTGACTTATAGCATCTTGTTTAACCAGGACTAGCACAAAAAATGAGCCCCAGCCACAACTTACAATGAATGAAAGGATGTTGCTTCCTCATAGTCTTTTATTTCTTTTCACCAAAAACTAATCATATCCATGTATTGTTAGGCACTGAGAACCGACTAGATTTTTGATTATTTAGACAAGTGCAAAGTATCGGTCCTTAGCAATTTTCTATGGGCTAAAAAGTTAAATATTTTCAAATTTGGGGAAAACAGTTCCTCCCTCCTTTGCTCTTGTCCTGGCTAACAAATCAACATGCTACAAGTCATGTCCTTTCTCTTAAAGGACAGCCCGTGAACAGAATGGCCATGGTGAAGTGCTCACCGATTACACCCACTGGCCCCAGAAGTAGCAGTAACTAACTGATTCCTGGGCTTGCCCGGGTATGTAGTTCATGACATGGTTTTACCACATTAAGCCTGAAAAAAGCACAGCCTCTGTCAAGCAAATAAGCCAACAAATGGAGAGATGAGAATGAGAGGGTGTAAGAGGAGCAGTCGTCTGAGGTCCTACTGCAGTGGCCAAAGCAGAGACCCCAACCCAGCCCGAACCCTCACCAGCCAAGCCCCAAAGCCACACCAGATGGCATGGATGCAAGGAGGAAACACAGATACCTGAGTCCTTTCTTAGGCAAAGTGTTCCTATCAAGGTGCTGGTCACTGTAGGAAAGTTAAAACAAAAATGAGAACTTCAGAGAAGCACAGAAAAAGCAGGCAATGTGAGGAGGGAAAGGCTAAGAAGGGACTGAAGAGATCTGGAGAAAGAGATTCACTTTGGCAGGAGTGCTCCCTCACCCAGCTGGGCATGCAACACACCCACGGGGAGCCGAGAAACCCAAGCCTCGGTCTACGCTGACACCAGTGCATACTTTACCCCAAGTCACCAGGAGGCCTGAGCCACTCAACCCCGACCGTTCCTTCTTTTCCACAGGTGCAAAGCAAAACTCAGGGGCTGCCCAACCTTGAAGCAGAGCCTGTGCCTTCTGCCGCCCAGTCGCCCATTTCTGCACTATTACCACTGCTTCTCGGAGAGGGAGAAGCCAGCTTCTCTGCACCACTGCTAACTGTGGCCCACCCCCAGTGCCACTGGCGATGACTTCAAGTGAGAGAAGGGACTTGTTGGAGGGGTTCAAGAGGCCTGCAGTCTGCATATTTGGAATTCATAAGTGAATTCCAGGTCTCTTTTAGTTTCTGCCGTCCTTACTGGACGTAGCTAGGAGCTGAGCCCCAGGCCCGAGTCGGGGCATGTTACAACTTGCTGGGTGATAAAGGCAAGGCATTTGGATTTCCAAAGAACAAGGGTTTAGAGGCTTGGTCTGTGAATCTGACAAAAACAAAGTTTTTGCTGTCGATGGGGTGAAGAGGGTTTTCATTAATTTTTTTTTTCTAGCATGAAACAACATCTGTTTGCTATGTTTGGCCAAGCCATAGCTCCCTCACAAATTTAAGGTCAATATCCATCTCTGAGGCCCACCCACAGGGCAGCTAGGGGCAAACAAGCCTCTTCATTTATAAGGTCTCAACACTCTACATATTCTTTTTCATTATCATTACAGGAAATGGGCACACAGAACACAGCAGCCTGCAGAACATGAGGAACCAAACTGCAGCAAAGCATTTTGCAATGGAGAAGAGCCAGCTACGTGGGGAGTGGGGAAAGTGGGGGAGACAAAGGTGAGGGTCAAGCTGCACGGTGGGTGGCAAACCATTTCTGGGCTTGAAGGGGGAGCAGAAGGAGGAGGGGGAAGGGTGGGAAGCAGGAGCATGCCACAGGAAGGCTGAGATGCAAGTGAGAGCTTCTGCTGCCCCAGTTCAAGTGGCGGGTTTGCGGTTCCTTCCCAAGCTGGCAAGGGAGGGGTCAGCCCAACCCCACCTCTCCCAGGGCTTCAGTGGACAGCGGAGCAGACCCTCACTGGCATGTCCGGGGGGGTCACAGATTACACCGGAGCCACGAACACAAGCGGAAGCCTCAGGCCAACAGCCTCACACAAAACATCTGGCTTGACACAGATGGGTAGAGAAACCTAGAGGCTCGGTGGGGTCCCCAGCCTACCATGGCATTACCTGTCCTGTTTCCTGGGCAAAGTACTTCTGCAGAACTTAGGGCTAGCGGCAGGGGAAGAGAGAGGGCTAGAAATCCAGGCAGGTAGAAAACAAGAGAAGGAACATTAGATGGGAAGAAAGGGAGACAGAGTTGTTATATACAATGATTAGCACATTTTTGACATTCCCAGTGCTGATCCTAACTTTCTTTCTCCCCTACATGGAAAAACTGAGCACATCACTACTGCAGTGAAATCCAGAGCTCTGAGGAAGCTCTGGTTTCTTGATTTCCTATCACTGGCCAGCAGCCCTCCAGTAAGAGGGTGTTTGCCATGACGACCACCAAGCTGACCCAGCTGCCTAAAGGACATCCTACCGCGTACCCCATGGCTGCAGCCGGCCACCTACTCTGCTTATACAATTACAAGGGGAGGGCAAAGAAGCAGTGGAACGAACAGTAAAATGGAAGGGTTTTCAAAGGTGGAATGCTATTTCAAATGAAAGCATTAAATCTGCCCCCAAGATACTTCCAGCAGCTCCGAGCACTGAGAATAACCACGATGAAAAAGATAACAGGAAGCAGAGCTGAGCTTAATTCCATCCCAAACTGGTTTCCCCATGGAAAGATAGCAGTGATTAGGAAGAGAGAAATCTCTCAGGCAAAGGTGAATTAACATTTGGGATCCCTAAGATAATCCTTTGACTCTTGGAAGGGTGTCTTTCTGAGAGATACGGGCAGCCAAACGCACAGCACCAACCTTTCTGACAGTGTGGTCTTCACACTGTTGGTTCTGACAAAGGGAGTCAGGGAGTCGTCCTTAGAGGAGGCGACGAGGCCCGTGGAGGAATTGTGACTCAGCCCCCCTCCACTGCTGAGGGAGATGTCAATGGACTCACAGCTGGTGTGGAGGCTGCTGACAGACTGGAAAGCCAGGCCATCCTTGCTAACTGCTGAGGAGCTGCTGGCATTGGTGCCCCAGGTGAGGCTGTTGGAGGGGCCCGAGTGGGCTGAGCTGGGGCTGGAGGCTGGTGGAGACTGGTTGATGTCCACATTCTTACTGTAGAGAGGGCTGCTGCTCCCACTGCTCAGGACGCCGCTGCCTGAGGGGGACTCTAGGTTACCTTGCTGGGTCAAGGTGGCATGAGGATTGGAGATGACCACCGAATTTTTCATGTTTTCGGCTGTGGCGATGGGTACTTGCTTGGTAGGCTTCCCACCAAAGAGTCTGTGAAGAGACAAAGGGTTGTGCCAGATGAACAACCAGAGCCAAGGGGCTCTGAGCTGTCAAAGGAAGGTGGGGCACAGGTGTAAAAGCGGTGTGAGTCCCTGGGGGGAGGCACAGTCATTCCCACTGGGACAGGCCGACAGATAGTGGGCTGGGACGCTGGCACGCCACAAGGCTCTAGCTCTCAATTCTAGGCTGCATTTGAGACCTGGCTCTATTTGAGCCAAAGATCAAAGGGGGAAAATTTTTCTACAGGACTATCCATGCTGGTCCAAGATCTTGCTTCCCTTTCTTTCCATAAACAGAGTAACTAGAAAATTGCCCTGGCCCAAGAAACATCTAGAGGGAAAAGAGCTGTCTATATCATCCTTGTATCCGTGACCCCAGGCACAAAGCAGGCACCTGGGTTATGAGAGTTCAACTCCAAAGATCCGATCACTTTGATCTGTAAGCACGACATGTAGAATTAAGAACCTGAGTCTAGATCTGGAAAGCACCTGGGGAAAACTATCTTTACAGGTTTACCCTTTAATGAAAGCCCAGCCTGAAAGATGGGAGGGCCAGAGTGTGCTAGTGCTGCCCACTGATGTACACAGAAACCTTGCTGGGTTTACAAGACATTAGAGCAGACACACGGTGTGAACTGCGTCTCTGTGATAGATACACAGAGATGCCATTTCATTCCGTGCTCCCTATTTAGCCAAAAACGTGCCGTCAGAATACAGGGAATGGCACAAACGTCTCCCTTTTCCATTGGCAGAAAGATACCTGGTAGAATGGTAGAACTGTCTTAACATCAGGGGGAGATACAGATCTAGTAAGGCAATTAATTCCATTCACTAAAACTCTCCTGGAATCTGTGTCTCTGCAAAATGATGGACGACTGCATAGAATGATACGTTGCCTCTCCTCTAGATACTCAGTGGTGTGGGTCTGATCTCTGTTCTCTCCAAAGAGTCCTTACAAATCTCAATTATTGTAAAAACAAACAACCACGTCATCAATCCTTGGTACAATATCTAGTGACAGATAAGAAACCTTTTGCCTGGTGACGATTAGAAAATGAAATATCCTATTGTAGAATCTTGGCTTTAGAATGCTTACACACTTCCAGTAATGGAGATCTCATTACTTCAAGGGGTAACTCACTCCAGTGCCAAGCACTTCCAATTGTTAGAAATCCTGATCTATCTTCTTCACTTTTTTACTCATTGCCCTATCTTGCTATGTGTAAACTGCACAGAAAAGCCCAATCTTTTGTCTGTTAATCCTCCGGATCACACTTCACCTAAGATTTATCTTTTCCATGCTCATGCACAACAAAAGCACTGAGAACATCTTAACAATTTAGGAAAAATGTAATTACCAGGAATTGGCTAAAAAGTATTCAATGTAGAAAAACCTAAGAAGCTGCATGCATTTTCAAGTATTCTATTACAATAGCCTAAGGGTCTAGTAAAATACCTTTGTAGTTACTGAAGGAAATTTATAATACCAAAGAGTGAATATTACATATAATACTTGAGGCAAGAAACTGAGAAAATTTTCATTTACAAGGCAATCTGTTAAAACAACAAAGAGCAGTCCGATAGGACCTTCCCCTGAAAAATAATCATTACTAAAATTCTAATAATCAAGTCTAGACAAAGAACAGTGTGAACTGTTTCATTATACTTTTCATGTGGAATGCTTTTTCTGAAGTCTCTTCAAACATTCCTATTCAACCCCAAATAGGTACATGTGCACATCATTTTTATTTTTCCACTGCTTGGTTTTCTATCCTTGAAACTTACTTTTTCCTATGATAAGGAACTTCCTGGGAAGGTAGGATGAGCTCTGTACTATGCATTTGGAGTTTGAGATGGTCCGGTGGATATTATAATGGGATAATGTGAAAAAGCTAAAGTTGTATAAACTTAAAAGAAACTTAAAAAAAAAAAACAACAGTGAATAATAATATTTTCATGTAAAAATTTCCATCCAGTGTGGAAAGGTGGGAAAACGCCTTTTTAAGGTAATAGGAAATTAATTTTTCTTTTTCAGAAACACGTCTACTTCAAGAATCATTTTTTACAGAAGCTTAAATTTCAGAGACTCATTTGGAATTATGCATGCAGTTATGAAAAAGCATGCAGGGAATACTGGACTATTTGAGAAAAGGATCTGGCCAAGATCACTGTCTAGCATAATGATGAGGAACCTCAGCCACAGAATTAACAAGATAACAAAAAAAATAGTCTGCTTCCCCTGAGCTACTCATCCAGATTTGAGATCTCATCCTGGATGGTAGCCAAGTTTGAGTACTTAACAAGGAGCAAGATATGGCTATATAATCTTCACAAGAACTCTCCGGTAGGTATCAACATCCCCATTTTACAGATGAGGAAACTGAGGCAGAACATGTTAAGAAAGGTTACACGCTGGCTAATTAAGATTTAAACCCAGGATGATTGATTCCAGAGGCTTAGGATTTTCATCCCAACATGGGAAAACAGTTGATGGCAAAATTGCTGGCAGCATCTGACCAAACAGCTTTCTCTTAGGACTGAAATGAAGAAGATAGAGCCTGCTTTAACTAAGGAACAGAAAATTATTAATCTGGGACACCATTCCCTGTATTCCAGTTCTGCTCAGTGCCATTTACTCACTCACCTGCGGAGCGTGGGAGAGGCCACATCAGGGTACTTGGCCCCTGGCTGGAGAGTGGCCTGAGCCGCACTGGACACAGGCTGGGCTGCCGGGTTCACTTTCACTGAGTTACAGGAAGCCACACTCTCGTTGTCTGACGAGATGCCTTTCTCCTTATCCGTCTGGTTGACCAGACCTGGCAGAGAGCTGCCTAGGGCCGTTTTGGAAGGCTCCCTCAGCTTGGGCACCGGCAGGCCCGCTGACTTGCTGCTGATGTTGGAATCTATGCTGCTAGTACTAGACCTGTTCCCAGCCCCGTTCCGACTGGTGGACTTACTGGGCCGTGGCAAACTCCGGTACTGCAAATTTGTCCGGGAGCTGAGAGACAGATACCCATCATCCTGATTCTGAGCCCCATCCATGCTCGTTTTCCGACCAGTAGACCGACCGACAAGTGCAGATGATTTGGGGATTTTGCCCAGTGTGGCTGACCTGCTGGTGACAGTGGCCCCGCTGGCTGTGATCATGGCCAGACCAGCGGCTGAGCCACTCTGCTTCTTGAACCCAAAGCTGTTGGCATTGACAGTGGGCGTCCTGGAGCTGCTGGGGAGGGGCTTTTTGGATTCGTCGCCACTGCTGCGACCTGCATCTGATGGCGAGCGCTTCACCTGGGAGGCTTTGGGAGACAGCCTTCCTTTCTCAGAAACCTTTGCATCGTCAGTTTTTCCTAGGAGAGACATCAGTAAGGTTAGCCTGCAAACCAAGAAGCCAGCTCATCTAGCTCAGTCTGTTTAAAATTTTCCCCTCCTTTAAAGAACTGGTTCACTTTCTCCTTGGGGAGAGTGGTATCCTTGGGAATCAGAGAACAGAGCTTTTTATAAAGATAATCTCGTCTACTACCATCACCATGAGCCTTTTAGGAGATGTCAATGATTTTACTCATGTGCAAAGCAGTCTAAATTTACCCAGAAAAAAGCAACACCAGCCAATTACTGATGTGTCTGGGGAAGAGATCCTGCTTTTTCTGACCTTTTTGCCTCTCTCCATCACAAAGCTGTCCCTAACATTTTCAGGAGGTACCCCCGCCTTCCAGCAAAAACAGTGCCCCGTTTACACATATCCTTAAATCATGGAAAACATCAACTCACTATACCGACAGCTCGTAA
The DNA here is from genome assembly GCF_000151845.1 of Pteropus vampyrus. Lineage (NCBI taxonomy): Eukaryota > Metazoa > Chordata > Mammalia > Chiroptera > Pteropodidae > Pteropus > Pteropus vampyrus. The sequence goes on along the minus strand of NW_011889102.1, from coordinate 1,299,070 downwards.
ACATATGACCTTGAATAGCCTGCAGTGGGTATGTTAGCTCTTACCCAGCACATGGTCATACCAATTCGATATGCCTCCGCACTGGGACAGTTTTCAGAGTTTAAAAGTTCTCATGCTTACGTATTTCCACTTGGAAAAAGGTAAAGATGTGAACCTTTTGGAAAGCTGGTTACTAGCAGAGTCTACACCCTAAGAAGAAATACCAGAGCATTTATAGGGACTTAAAAACAATGTCAAGTCCTTGCCAGGGTGACTGCAGTTTTGGATACTGCAGCTGTGGATACAAGATAGCATTTGCGTCTCACTCACCGGTTCCTGGGGTCTTGAGCGAGCCGGCTGGGGCGGCCGGCTTTGTCCTCGGCATGGTGATGCCCACCTGAGCTGTCATGCCTCGCCGCCACGAGCCTGTCTGGGAGATGACAGAGTTCTTCTTGCCCGATGTGCTTTTGTCAGACTCGTCAGACACGTCCGAGGGATTCCGCCGCCACTTCGACCCTGGCTCCATCTTTATGCCGCTGTCTGATCCGCCGTCGGATTTCTTGACATCTTCACCAGACCACAGGGAATTCCTCTCCACCTGCGAGTGCTTCTCTGCGTCGGTCTGTGGATGAGACCCTGAGTTAGTCTCCCCCAAATCCCAGGTTAGGGAAAAATAATAACTAACGACTTTAAAATGTTCAGGCCTTTGTACTTGGGTTATCTTGCTAGAAAGCCTGATTTCTTTTTCTTTTGGGGGGAGGGGTCCTAAAGAAAGTAAAGACTATAAATATGTCCTTGAAAGGAGTGAGGGAGGAGAGTAAAAGAGGCCAGAAAAAAAAGAGGGAAAGAGCCCCATATTGAACCATGAGCAGATGGAGATAACGACGAGAATTCAGCTACCAACTCTCTGCCACTTGGCGACAAGCCTCCTCTAACTTGGGCGGCCTGACCCCCATATCCAGCGTTCGGCCTCCAGGCCCGTTTCCCTTTGTTCTGCTGTCTCCCTATCACTCCACTGGCAGCAAGATCTCTGGATCTAGCACAGCGCCACAGTCTAACACACCGAGTGAGTGAGCAGGAGAGAGCGGCTGCTAGTTCCACTCAAATCAGGGAGAGAGGGGGCTGAGATGAAACACATCCTCAAAAGCCACTTCCCCACAATGCTAAAAAGCCAGTGGGTGCCGCTCCCACCCCAGCTCCATTTATATGCCACTGGTTTGTTCTTCTTGTGGGATTTTGTTCAGACAAGGGATATAATTAGCCAGCTTTCTTTGGAAGAGCCTTGACCTGCTGGCCGTGGAACCCAGGAGGGGACAGAAGTGTGATGTTAATGATTTGCTGCAGTGGAAAGGCAGAAAGCTAACCAGAATGCCTTGGGGGCCTCCCGACAAGGTGGGGCCAGTCCAAGGAGATGACAGACAGAGAATGGGGAAGAGAGAGGTCAGCAGAACGTTAGGGGAGCTACACTAAGATACAAGGACCATGCTTGCTATACTTAACTACCTAGAGTGGGTACATCAGCAAGGTAGAAAATCGAAATGATCATCCGGCCAGAATCTGGCCTAATGCCTCTAATCCAAGAGTAGTACGAATATCTTCCTCCACAGAATATACTGGCTGAATGGGACAAACTAAATACAGACAAGCAGCCCAAGTACAAGCACCGCTCTATTACCACCATGGCCTCTTCGCCTGCCCTCAACTCCTTCACCCCTTAAGAGTTTCGCTCATCCGTATAGCCACCTCACAAGTGCTTTCACTTGTTTGGCCATTTCCCAAACACATACTGAGTTCCTGGCCGGTAGTAGGCCCCAGAGATGTGAGGAGGACAAAAACACTCCCGACTGTGGGAACTCATCATTCAGCTGTGCCGAGAGACACACACAGTGGCCTTTCCGCATGTGAGCACAGAGCGGGAGGCTCAATCAGGGCTTGGTGAGTAAATGAGTGAACATATGAACACGCACTTTTCAAGCTACAGCATACCTTAATCAAATGATCTCACTGGTCCCGGCCATCATCTGGTCAAATAGGGTAAGTAGGTAAATAGTATTATCTTTGTCTCAGTTTTACAGATGACTGGAAACAAAAGTCACCCATTCTGTATCATGGTCCTTCCCCTAAACACTTCCACTATGTTCATTCAACCAGACTTTCCTCAATGCCTGATGTTTGCCAGGCACTGCGGAGGGTCTGAGACTCTGGGGGTCAGACTGATTCCTATCCCTCCTGGAGCATATGATCCAGTCAAAGAGGCAGAGATTGGATAAATAAATATAAATAAGTGAGTAATTGTGAATTACCAAGAATGTTATAAAGAAAAAGACAAAGTGTCTGAAATAAATACATGCACTGACATAATTTATGACAATGATGGACGTGTGGGGCGGAGGGCAGTGGTCAGTAAGGATTTTCTGAAGTGGTGCTGTAAAAAATGAGAAGAAACTTACTAAGAATAGAATTTAGGGCAGAGCATGCCAGGCAGCGGGAAGAACACTGCACAGGCCCTCAGGCAGGAAAGAGCTTGGTTTTGGAAGCATTCACCCAACAAATATGTACCGGGTGCCACTGGCTGCCAGGAAAACATTTGGGCACTGGGAATACTACAATGAACAAGTACATCATTAATCTCTTGGAGCTTAAGTTCAAGTACATTCTAACGCTTTCTAATACACTCTAAGAGGCATTAAGAACTTAGCGCATACCAGATCCTGGGTGACTGCATTAGTTTTCTTAATATTCCTATACCTTATTTCTCTCCATCAAATTGTAGTTCTCATAGTAGCAGCAGTAACAGCTAAAATGTCTTAAGCACTTAGTATGTGCTAGGCACTGGGCTAAAGTGCTTTGCATGTGTCATTTAATCCTCACCAAAAATCTCTGAGGAAGTTACAATCCACAGTCTCAATTTTACATGAGAAAACCGAGGCACAGAGAGGAAGAAAAGTGTCCAGGCTCACACAGTGAGGAAGTGGTGATGCACTGACCCCTGATGCTGCCTTCCTGGGGGATAAGTCCAAGGACATGAGACATTTCTGCATGCCCAGCAGCACCTAACACAAGCCCTTCATAGACCCAGAGACACTCCTTCCATACTGGCTGGCTGGTTGTTGCCCAGCTCCGACCCTGGAATAGCTTCAGCCTATCCTTGGGGTCGACCTCCCTCTAAACTCCAATTCCACCAATGGCAGGGAGAGTGCACATGATCTTGGCCCAGGACTGTGGCTTGAATCCCCCCTCTGAAAAGAACAATCACCCCACCATCACACCCCAACAATGGGGACTGGGGTGG
>NW_011889102.1:1292917-1295749 GCF_000151845.1 Pteropus vampyrus | reverse complement strand
CTGGGAATACTACAATGAACAAGTACATCATTAATCTCTTGGAGCTTATGTTCAAGTACATTCTAACGCTTTCTAATACACTCTAAGAGGCATTAAGAACTTAGCGCATACCAGATCCTGGGTGACTGCATTAGTTTTCTTAATATTCCTATACCTTATTTCTCTCCATCAAATTGTAGTTCTCATAGTAGCAGCAGTAACAGCTAAAATGTCTTAAGCACTTAGTATGTGCTAGGCACTGGGCTAAAGTGCTTTGCATGTGTCATTTAATCCTCACCAAAAATCTCTGAGGAAGTTACAATCCACAGTCTCAATTTTACATGAGAAAACCGAGGCACAGAGAGGAAGAAAAGTGTCCAGGCTCACACAGTGAGGAAGTGGTGATGCACTGACCCCTGATGCTGCCTTCCTGGGGGATAAGTCCAAGGACATGAGACATTTCTGCATGCCCAGCAGCACCTAACACAAGCCCTTCATAGACCCAGAGACACTCCTTCCATATTGGCTGGCTGGTTGTTGCCCAGCTCCGACCCTGGAATAGCTTCAGCCTATCCTTGGGGTCGACCTCCCTCTAAACTCCAATTCCACCAATGGCAGGGAGAGTGCACATGATCTTGGCCCAGGACTGTGGCTTGAATCCCCCCTCTGAAAAGAACAATCACCCCACCATCACACCCCAACAATGGGGACTGGGGTGGCAGCCTTCCCAACGCTACTCTGACCTGGGACACTACTGGCTTTGAGTTCATGCCTCCTAATAAACCCTTCCCGAGCCACGTGCTAGATCACATGGTGGCACCACTGGGAATCAAAAGACGAAAGAGTCCCAGCCTCTCTGTTCCTAGAGCTTACAACAGAAGGCCAGCAGGACGGCCACACAGGGGTGTACCAAGAGCCGTACCCTTCCCTTTGCTCTCGATGCCTTTGTCGGTTGTTCCCATCTTAAATGGAACCTAATTTTAGAAGGATTTCTTAATATTCTGCCCCACCTGGAAGTCTATTTAATCATTCAGCACCCAAGGTGGGGAAGGTGTGGAAACAGCCCTATAGGACAGGGGAGAAGGCCTGGAAGATTGGAGAGTTCACTGCCGAGGGCCCAGGTTCCTCGGGGACCACAGAGGGGAGGCCAGTCTTCTGAGAGGGAACCAATAAGGTGGGGGCCACATGGCATGATGTGGGGGGAAGAACATGGGCTTGGAGCCTGACAGACTTTGCATTCAAGTACCACGTGCTGCTTCTCCTTTGCTATGTGTGATCCTGGAGAAGGTGGCTTAATTTATCTGAGATCATTACCTTGTGCACAAAACAGGGATGATAATACATGGGTATCTTAGAGAGTTAGTTGACAGTGGTCTCAATGAGCTAAATGTGAAGGGACTCAATAAAAAGTGGCTCTTTTGCCACGAACTCTCCCGCCTCTGAAAATCACCAGCACTTGAGCATTTATCTCATTTCCGTCATGCATTAATGTGAACAGGGTACTTGTCTTTCCTGCAATTGGGCCACAAACCGCTAGTAGTTAAGGACACTGCCCACTTTGTGCCCATATCTCCTGCAGATCAAGACATTGAACTAGCTGAAGTTTGAACCCCAGTCATAGCAGAAACAATTATTAGCATCAGCAATATCACCTGCCACTTTTCTTGCTGGGCACTGAGTCTCTACACAGACACTATTAGCTCAATCTGCTGAGCTTGTATTAGTCACATTTTACAGATCAGGAAAATATAGGTGTAAAGAAGAAAAGTAACTTGCCTAAAGTCACGAGCTGCAGCACCCAAGCAGGCGGGCAGAAGGGGCACCCATCTGGACCCCAGCCAAACTCTATTCCTACATTCGGACCAACGCTCAGAGAATGTCCAGAGAGCTCCAGGCTCACTCAAGGCCACACAGGACAGCAGTCCTTGCTACAGAATCCAGAACTTTATTTCCTTGAGTAGCAAAAAATTAATTCACATGGAATTATCTTTCTCCTCCCCCCGTATACTTGATTAAAAATTTCACAGGCTATGAGAATAAGAGGAATCTTGACAGGTGTCTCCTGGTATCTCAGTACCTAGAATTAAAACTTCCATAGAACCAAGAGAAAATATTGAATGACCAAGGATATGAATGGATAGATAGAATATTGAGGGGGGTGAAGCGGGTAGACGTGCATCTGTTAAAGTCCTCCACCGCCAACACATTGTCCTAAAAACAAAATGCTGCAAAATGTAAGACGGAATGCTTTGAAACTACAAACAAAATATATTAAGAACACAGTCAACTTTTAGTTACTGACATGAATGGAGGAGGGAGGCAGAGGGACAAGTAATCCAGAAGAAATTAAGAAAGAAAGAAGGCAACTTCTGAGCAACTGCCAAGAATTAGGTACCAAGAGAGCATGTTCAGATGAAGTATTTCCATGTCACTCTCACACTCACCCTTGGAGATAAGTCTAATTACCGTAATTTTATGGACGAGGAGGCAGAGGCCTGGAGGGTTAACTTATCCAAGAATGTCAGACTGAGCAGCTCAATCCCGACTTCAAAGTACACACCTTGCACCTGACACGGCAGCCAAATATGGCTGCCCAAACGGGCGGGCTCACCAGCTTTCCTGGAGAAAGTGGGTCGAGAGGCTGTCATATCTCAAGCAGAACTGTCTGCCCAGCCCGCTGAGGAGCAGTGAGCACAGATGCCTGATGCTGGATATCTGGACATGTGTGTCCCACCAAGGGTGCCCTCTGTGCTCCTCAACATCTCTGAGGAAAACAGCCACTTGCAGACAGCGGAGACTTTCATCTCCCACAGACTGCTCCACCGAAAGGCGCCTCTTTCTCCTTCCATCAGC
>NW_011889102.1:1291617-1292032 GCF_000151845.1 Pteropus vampyrus | reverse complement strand
CACACTCACCCTTGGAGATAAGTCTAATTACCGTAATTTTATGGACGAGGAGGCAGAGGCCTGGAGGGTTAACTTATCCAAGAATGTCAGACTAAGCAGCTCAATACCGACTTCAAAGTACACACCTTGCACCTGACACGGCATCCAAATATGGCTGCCCAAACGGGCGGGCTCACCAGCTTTCCTGGAGAAAGTCGGTCGAGAGGCTGTCACATCTCAAGCAGAACTGTCTGCCCAGTCTGCTGAGGAGCAGTGAGCACAGATGCCTGATGCTGGATATCTGGACATGTGTGTCCCACCAAAGGTGCCCTCTGTGTTCTTCAACATCTCTGAGGAAAACAGCCACTTGCAGACAGCGGAGACTTTCATCTCCCACAGACTGCTCCACCGAAAGGCGCCTCTTTCTCCTTCCGTC
>NW_011889102.1:1270281-1291567 GCF_000151845.1 Pteropus vampyrus | reverse complement strand
GCAAGGAGATTCTTCCCACATAGTGTTTTGTTGGCTCACTGTGCATCTTAGGAGCCAGCCTGTTTCTACCTGGCAAGTAAACAAAAGAGAATTTCCTGATCTCTCGATCTCTCTCCTGCTTGCTCTCCTTCTCTCCCTCTGAAGTAACCCCAATATCCTGCCTGCCCCCGAATACAGAGACCTGGTGATCAATTCCTTGCTTCCCCACTTTAGCACTTAAGGACATCTGGAAGCCTGGTTGTTATTTATGTTATGAAATTAGAATAATTCTCAGAAAAAAATAATGTCCACGAGGCAAATGGTATGTAGCAGGGACATGGGCTACCTGGATGTTTCTAACTTGTGTCTTATTAATGATTTGACAGTGACCGAACACTTTGAGGCAATATGGCTTAGTTTGTTTTTTCTTAATAAACTTTCCTATTGAGGTATAACATTCATGTACTGAAGTATACAACTAACTGTAAGTATATAGCCTGAATAAATTTTATAAATTTAATATACTTACATAACTGCCACTCAGATCAAGATATAGAACATTATCAGCACCTTCAAAATCTTTGTGCCCCTTTCATTTGGGTGTTTTTTTCCTTCCCTTAATAACCGCCACAACCCATCCTCACTCCCTTAAAATAATTAGAAATTCTGGTTAAAATGCAAACTCAAGAAGTCACAGGCAATCCTGGAGTCAACATCTAATACAGTTCATCAGGCAGTCAATGCCGACTCTTCTGTGGGACAGAATTACTCCCACAATCTGACATCCTTTCTTTAGCTCTGTCCTCAAGGATACTTTTGAAAGCAAAGAGATTTCCAGAGCAGCACCTATCTGTACAGAGTGAGAAACAACTGAGAAAGGAAAGGACGCGGAGGAAAGGGAGTGAATGAATGGGGCAGTGTCGATTCTGCCCTCCCAAGGTATCTCTGGGAGACTCTATCTGGATCAGACCTTAACATGGGTTAACTTGAGGCGGCGGACCCCATGGCTGGGAGGGACCCATCATGAAAAACCTTACGGCCCACATATGCCAGTGCCCGCGCTGTTGATCAGACACAACTTCGGGACTAGTCATGAGGATGACACCTCAGGTTTCCACTAGTACAACGGGCTTACTAGAACCAAGGCGCCCCTCCGACCACTAAGGATGCCGTGAGGGCAAGCAAACAAGTCCTCACGAAAATTCTCTGAAAGCAAATATAAGTAGCACTGGATTCAAAACATAAAATCTAAGAGTTGAAAACAGGGGTCGAAAACTCAAGTGGAGCATGGGTACCCTGTCTGAAGGGGAGGTACACCTGGACATCTGTTGATTGCTGCCAGGAGGAAAATGTAGGTTCAAGAAGGCAATATCTTCTGATTTTTTTCTATAGAAGCGAGAAGCTCATTTTCATGTAAAATAACACAATTTATAAAATTTGACATGGAATCCAGTTTAAAAAAAAATAATACTATGCGCCAAATAAAACACATTGTCAGAAGGACTGACAGTTCCCAATCTCTGGTCAACGGACCAGTCTTCCCATCTAGGGCTCAATCTTTGTTCCTACCCCACTACTCTCAAGGGATCAGACACGAGCTAGTGGACAGTAGTGGGTCACAGTGGCAAAGAGGGGACAAACACTCCAGGTTAAGAACGGCCAATTGAGTCCAACACTCTATTTTTTTTTTTTTTAAATTATGAAACTGAGGTCCAGGAAGGAAATGTGCTTTTATCAAGGCCATCACAATGATGGTGATGGGGACTCCCCACTCCCATTTCCAGAGACCTGCTGCCTGATCCCTTTTCCTGGCAGGCAAAGGTCTCAGTTGGAGGACAAGAGCACAGGCAGCAAGCAAGAGGCTGGGCCTCATCTCATGAACCTGGGGATTCTGCTGATGCCAAATGGCCCCTTTGGCCCACAGCCCAAAGCTCTCTGCTGCTGGGGCCTTTAGAGGAGAGGCCCTGTTCCTTACCTGTACATCCAGGTTTTTGCGAGAAGAGGCAGGTGTGTTGGCATAGGAGCTGATGGAGGAGCTGGTGTTGATGTCATCAGTGCTGAGGTTGTCTATGGTGTCGCTGATCCCACTGCTGACGGAGCTGCTGTCATCCCAGCTGCCAAGACAAACACATCCTGAGCATCAGAACCTCACGCTGTGCCAGCTCATGCTGATGGTACAGACAGATACGCACCATCCCTGGAGGCTCCCTGTGTCATAAAGCCCCAGACAAAGCTCTTTTGCCTCTGATGCGATATGACTCATCTTCACGGGTGCCATTCATCCTTGCTGCTATGGACTGGCAGCTGGGTGAAGTGGCTGATACATATCTTCCCCCAAAGGCTGGCTGCTTCCCTGAGCAGAGGTGGCTAAAGACACTACCTACTTCCTACCCCATCCTCAGCTTCATCTCGGGATCTTTATAAAAGTCAATGGCTCCTTCCCAGGCCTAGTGGCAGAGCAGGAGCGGTGGGTCTGGAGACTAGAGCTGAAAGCAGTGCAGAGAGTCAACAGCACTGCCCTCCCTGGGGGTCAGAGTAGGAAGAATTCTCACCGCTATACAAATCCTCTGGACTTCACTCCTGGAATGAAAAGCCAAGCTGCAAAATTCAGCAGGAACCTGTCACCTCTATTGGTAGCTCTAAGTCTAATAATTTCCCAGGATACATTCAAAATAGAATTCTTCATTTCCCAACTCTCAAATCCGTTGGGACCTCCCTGCCCCTCACCACTGCTCGATTCAAGTCTCCAGGCAATGATTCTTCTTCTTCCTCCTTATCATCTTCCGCCTCTCAACACCATCAGGACACATAATCCACCTTCTGGTCCTACGATCTCTATTGGTGAAATGTGCACACCGCTCTACCTCTCCTGCCACCCCGCGGTTCAAGCTGCTACCAACTCTGCCTGGGTCATGGCCAATAGGCCAGCTGGACTCCACACTCCACTTCTGCTCCCTAACAGTCCCTTCTCCCCACAGCCATATCTGAAACATAAATCAGATCCTGCTGCTCCACTGCTTAATATTCTCCAGTGGCTTCTCAAGTACTTACAACCCTAAGTCCTTACTCTGGCCCTCAGGACCCTCTGATCTAGCCTCCCTCTTCAGTCCTGTCTTTCGCCCGCCTCTCCATTGCTCATTGGCTCTGGTTACATGGGCTTCTGTTTCTTCTAAGCCAACAAGGTTCTTATGTTCTAGGCTTTCCATTTGTTGTCCCTCTTCCTGGACACTTGTCCATGCCTCCTCCTCCTCTAAAGTGTCACCTCCTCAGAAAGGCCTTCTCGGTCCTTCTATGTACAGTGCCCCCACCCCTCCACTACCCATCAAGCCTGTTGCGTTTTTTCTTTTGGCCGCAGGGCGGCAGGTACAAAGCAGGTACTCAATAAATACTTGCTGATTTTAACTCATGGGGCTATAAAGTATGCTTCCAACACTGCTCAACTTGAGCTAGTGGAAATATGTAAGTACTACTGTTTTCTATTGTATAGGTAAAGAAACTGAGGCTTAGAAAGTCCAGACCACTAGTGAGAAGTGGAGCAGGATATGGATCCAGCCATTCCGACTTCAGAGCCATCCTCTTTACTGTGACACCAGATGGCATTCCATTATGTTACTTTTCAGTGCACACGCAAACGTTACATGGCCCACTTCGCAGAAGAAGACCAGGCTTAGGAGACCCCAGCAGGACCGGCAGGGCCCGTCTCTCCACCTGGGGCTGTCTGATAACAAAGCATTGTCTTAATCACATTACCCCGCCACTCAGCCCTCCACTGTGTCTTGAGGAAAGGCCTACGAAGAATCGGCCTGATGCTTCAGAAATGTCGAGTGGCTGAGTACCCCAATCCCACCCCTAGCAACTCAAAAAAAGTTCTAGTTCACACCACCAGCTTATAAACCACCCGCCTGAGCAATGTGGATCAGGCAGAATGACAAAGGCAGAGTGAAAACCCATTTTCATCGTCTTTCCCTTCAGTACTCCTATCTGTCTTCCAAAAGCCCACCTGGAGGGTCCCACAGAAATGCAGGGGAAATGTGTGACCGTGGTTCCCAAGTAGGGAGGATGACGGCAGGAAACCTGAGGGCTCAGAAAGGGGTTTACTGTGGATGAAGTCACAGCATCCTGGCCTCCACCGGGTTCTAAATCCTCCTTTGAGGTCTTCTCCAAAGACATTTAATCTACCATCTGGTCCCACCATCTCTATTTGTGAAATGTGCACACCTCTCCACCTGTCCTGCCACCCTGCGGTTCAAGCTGCTACCAACTCTGCCTAGGTCATGGCCAATGGGCCAGAGGGACTTATGCCCACCCTAACCACCCCTTACTCTGAATTCCCACATGGTCTCATACATTTGGACTCCTTTCTAAACACTCTATACTCAATTTTCTAGTTATTTCCTATAGAAAGGTCTGCCTTACCTTCCAAACATATGCAGGGGCCTGCCTCGTGACAGCACCTATGTGCACCTCACACGTCAGGTGTCATGCCAGGTACTTTACATATATATTTCTCCAGTCCTCACATCACACCTGCAAAGTACCTATTATCTTCCTCATTTTATAGATGAAGAAATCAAGGCTGAAAGGACAAGGATCCTGACCAGTGTTTTTCGGTCACTGTTGGAATTAGATTTAAAATGCATAATTGTCCAATATCAGAACATGTGCTCCTTCTAGCCTATATCATGCTGCCTATAACAGCAATGTCCATTCACTGAGAACCTGCCATGTGACAACTCTTCGACATTTGCATATATTCTCACCAACTCTCCTACACACTGGTAAGTGGCCTTGCTCCATAACGAGGGCACTGAGGCTGTGAGAATTATCGTGCAAAAGGTTGCTTTGCAAAAGCATGGCCGAGCCCGGAGTGAAACACTATCTGACCCCAAAGCCTACCTTTTCCCCTTCCACTACCTGTAGGTGGTGCTGCGGCAGTGTCATCCTCACTCTGCGGGCCACCTCTCCTCCATCTCCAGGCACACAGTATGTGCTTATTAAATGCCTCTGACTGAACTCATGTGTGGGAGAGAGAGAGGGCAGATTCTGTTGCAAAGTCACCACCAGCAGTAGATTCAGAGCTCAGTTTCCTCATGACTTCATTCTTCGACAAGTCAAAACTTCTGTGCCTCCATTCCCTTGAGGGTGACATGTGGATGATAACACTTGGGATAGTAATAATCATATAAGGTTCTGCTGGGGGAAGCATGACAGAATGGAAACGGACTCAAATCTGCTCTCACAATTCAAAGAAAAGCCCTTGAGTCTTGAATTCCATCAGCTCTAAGGAGTTTGGAATTTAAGGTAGCTAAAATTTCCTATAATCCGGTGAAAAAGAAAGAAGACTGATGTGAAGAGTGTGGCCAGCGGGAGGAAGGAGGGAAGTCAGTAACTGATGCCTATGAATCCAGGTTCCAGATTTTTGCTTTGAAATTGTATCTGCTCTTCCCCTGTGGCCTTTCAACACCAGGATATTATTCCAGTGGGGCACGGGGCCCTCGTGGCACACATGATTCTCCCCCTGCAGTGCCCAGAGCATCGTGAGGCTTATCCTGAGTTTAATTGAGCTGGCCCAGAAGGGGAGGAGCCAGTGGTCTACCCCATAGAAGAGTGGGAATGAGGGAAACCAGTGATGATGATGAAGGGGCAGTGACACTAATGTAAGCCCATGCTGAGCAAGAGCTCCCTGTGTGACAGAAACTAAAGCTGTCTCCGTAACTCAGAAAACCAGTCATGTCTCCTTCACTTCCGGATCTTTTGGGACACCGGCAAGTATATCCAGGTATATAATCACTTAGTTCTAACTTGTCTTTGCCCCCAAATTTGGGGGCTAAATGGTCATTTGCCACCAAGATGAGGTCAATGAGTCATCTTGGGAATGAGGTATTCTAAGGAACATCAGTTCCCTGAGATGCTGTGATAATGGCGCTGCCCTAACAAGGGACTGTGGGGTGGGCTGGCTCTTCTGTGCCCCTCTTAGAGATTCACATTGTACGTGCACATCTTAATGACTGTGAAATCCTGAAACGATCTGATCCCTTTAACTTTGCCTAAGATAGCACTTCCCAAACGTATATGACCACACAGGAGATACTGAGAAGAGTGAAAATACAACTCTGGAAAAAATACGATTGAAGCCTGGAGCTGCCAGCAGTCACTTTGTCCTCAGCTGCCCCAGAAGGCAGCTAGCACAGAGGGAAGTAGAGCTCCTGTACGCTCAACTTCCTTTAAAGCCAGAGGACCCTGGGAGACCAAACTGTGAGAACTAATACATTCTGTTCCTTTGCTCAAAACTGGTTTTTTTTTTTTTTTTTTTAGGTTTTTGTCACTAGGTATACTTGTGCTAAATAATAGGGAATTGCAGTTTGTTTGTAAAATGACTCCAGACATGTGTGGCTGAGAGTCAGACAGGAAAAATGTGGAAAGCATGCGGAATTTATTCAGGCGGCAAGGACATTAGTTGAATCCATTCAAGTAGCAAAGGAAATTAGGTACAACCTGGGATGGGGTACAAAAGTCCATTGACCCAAGTCGGGTGATAAATGTTGAAAGAGGTTACAAAAACTGATTACGAATGAAACTTGAAAGAAACCCAGAGGATCTGTGTTTACTGTGTGGTGAAATGAAATTCCAGCTCAGAGGCTCAAGGGACCCCGATGACATAGCAGAAAGAACTACAGAGTATTCAGCTACAGTGCTGAAGCAGCCATTCTGGAATATGAGTTGCCCATTCCTGTATCATGGACTTGAACCTGACCGAGAAAAACCATATGATGTCCCTGGGCCCACCTGAGATGATAAACCTACTATCCTTAGTTGGAAATAAGTTACTTTAAATCCAGGGAAAGGTTTGAAAAGATGAAGAAAGATGAAGTTAATCATAATATTAATACTTAAGTTTAGGATGAAAGTTTTCTGATAATTAGGATAATCTCTGTATATTCATAACATTTAAAAGAATATATGGCATATTAGAGAATCTGAAAAATGGTCTCGTGACTTTGGTTTTAAATGAGTACTGATTTCTGATGAGATTTTTTAAGTTGAAAGATTTGAGAATTGGATTCAGACTGTAAAAAGAATGGAAGCGTTTAAGATAATTTATGACATTTGTAACTTTAATGGATTTGTAAGCGTTGTTTAAGTGCTTAGAAAGATTTTGCTTGTTAGGCTGGTAAGTCTATCCTGTCAGACATTTGAAGAGCCTGAGGAAACCAGGCATGTTAAATTTATGAATACAGACTGAATTTAAGAAAACAATTATCCCAGCTTGCACACAGAAGTAATTGTTTAAATTCAACTTGTTAAATCTGAATAAAATACTAATCAAATAAGAAGTGGAAATCATCTTAATTTATACAAAAACACTTGATTTATAGATGAAATTTGTAAGAAAACCTACTTTTAAAAATGAAACTTCAATAAATCGAACAGTAAAGCCTAATTAACTCTTAGAAGCTCTTTTTGGACATAAAAGCATTCCTTAGACATTTAGAACGCTATTAAAGAACATTTCATTTTCTAAATGAATGAATGAATGATTTTTACATGAATGACTAAAAGAATAAATGAACCCAAGACAGCATCTCCTCTCTTCACCAGTTTTTCCTACTCTGGTTCGCCTTCCCTCTACACTGTAAGACTTGCAAAGCTACTCTAAAAATCTTAGTGGAAACAGCACTGTGTGCAACAGCTTGAGAAACAATCAGAAGAACCCCAGGGCCTTTTCCAGACTCAAGTTCTATATAAGGAAACTAAAAGGGATGTGGGACACCGAGCTTGGCTAGTTTCCCTGTTTTGTTGTTTTGTTTTTAATTTTAAGACAGCATATCATGGGTATGCCCTATAAATCCATTGGTTGCCATATCTAGAGAAATGGCAATAAGATGCTTCCATTGATTCCTTACAATCATCAACACGAAAGCACCTTACCCCAGTCACATCACAACCATGTATGTACCTTTTTCTCTACTCAATGAAATGTCCTCTTTTAGTTCAGTCAGATAATGGCATAACTGGAGTTATAAGTGATTAGATTTGAAAATGACGTTCATTTGCTTTTAGCCAATGGTGGGGAGAAGGAATTCCCTCAAACATCTGCGATTTTTTCTCCCAAGACTCCTAAACACAATATTTTTGGAACCTGAGCCAGGGGCCTTGAATTCACTTACTCATCTCATCCAGTCAGCCAGCACCCTCTAAGTGCCAGGCACCAGGTAAGGCACCAGGGATATAGTGATGATTCAGAGTTGTCGTGACCCTTGACCGCAAAGCCAGTGGCGTGACAGACAAGAACACACAGATCAGACACAAATGAAAACGTAAAATAGAGAGATGAGCAAAGGGCTCCAGGTGGAAACGTATTGGTTCCAGACATTATTTCTATCGTCGTGGGTATTTCCTTAAGCCACCAGCCAAGCCCCAGCACAAAGCAATAGTCTGGCAGGTGCTAAAATCCAAGCCCACCAACACTCTTTGCTGTGCTGCACTCTCCTTCAAGGAAAGAAAGAGGCAAAGGGAAGGAGACAGAAGAGCCAAGAGAGTCAGACCCTGACCTCCCCCGTCCCCAGAACTACTTCCTGTTAAGAGTTTACACATGTCACTTCCTCTCTAGGCCCCAGGTTCCCGTACAAGGAGAGAGCTGTAAGAAGCCATCCCGAAGGCTGCTTTCTAACTGACATCTTGTGAGTTTAAGCTCAGAGAAAAGTTGGTACAGAGGCAAATGGGCACACTGACGATACACCCCACTGGTCTCCCAGCATCTCCTCCCATTCAGCAAAAGCTGCAAAACAGGTAACTACGGACTTCACCCCTCAGATTATTTTAGATAATCTTTTAGATATTTGCAATAGGTGCCAATGTCTTAAACATAGGAGACAATCACTAGGCCTAGGTAGTAACTGCCCTCTTCAGACAGAGATGTGCTTTCCCATCTGTACCTTTTCACTTATAGATGCTACCTGACTGGGCCTGCAATTTGAGTTTGTAAGCCCTTGTATAGAGGCTTTAAAACCCAACTTACAATAAAGAACCTGCATCAGACCACAGTATTTATCGACAAAAGCAAAGGATGCAATCTAATATTTATAGCCACTACTGACAGTGTTTACCGAATGCCAGGTACTGCACTAAGCACATTACATGTATTATCCCACTCCCATTTCCTTTGAGAAGAAATGGAGGCTCAGGGCCCAGAGCTCATTGGAAGGATGGGATTCAAACCAGGTTCTAATGACTCCATGCAGCCTTCCAGCTCATCAGGAAGAGAGAACACGTGGATCAGCTTCAAAATCTGTCTGCGAGCCAGCCTAATCACAAAAGAATCTCCATGTGCTGACGGCAACCAAGCACATCAAGACACGCATCTTGGCCAAGATGGCACTTTAACCCAAACCAAGGTCTCCTCAAGGCCCAGATTGTTTGTCTACTACCTTTTGGAGAAATACAGATGCGAAGAGAAAAGGCTCTTCAAAAGTGACCAGAAAATCCATTCAAAAATGGAAAGGCCTATAAAACCAGAAGATCCAGTTTCAGTGTCTTACAAGAAATGCTGACATCACTGTGTCAGGAATTCAAATGCCACTCAGAGGGCTTAGAGCATAATTTTAACAGCCCAAACCCAAGCTATCTACTATGAAAAACGCAGGTGAAAGAGTCATAAATTTCTCCAGCTTCTCGCACTCCCTGTTTTCCTCCTCACCGTTGTGGGGAGTGAGCATTTCATAGAACTGAGGAAGGAAATCTACTTCAACTGGGTCCCCCGAAAAACCACCTTTAATTTGGACAAAATTTTAAAATCACACTTTTCTGGGAGTAAGTAGATGCAGCAGTAATTTGTAATGGTCTTAAATTAATGTGACATTATAACTTCATCTCCCATGAAGCAAAAAGGCAAAACAGAATCCCAAGGTTAGAGGATTACACAGATTTTTCCATGACGATTTACACACCCAGGTGTGAGGATTCCTGGCTTTCAGCAAGACCCTCTGACTCCGAGGAGTTATTGAAAGATCCGGAGGGTTTTTATACTTTTCAGACCAACTCACTGTGAGATAATGTTGTTTATTCAAGGGAAAGACATGCTAAGTGATGTTGTAAAAAAAAAAAAAAAATCAGATGGCAAATACATATTCGTTCTCTGCTCACTAATAAGCCACAGTGAGTTGGCAGAGAATAAAGTACTATAACTGTAGTTCTGAAAGTGATCTTCACAAAGCAATGGATTCTAACCCCCAGTCCCAAAGACTGGGTCTGCTTCTGGAAGGCCCGAGGCCGCACCCACCCACCTCCCCCCACTCCCACCGCCTTTCCCCTGCTCCCCCTTTCTGCCTCTTTGGTGACTGAACTCACGGAGCAGAGCCACCAGAGCCACCGGGGTCTGTGTCCAGGCCTTACCTGCTCACTTTTCCAGTTCTGCTCCAGAATCCCGGCAGAGCCCATTTACATGGCCGAGTGCCCTCCGACAGACAGTTGTATTCAGTTGCAAAAGCACAGACTGGTGAAACTTGTTTTCTGGCTATTGTTCAAGGCAATTGTTCCTATGAAACCCCAGGGCCCAAGCGGAATGAGATCCTTTGGTGTGGACGAGTGAGCAAGCCCGACAGGAGGCTTAGCGGTAACCCCCCTGGGGAAGGGAAAGGGTTTGGCTACCTACAGGCTCCCACCAGACAGGTATGTTAACTATTTCCTCCCCAGGAGGTTTCTCAAGAGCATCATCACTAACCACAGCAAGGCCTATTAAGAAAATCCACCTTCAAAGAATGCAATGGGACTTCTACAGAATCCTGCTTTTCATTGTTTATCTGAGAATGATAATAGCCAACTTTAACTGAAGTTTAAAGTTGTGCCTGACCCTGTGCTAATTCGATTACTTACTTATTTCATTCAACCCTCACAACTCTATGATAAAAATAATAATGCTTACTGACTTTATGTGTCAGACCCTGTTACTTTATCTTTCCTCCCAGGTACCATGAGATAGAGGCTATAATATAGCCATTCTAGAGATGAGGCTTGGAAAGAAAGGCCCAGTGGCCATACTACTAGGAAGTGATGAAGCTGGGATTTGAACACGGATCCAAGCATTTTCAACCAATTCATTTATTTATTCATTTGACACATTTTAATGAACTCCCGTCATGTGTATTAGAAAGCTTTTGAAGTTTTCCACATCAAAAAAAAAAAAAAAAGATACAATTACTTGAATAAAGCCACAAGCAAGATCACCTTTGGGATCAGCCTACATGGTTTATAGTAGTTCTGTTCAAAATGAATTAAAGCAAGGGAGGAGTTAGACACTAATCCCAGTGTATTTAGTCTCATCTAGCAGTGGGCCAGGGCACCACTAAGCCATAGAGGCTCCAGATGGAGACAGGACAAACTCTGGAGAGAAAAGTAAAATAGATCTGTGTTTGAACTCTGGCTTTGCCATTTACTTTGCGACAACAGCTGCCCCTCCAGAAGACCCAGGTTTCTTCCGGTGTGATATGGTACTAATAACACCCAATCCTCATGAGCCTTTTGTTGGGACCAAATCAGATCTCCAGGCACATAGGAGATAACCAGCTCCTATCAGCTGCAGTCCAGAATCCGGGGAACCTGCAGGGACCGCAGGAAGGAGATGCAGTCCCACAGTGTGAAATGGCTGATAAAGTTCGAGTGCAAGAACTTGCTTCCTGTTGCCATAAATGGGCAGTGTCCCAGGGGAGAAGCAGCTTCTACAGACAGTGCCAGGTGCAAGGCCAATCGTTTGGGGTGGAGAGAGGGACCGAGAGCCCCATAAAGTGGGCTCCAAGGGGATTTAGCAGCACTCAGGACGCCCTGGGGTTGAGTTTCACCCCACAGTACCTTTGTCCCATTTTGGTAATTCATTCCCTCAACAAGTAGGTGGTCCCCTGAGTAAGCGTGAAATTCTTCTCTTTGGCTCCAGGAGTTCGGTCAGGTTGAAAACCCCAGAGCTCTGGTCCGGATGCCTTAGACACTCATTGTTACAATAGGCACCAGAGTGTCTGCTGACCTCAGTTACACAAAGCCCTCCTCCTCCCAGGCACCTCCAGAGTGGGTTGCTGACATTTGGTCCACTGCTTTTGCCAAAGATTTCAACAAACCCATGCTAGTGTTCTGTTTACCAGAAATTACACATACTCTAAACATAATAGAATTCAGATTATTTCACATAGGTAATAAAAAAATAAGAAACAATTACACAAACAAGGTGAAAAGTTTTAATAGTGGGTTCCACACACACTGATAAGCACTTTACATATATTATCCCACATACTCTTCTCCATTACCTTATAAGGCACAAACTTTTAATGTCCCCCTTTCACAGACGTGGAAACTGAGGCCTACAGAGGCTAGGTGACTTGCCCAAGGTGCCAGAGCTAATAAATTGAGCTGGATTTGAACCTAGATCTGCTGGATTCTGAAACCTAAGCTCTTCTTAACCACATTAATTCAACCGAAGAGCAGAAGGAAAGATGCTTTTAAACAGATCATGGTCATAAAAGAACTCAGGACTCCCACTTGTTACCCAAAAAGCCCAGGACACTTTTTAATGCAATCATTATTCTTAAAATGCTCCAATTAGTTAAAAGGAGAGGGGATAGGGGAAGAATCCCAGACAGGGCATTGGCTGGCTGCCTTAGGTCTGAGTAGATGGAGGGGAATGTGGAGTCCTAACACTCCCATTCCCCCTCTGTATCTTCCCTTCTCCCCCTTTACCTCCGAATACATCTTAAAGGTCTGGTCACCCGAATGCAAAAAACAGAACTGCAACTGCCTCAGGGCAGCTGAGAGAGGTGGCTGTCCCCCCAAACCAAGCTGGCCTCACTCTGCAGTTTATCAGGGGCCTGCCCTTAAGCTACCCTCTTTGAAGCAATGGGGAAGGAAAGGTCAAGGAACAACCAGCAAAAAACAGAGTGGAAAATGAATAAGACATGGGGAAAAAAAAAAAAAAAAAGAAAGAAACAACCAAAGTCAGTGTCACAATCCAAGAGCAGCTCAGCCCTAGCTAATTAGCCACCCCAAGCACACATGTGAGCAGCTAGTGCCAAGCATAGGTCAGCATTAACATGCTTGGTGTGCAACCTCTCCCTCCAGGACTCAATAAATACAGATTCCCAGGAGGCAACCCCAGAGTTCCAGGGCCCAAGGCCAGTTCTAAGGCCATCAATTCCCCTCAGCTTTGACTTCCACTTAGGTTCCTATCCTCTCTGAACCAGGTACAAGCACAAACCCAGCCACAGATCCATCCATCAGCTCAGGAGCCTCAAAGAGGTCAGAGAGTGTCCAGGTAGGTCCTGCTGCTCCAGAAACCAGCAGAAGCCACGGGGCCCAGGCAGGTCAAGCTTGTAAGTATCATGTGTACTTTGCTGAGTACTCCACTGCACTTGGTTCAGTCTTCCAGCTGAACCCACATTTAAACTTGCAGATAAAACCACCCCGGCCAGGCCAGGCCCAGCAAGGAAGGCCGAGTGGTGGAGGGGACCTAGGCTCCACTCTCTGTTTTTTTTTTTAGCTGTGTGACCTTGAGCAAGTTATCTAACCTCTCTTAGTTCCCACTGTCTCGCCTCAAAATTGAGGATAATTTCATTGCTGGCTTTGCAATGAAAATTCAATGAGACAATGTCTGTCAGATGCCTGGCAAGTAGTAGACAGTAATGAACGTTGTTTTCTCCTCCCCTTGTCTAGCTTAAAAAGAGAAATGTTCCTCTTCGAGCAGCTTTCTAACAGTCCTAGCAAACAAGAGAAGTACTCATACTTAAGTCTCCCATGCCATCTCTCCTGGAGCCTAGTTTCCTGAAAAAAACCCACTCAGTAATTTGCAGTATTAGTAAACACAACCGCGAGTTCACCCGGCTTCTTAGGATTCCAAACAAAACCTCCAACTGCAAATCAGGGCCCTCTGAACCACTAGCTGCCCTTGCCAGGGGCCCACACTGACTCTCTGCAGCTTCCTCCTCCCCTTAAGCTGAAAGGTCTCCCCCAAAAAGCCTGGAATAAGGGCTGGGTGATCAACACCCAGTTTTTCAGTATCAGTAGCCTAATTTGATAAGATGGTCTAGAAAATATTGACATTACCTAAATGTCCAGGTGGACCAAGGACATCTGGGTAATGCTCCGGCTTCCACAGAAACTATCAAAGTTAGAATGAAAGGGGATGGGGGCGGGAGGAAGAAGGATGCTGAGTTTCCTGACTAGTGATTCCTCTAGCACATAGCGCATGGGGACATTGGCAGCTGTACACCACTGGCTGCTCTGCCTGGCTTTTTAATACCATCCAAGGAAAGAAAAGGCAGTACACACATCACACCCGGCCCCAGGCCGACTTTAGGAAATCATCCTACCTTGTAAGGTTCTTAGGCCAGAGCATTTCACTACATTGTGGTCCTTAGAGAAAGCGGACAAAGAAGCTGAATGAATCTCACAATGGCAACTCCTCAGCCAGCTGAGCCAGTCCACTTCGGGGCAGGGAGTCCCAGGCACCCAGCTGCTCTGCTACTAAAGGACCAGCTAGAAGGGGATCACCATTCCCCAGGCCAGGAAAGAAATCCGATCCACCAACAAAATTAACCCATAAAGCACTGAAGGAGCGAGAGGTCAGGTCTGAGTGCTAGTATCAAGTCAGCTGTGAAAAGCTTCAGCAAAGTAAAAGCTAACACCAAACTCTGCAACCGCTACCGTAAAGCACCGAGTAGAAGGGCCCTCATTATGGTCTCAGGGGAATCTGTAACAGCGGTTCAAACTGAATAAAATCTAAATGTGAAAAAAATTTAAATCCCTGTAGACTGTGCTAAAACGTTGAAGAAATTCTTTTTAGCCAAAAGTGCTTTTAACAATGACACAAAAATCACTGATAACATTTCTTAACTCATTCTATCAACAACTGAATACAAAGCATTTGATTGAAATGATTAGCCTACAGAGATAACTTCTGAACCCAAAGGGGAAAAGATACCTATTTACGTAGTTAGCACTGTCATACATTTTTCTAGTGATGTCAATCTTGATGCCATGCCAATGAAAATATGCATTAATTCCTGATGCTACTTATCTTTTTTTTTTTTTTAATAAAAGAAGCTCAGTGTACCCATGGCTACTTAAAACATTATGGTGCAGGGGCTGGGAGAGGAGGTGGGATTGTTGAGAGTCCCAGGTCTGGGATGGGAAAGGCTGCACCAACAAATCCCTATTAAAACCTGTAATCAAGGAATTCAGAAAGAACTATGTAAACAGATGCTGGGAACAATGAACAACTGTTTTACTACTGAGAATTCAAAAGCAAAATTATGTTATAGCTACAAGACAAGCTTTTATTTCAAAACGAAGAAGGATTAAGATGCTCTCCAAAACCCCCATTCTTTCTCCAAACAGCCTACCAGTTGGCTCCTGGCAGCTTTCAAAGACTTTGGCTGTGAAAGGCTCTACCCTTGGCCTGGGCTGACTCTCCAGTAGGCTGGGGTGGGGTGTAGGTTTTCTTTCTTTTTTTTTTTTTTTTTTAAGTGGTTAGGGGGGGGGGCGGAGGGGGCGGGTGTATGTATGGGGGGTGGGTGGTGACCGGAGGAAGCAATAACTGGCTCCAAGCAGGGTCTCTGTGTGGTCAGTGTTTGCTTAGCAAACAGAAGCCTCTCAAAGGGGAATGAAGAGCCATTCCTCCTCCACCCAAGGGGGAGGGAATAAAAGGTCAGCTTGGAGAGGAAACAGGGTCTAGAGGGGCTTCCCAGGTGAATGCAAAAGCAAACGTGTCTGGGAGCAGAGATTGTAATCTTGAAGGAGTCTCAACTGAAGTTAATCATTCATAGCTCATCCCTCAGGGCATCCTCCTCTGCTTGAAAAAGTGCTGCCAGCATCCGCAGTGGGGAGTGGGAGGCAGAGGCCAGGGGCTGGGGAGGGGTGAGTTCAGGGGAGGTAGGTGTAGTCCATATTTATTAAGACAAAAAAGTCAGGATGGACCCGAGGTCTGGCTGACAAAGATGCTTTAAACCATTCCCCTTACCTTCTACATTGTCTCTGGAACAGAATTTATCTTTATGACATGACTTGTTTGAAAATCTGGCTGACTGCTGGGTTAATTTGGGTGGAATGGATTGTGACTATGTAGATGAATATATATAAAATGACATATATACATACGCCTATATACACACATATACATAAAAATGTCCACCGTTTGCTATAATCGGTCCTTGTTTTAAGCAAATATAATATGTAAAAATCCCGATTAACTGCCAAGATAAACTAAGGAATGTCCATTCATTTATTCAGTCATTCAACTGATATTTATTGGGCACCCACTATGTATGTGCCTATCATTGTTCTAACTGATGTGAATACAGGCATCAACAAAATAGACAAAACATTCTCTACTCTAATCCAGCTTACTATATAGTGGTAGAACTACTAAAATAAATGAGACAGAATGAAAATTATACAGTATGTTTGTGATAAATGCTAAGGAGAATAAACAATATAGAGAAGAGGATGTGACTTGTTGAGGGGAGTGTCTGATATTTTACATAGGGTGGCTAGGAAAGGCCTGCTGAGGGAATGATTGCTTTGGACCTGAAGGAAGGAAATGGTCAGTGCAAAGGTCCTGAGACAGGAGGATATAACTTACACATCCATTACACATTACACATATAAGAACCCGGAGCCCAGTGTGGCTAGAGCAGAATGAGCAGCAAAGCAAAGGGAGCCTAGGAGGAGGTCAGGCCAGAGAGGTCAGGGGTAAAGGAGACGGAGGGGCCTGAGGACAATCTGGCAAGTCACTGTAAGCATCTTGGCTTTTACTTTAAGAGAAGATGCACTGGAAGGCGAATAAACAGACTTTCTCCTTGTATAAAAGTTGATGTAAATCTCCTACAACACTAAATATATAACTTTGATCACACACAATTTTTACAAGGGGACTTTATTGCAAAGTACTTTAAGGGGGCGTGTCTCAGTGCTCTTTCTGTGGTTAAAAGTGAGAATCACATCTTTAATATGAAATGCTCTAAATCCTTCGCAGCTACGGGTTCCAGTTTAGCTAGAGCTTTTCTGTGCTGTGAAAGATAGCACTCGGTGTGGCTAAGAGATCCAGCAGCAGGAGAAGAGAGAAGAGAAAGGCAGGTCAACCAGCTCTATGAGAGCAGATGCTGTTCCGTGCTTTTCAGAGTCTTTTCTGACTCTGGCTTCTAAACAGGCCAAATTCCAAAGACCTTCTAGAACTCATAACATTTTTCTCCATGGAAACAATGTTATCGATGATGTTAAGGTTTCCAGGTTAACTCTTAGAGCAATTTTTTAAACCAAAAAGTACCCGATAACTTCTATCCAGACATCAAAGAGGAGAACAAAACTTAATAAACAGAAAACTACTGAAATTAATCTAAAAAGATGCTCGCTTATTTCCAATGAATACTTTATTAGACCAATACTAAGGAAGACACTTTTCTCCTTCTCCAATATCAACAGTTTCTCTCTTTTTACTGGCAAAGAAATATCGTGACCATTTCATAAAATGAAACGAAATTTCCTTTAACCTCATGTCCACATTCTTCACAATCATGCTAGTCTTCGCTCCCTGTAACAGCGAAGCACCTGAGAGGAGCTGTCCGTACTCCAACTCCTGTGGCCCATTCTCACTTCAACCCACCAGTCAGACTTGCGTCCCCACTATACCACTGAAACTACGTTTTGTTTCTCCCAAGAACATCAGTGCCTTATTTCTTGCCAAAACCAATGGTCAATTATCCATTCTTACTGAGTTTTCACCAAGACGTAGCACCCACAGCTCCTTCCTTCTGGAAGGGGCCTCTTCTCGGGTGACCATGCCTTCATCTGCCCCTGGTTGCTCCTCCTTCTCTGGCTGTGCCTCTCACTCTCCTTTGCTCACCACCCTCCCCCTCTCCTCTCCACCTCTAGGGTTCTGGTCCTGTCCCTAATTCCCTCTCTTCCCTACCTAGTCTTTTCCTAGGTGATCTCATCCATGGCTTCCATTAACGAGTCCTTTTGGTCATACTTGAACTTGATCACTACTTGGACCTTGGTCCAAGCCATCATCATCTCTTTCCTCCAATAGCCACCTTCCTCGGCCTTCCCTCTTGTCCTGCTAGGCTCCATCTCCACATAGCAATGACAGTTATCTTTTTCGAGTATACATCAGATTAGGTTACTTTCCTGCCTGAAACCCTCCAATAATTTCCCAAGAAAGAATAAAATCCAGATTTGTTCCCTTGGCCTAGAAGGCTCTATGTGATCTGACTACTCCCCACTCCCTCATTAAGTTTAAATACAGGGCCTGGGCCCTCGAAAGTACCAGCCACTTCACATGTCATAGGCCCTGTACTGTGGTTCCTTCAGTGTGCAACGTGCTTCCCCACATCTCCCCGTGGCTGCCTCCTTCCCACGGTTCAGGTCTTGGTTGGAACATCACCTCCTCAGGGATATCTCCCTAGGCTCTGGGGCTCTGGGTCACTTTCCACCACAGGATACTTCATGGTACTTACCAGTCAGCATATTTTTTTTTTTATGGCGGGGGGGGGAAGGAGGGATATTTGTTGTTCGCATTTTCCAAAAACTAAGTAAGCTCCTCAAAGACAGGAGTGCAGTCTTCTTCTGTCCTGAGCAGTCTCCTCCCCACGCCTAAGGCAGCGCTGACGTGGTCCTGGGCTGTGTACAGCAGGACAAAACAGGGAACTGAATGTTCAGTGCAGCTTCCTGGGGACTTCTGATACTTTCAAGGACTTTAGTTCAATGGTTCTTAATCTTTTATTTGGTCACAGGCCCATTTGAGAATCTGATAGAAACTCAGGTCTATGGTCAACATTTTGCACACAATTTCAGGGGCCTGATTCACTGACCCCCTGAAGCTTGTCCATAAACCCCAGGTTAAGGGGCAGCTGCTGCTCAGTTTTATGGTACTGACTCAGTTTGACGGTCTAGTTTCACATATATAGTATGATTCTTTCTTTCCTTAATTTGGAAGCCGTCTGATGCTCATTTGGGTAGCTTTCTTCTGGCTTGCTACTAATAGAACAAAGAGAGAAAAGAAGGAAGGAAGGTTCTTCTGGATGGATGAAAACGAATGAGAAGAGGTTTAAAAAAGATCTCTGAAAATGAGAAGCATCACATTGCCTGTCATGTGTGACCTGCAGTAGACAGTGGGAAGGGAAGAAATATTCCTGGAGTTTTTAGCAAAGCCTTTGAAGTATAGGACTGATCAAAAATTATAAGAAACTAGGCAGCTCTGGGATAGGAAATGAATGACGTTCAACTAAAGAGCCACATAATGCCTAACCTGTGCTGGACATTAGAAATAAGAGGATAAGTGAAAGAAAATGCCCCAGTCCCAATGGAGCTAGTTACCCATAGGAGATGAGCAAAGAAAACCATTCTGGATGCTATGGAAAAACGATGAAGGAAAGAACATGGTGCTGGAAAAGAGAGACACAGGAGGCGGTTTTTAAAAATACAGTGGTCAAAAAAAGGCACCTCAGGAAGTAACATTTAAGCTAAGATGTGAGAAATGTTGAGGTGATGATTCAGAATCTCTGCTTCTCCCTGGTCCTGGCTCTGCTTTTTTTTTTGCATTTACACAGATTGTGGGTCTCGCCCTACTTGTCCAGTGAGGAGGATATACTGTCCTCTGATCTTGTTGGAAAGACAGAATGAGCTGCACTTTCTGTCACCTTCAAGACGTTTACTTTTGTAATTGTCTGGAGCCCACACTTGTGCATACTCACACGCAAAAGACTTCATACACTCCTCCATCTTGAAACAACAAGCTTCATTCACCACCAGGAAGAGCATCCACTCTTATCCACGTTTACTCCCCTCCCATTCTGAAACCAGAGGCTTGTTAACAAAACCTTGGATAGAGAACACTGGGGAACATGACCACGGGTGCCAGCATCTTCTGCCTCGAAAGACTTTCCATCCTCAATCTAACATCAGAGATGCCTTTTCCAATGGAGGGCCAATCAACTATGAATCAGCTCCAAAACGGCAGCCTTTCCAATGAAGGACACGTGAAGCCAAAGTTATTTTCAAAGATAACAATAATTCAGGCTTATAGACTTTATTGCCTATAAATCTCACCTTGTTTAATTCTCACAACTGTGCTAACATGTATTCTTATCCTTATAGAACAAAAAAACAAACTGGAACTCAGGGAATCTAGATGATTTAGTCACGTGACTGCCGACGGACAGGCTGAAGCCCACGCCTTCAGATGCCAAATCCTGGTCGGTTTCCACGACCCCACATTAAGAGTGGTGAACACCTCCAGGTCACTACATCAGCAGATGACACTAAGACATTTAGTGGGCCAAGGTCATTCACAGGTTATCCCAGAGTCCTTTAGCTTCTTCTAACACTTCTGGGATTGGTCCAACCGAGATTTTTCCTTTTAACCAAATTCCATGATATCATGACTTCTACTGCATTCCCAGTGGCTATTATCTTTACAATATCGGCTGTGCGTTGACTTTTACGTGTCAGGTATTGTGCTGGGGAAACAGTGGTATGCAAATGAGAAAAAGCCTCTCTCGACCCTCATGGCATGTGTGGGGGTGTCTGGCAGTCAAATAAAAACAAATACATTAAATTACAAACCATGACACAAGCTATGAAATAAAAGACTAGTAAGCTGAGGTAGCATATTATAGGGGAGAAGAGACGATTACTGCCCATGAAGTGAGAAAAATCTGTGCCCCGGTTGCATGTACAAGAATGCCGTGGAGTGCTAAATGTCGATAATTTGGTGAAAATTTAGAAATGTGTGCCGAGATGTAGGTTTCTACACAGTGAAATCTAGATTATCTCATAAAACCCCATTCCAAACACCCTCGGCTGACAATAGCAGCCACAAAGATTCCTGTGTCATTGTTCCCATGGCCAATAAGGAGTAAGAGCAGATTAGAAAGTTAGTTCATCTGGTATTTAGGGAATAATTTAGAGCTGGGCTTTCCTAAATCTTTGGTCATGGTACTAAACCTGGTCATTTAGAAGCAAATATGAGAAAAAGAAAACCTAAAGAGGCTAATCCGTGTGGCAATTTGTCCTTTTAAAAAACAAACAAAAGAAATGAAAGGAAATTGAAAATAATGCATCGGCTATCAGTTGTATTTTTATAATGGTATTACGTGTGCATGGGATAATCCTAAGAGTCCAAATATATATTTTTGAAGCCGGAGTATTATCTCTATAAAGATGGAGTGGGTAATGAATAAAATATTTCAAAGCCACTCTGGCTTTTTAAAATGTGGCTCCAGCTGCAAGGACATCCTTGAGTGTGTCCACTGCAGGGTGAGATAAGGAGGGAGAG
>NW_011889102.1:1268016-1269551 GCF_000151845.1 Pteropus vampyrus | reverse complement strand
GGCTAGCTGAAAAATTAAACTGGTTAAGAATTAAACTCCGTCCATTTGACCATTCGTCTCTAAGAGAAAAGCTATTCAAATAGGGGGAGAGAAATAAAACAGTGATTGGCACATAGTAAGGGCTTACAAATTTTGCTGAGTATTGAAAACCAACTGTGTGCCAGGATGTACAATGTTAATATCAAAACTCATAATACCCCAGTAAGACAGATTTTATCTCCAACTCACAGATGATGTACAACTCCGAGAGGTTAGGTAAGCTGCTCGAGGTCACACAGCTAATCGGTGCTCAAGAACAAGTCTGCCTGATCATAAATCAGTATCATTTTTTTTTTTTTAAGCTCCCATTTTTATTGAGTTCTTATCCTGGTGGTTACTGTTCCAAATTCTCTGGTCTTTTTTAATCCTTCTG
Organism: Pteropus vampyrus; assembly: GCF_000151845.1. Lineage (NCBI taxonomy): Eukaryota > Metazoa > Chordata > Mammalia > Chiroptera > Pteropodidae > Pteropus > Pteropus vampyrus. The sequence goes on along the minus strand of NW_011889102.1, from coordinate 1,269,139 downwards.
ACATTCTGTATGTAGTAGGTATCATCCTCTACGAAGTAGATATTATTATCCCCAATATATAACAACAATATTAAGAAGCAGTGGGTAAAGTAACTTGCCCAAGGCCACGCTGCTGGCAAGACCCCACTAAGCACAGCCCATGACTGAAACCACCGTATTTACCTCTGAATTTTTGCCTTTAGCTTGGTACTTGGCATGATGGGGACGATTTTCTTTACCTCACCAATAGCTACTTGACCGGTCAGGGACTAAGAGTGTATTGGCAACAATCTTTATCACTCAAGGGCCCTTCTTCCCCTCCTCTCTCTCTCTCTACCAGAGTAGGTGACTCCAGGGGTAAGTAACAGTATGGTAGTTCCTGTTCTGTACATAATCATTTAAGTTTAGAGAGAAAGATAAAACCTCTCATTCAATTCACAACACACTGCAAACTGACACCAAACTTGGTTCAGCTGTGGGCAGCTAGCTGGACCTAGACAGAAACTCCGTTCTTCAGCCAACCCTCTTCCAAACATGGTACCAGGAACAATGGAGTATGGGGACAAAAGTGTGTGAATGGTTCAGGGCAGTCCTGTCTCCAGTAGCTAGAACATACTCAAGACTGTGTTCTCCTACGGTGCCTCAAGAGCATCATCTGCACAAACAAACGTCGGAATTATAAGGAAAACATAGAATGTGGGCTTTGTCTTGCGGCCCATGCTAGTGTGCATACATTTAGGTTCACAGATAGTCTTTGCATTGTTGTCTATAAGAGCGAAAGGACTGGAACATTCTGAACATCCATCAGCAGGGAAAGAGTTAATCAAATTGTGGCTCTTCTGTAGAATGGAATACTGTGTGGCCATCAAAAATGATATGGATGAATCCTGACATAAAAAGAGGTGCTCATGCTGAGTGTCAAATCACAAAAGCAGATTATAAAACACTTGTCATTTTTTTTAGAGGCTGTATAATGCAGCAGTTAAAATTAAGAACCATTGAGTCATACTCCCTGACCCTGCCACTTCTAGTTGCCTGACTTTGGACATGTTACTTAAGCAATATGCATCTCAGGTTCTTCATCTGTAGAATGGGTTCTCACTCCAGAGTTATTATAAAAAGTAAGTGAATCAATACATATAAA